>NC_141879.1:213473106-213776136 GCF_056163025.1 Triticum urartu | reverse complement strand
ATAGCATGGAGCAATCAAAAATTATAGATACGTTGGAGACGTATCAGAGTTGTGTTCATAGAGGTATGAATGTGGAAGTAGAAGGGAAGGTGGACCTTGCCGAACTGTAGAGGATGCCGATGACCTGCTCGAGGCTGAGCGTGTCACAGAACTGTATAAATGAATCAACAACTATTACTAGATATAATGCTTGACACAGAACCATCAACTATTCTGATAAATGAATCCAGAAAATGGAATTTGATTTACTATTTTAGGGCTGAGTGTGTGTTTATCTTAGCTCAAGAGGAGTAGCAGCTAAATTGAGAACCATTATAGTAACAACATTACAATGAGCTCCTAACACCGCCACACCAAGTCCACCAATAATAATAGTGGTCCCTGCAATCATGAAGGGTTAGGTTACATCAAGTTGCTTTGAGAAATATTATGAAAAAGACTAGCAACATAATTAAAACGTGTACAATAATTGCAGTCACACGGTAAACTAGCGCCATTAGCCTAACGCTGAACCTCAACAACTTTCAAGAGGATTTTCCTAAGCTACTACATGTAATTGACATGTGCTTTTTGGTGACAATTCAGGTCTGTCAAATCTTGAACCTAACTATGTTGATGACAACAGGGTAGGTAGACAGGACGCACGATTCAGATATGAGACCACAATAGCCAAACCATTGAATACATCTGAATGGATAGCCATCACTTGAAGTCTTGGAGATGGAAATGAATGGCTTATAGCATGGTGTCGTGCAGCCATGTGTTTGGTTAATCAGAATGTGTAGGAAATCATACTTACTAGAGTGATCTTGTTACACACAAGAACAAGAGAAATAGAATAGCTGCAACACGTGCAAGCTAACCTAATTAAAGATTTAGTCTTATCCTCTCTGAAGATAAAAAAGTTTCAGTTTGGTTGTGACACCTAATGTCATTAATTCAAGTAGAGCATGAGGGAGAGAGGGACCTTGAACAGTAGAAAGAAGCAGACCCGGAGGAGTGGTGGTCTTCTCTTCACTTGTAGGTGGTGCCCTGTACGTGATCCCCATGGAGAAGAGAACTGCTACCTTGTGCGTGAGGAATCAAGGAATTCAGGGAAGGTAATCCAAGATGGTCAAGGAAATCAAGGAAGGCTACCTTGGCTTAACGATTTGCAGGACCGCTCCATCCACTGGGCCATCTCCGTTGAGGTCGTGGGGGTTGGATCTGACCTACACGGTCGATCTCCCTCCTGCTTGCCTTGTCTTCCCTAGTGATGAGATGGGGGAAGGAGGAGATGGTGTGGGAGGCGGCCATGGAAGAGTTGGATCCACGGGCCAAGGGAGAGAAAGTGTGGGGATGGTGGCCGGCGGCGATGGGGAAGAGGGCGCACCATGGCTCTGAGGTCGGAGTGGGAAGAAGCCCTCCGTCGGGGCCCTGGATCTGGATCGGAGTCGAGGGAGGAAGGGGAGAGAGAGAACGTGACCAGAGAGAGAGAGGGGTAAGGGAGAGAGGAAGATGTGGTGCGCTTAGTTGTGGTGCGCTTAGTTGTAGCCCAGGGTTGCACATCCACGCTACTACTACCAACTTAGTAGTAGCGCGGGTTTTATACCCCATGCTATTACTACGGTCTTTCCCGGGGACACGAGGAGAACAACTTAGTAGTAGCGTGGGAATGTTAGACCCACGTTACTACTATTATCTAGTAGTAGCACACTGTTTTTACCAACGCTAATACTAAGTAGTAGTAGCGCCGGCCCATTATCCCACGCTACTGGTAAATATCTACCTATAAGGTATTTCCTAGTAGTGTTACTCACGCACGGCGGTGAGCATCATAAAATTGGTGATGGAGGAAGGATGATGATGACGATGGCGACGAATTCCCCTCTCCGGAGCCCCGAACGGACTCCAGATCAGCCCTCCCGAGAGAGTTTAGGGCTTAGCGGTGGCTCCGTATTGTAAAACGCGATAAATCCTTCTCCCTGGTTTTTTCTCTCCAAACACGAATATATGGAGTTGGAGTTGAGGTCGGTGGAGCGTCAGGGGGCCCACGAGGCAGGGGGCGCGCCCAGGGGGTAGGCGCGCCCCCACCCTCGTGGAAAGGGTGTGGGCCCCCTGACATGGATCTTTTCACCAGTATTGTTTATATATTTCAAAAATAATCTGCGTTGATTTTTAGGTCATTCCGAGAACTTTTATTTCTACACAAAAATAACACCATGGCAATTCTGCTAAAAACAACGTCAGTCTGGGTTAGTTCCATTCAAATCATGCAAGTTAGAGTCCAAAATAAGGGAAAAAGTGTTTGGAAAAGTAGATACGACGGAGACGTATCATTGCTCTAAAGAGTCTTTTTTTCTCGATCCTTTAATCTAGATTTTTCTCTCGTCGATTGATTGATCGGTGTTCTTTTTTGGTTCTCGATTTAAAATCGGTTTACGTCGCTCATCGCCGCCCGTTGACCCTTGTGCGTCTCTACTTCGACATCCAGACTAGTTGCTATACAGCGACGCCCATCGTGCGTCCCAGCTTCACGGATGCAGCGGCGTCTGCTCTCGCGCGCTATACGCTGCTGGCGCCGGCCGTCCGGCACTGCATGGCCTACGGACACGCATGCTCCCGACGTGGCCGTGTCATGCCTACACGCGCGCATACGCTGCTATGGCCAGCCACTGGCTCGCCATGCCATGATGCTTCATCCGCAGTCTGCACCCAGAGCCATGATGCGTGCAATGCTCCTGTGCATGTAAACTTTTCGGAGCGCCCGAAGAAAGGTTCGTATCTCTCAACGAGAGTGCGATCGGGGACATACCTCAACTCAATTCAGATGAGAATGAGGTATTGGCTGCCCCTTTTTCTGAGAAAGAGGTGTTTGAGGGAGTAATCCAAATGAAGCATAATAAGGCGCCAGGGCCGGATGGGTTCCTGACAGAGTTTTATCAAAAATGTTGGCACATCATCAAGTGAGATCTTATGCCTATGTTTCATGATTTATTCGATGGTCACTTGGATCTGTTTCACCTTTATTTTGGAACAATAACGTTGTTGCCTAAGAAGGTGGAAGCTGTTTGCATTGAGCAGTTCAGGCCGATCTGTCTTCTCAATGTTAGCTTTAAGATTTTTACAAAGGTTGGCACGAATAGGCTGACTCAGATAGCTCATTCGGTTGTACAACCAACTCAAACTGCCTTCACGCCAGGAAGACAAATCCTAGAAGGGGTTGTAGTCCTACATGAAACATTGCACGAAATTCATACAAAGAAACTAGATGGTGTTATCTTCGAAGTGGACTTCGAAAAATCGTATGATAAGGTCAAATGGCCCTTCCTCCAACAAGCCTTATGTATGAAGGGATTCAATGAATCGTGGAGATCTCAGGTGGATTCCTTCATACAGAAAGGCAGTGTCCGAATAAAAGTCAATCATGATACATGTCATTATTTCCAGGCACGTAAGGGGTTACGACAGGGGGACTCCATGTCTCCTGTGCTGTTTAACATTGTAGCGAGTATGTTGGCAGTACTTATTGGTCGGGCTAAAGAAAGTGGCCAAGTAGGACGACTCGTCCCACATCTTGTAGACAGGGGCGTATCCGTTCTACAATATGCGGATGATACTATTATATTCAGGGAACACGATCTCGCAAAATCTAGGAATATGAAGCTTGTTTTATGCCTTTTTGAGAAACTGTCTGGGCTCAAAATCAACTTTAATAAGAGTGAATTGTTCTGCTTTGGGAGAGCTAAAGAAGAACAAGATGATTATAAAAACCTGTTCGGTTGTGAAATGGGATCTCTACCATTTAGTTATCTAGGGATCCCAATTCATCATCGTCGGCTAACGAACCAGGAATGGAAATGTATTAAAGATATATTTGAAAAAGAGCTAAGCTGTTGGAAGGGCAAGCTAATGTCTTATGAAGGTCGGTTGGTTTTAATAAATTTGGTTTTGACAAGCCTGCCGATGTTCCTCTTATCTTTCTTCGAAGTACCGGTAGGGGTATGCAAAAGACTTGACTTCTATAGATCCCGTTTCTTTTGGCAAAGTGATGAGGCCAAGAAGAAATACAGACTGGCTAGATGGGATATATTGTGTAGACCAAAACACCAGGGTGGGCTCACTAGTAGAAAAGGGGGCTTTGGTCCAGGCCGGGTAAGCCCATTAGTCCCGGTTCAGTCCAGAACCGGGACCAATGGGTGCATTTGTCCCGGTTCGTGCGGCTAAGGCATTAGTCCTGGTTCACCTGGGCCCTTTAGTCCCGGTTCGTGCCATGAACCGGGACTAAAGGGTGCGATGCCCATTAGTCCCGGTTGGTGGCACCAACCGATACTAAAGGTTAGACCTTTAGTCCCGGTTGGTGCCACCAACCGGGACTAATGGGCTTTCAGGCATTAGTACCGGTTCATGGCACGAACCGGTACTAAAGGTCCCATTTTCAAACTCCCCCCCCCTCCCCCGTGGACCGCCTTTTCAGTTTTAGAAAAAACAAAAGAAAATGATGGAAATGTCAAAAAAATAAAATAAAATAAGTTTCCCATGTGATATGTGGTCTAGTTGTTGGGAAAATTTACAAATATGAATTTCGACTTTATTTACAAAATCTCTCTGGAATTTGTAAAATGAGCATAACTTTTGCATACGAACTCGGATTAAAAAGTTTTTTTATATGAAAAATCATCTACTCGAAAAGTTACATCCGATGGAGACTGCCTACGACCTGTTTGCAAATTTGTAGAATCCTCAAATTCCAAAAGGAAAAAAAGTTATGCTCAAATTTCAGTTTTTTTAAATTTTCATTAAATCTGGTCAAACTATGGTCAAACTACTTATTCAAGAAGTATTAGTGTTACTAAATAATTATTCAAGAATATTAGTGTCATTAAATAATTATTTTAGCTTTTTTGAATTTTGGTCAAATCTGGTCAAACTATGGTCAAACTGTGGTCAAACAATGGTCAAACTACTTATTCAAGAAATATTAGTGTTACTAAAAAATTATTGTTTTTTAGAACAATAGTTTCAAACTCAAACAGTGAAATGTGTGACTTCATGCTCAAGCTAAACTCCTGAGGGTTAATAGGATTGACATCTTACTATTGTCAGGAAAACAACGAGTGCAGACTTGGAAACGAGGGAGAATAGAACCCGGAAGTTAAGCGTGCTCAGGCTGGGGGAGTGGGAGGACGGGTGACCGTCCGGGAAGTTAGATGATTTGGAATGATGAGGGGTGATTAGAGATTAAATTGAGCAGTGATGAGGGGTGATTAGAGATTAGAGGTTAAAAAAATTCAAAAATTTGAAAATAAAAAAAATCAAAAAAAAATAAAAAAAAAATCAGAAAATTTCCTTTAGTGCCGGTTGGTGTTACCAACCGGGACTAAAGGTGGACCGGCCACGTGGAGGGCCTTTAGTCCCGGTTCTGGATTGAACCGGGACTAAAGGGTCAGGGCATTAGTACCGACCCTTTAGTCCCGGTTCAAGAACCGGGACTAAAGGCCCTTACGAACCGGGACTATAGGCCCTTTTTCTACCAGTGGCTAGGGATCGAAAATTTAGAGGTTAAGAATAGATATCTTCTTAGCAAATGGTTATACAGACCATCTACCGAGACCGAGGACATGTGGATACAAATTTTGCGGAATAAATACCTACACTCTAAGACCTTGGCCCAAGCTAGTGCAAAGCCAATGGACTCACCCTTTTGGAAGGGATTAATGAGGACAAATGTATCTTTTTTCCAACGGGTAAAGTTCTCCGTTGGTAATGGTACCACTACTAGATTCTGGGAGGATAATACCTAGCTAGGCGAGACGCCCTTGGCTCTACAATACCCTTTCTTATATAATATCATGCAACGTAAGAAGGATTATGTCTCCACAGTATTAAGCTCGGTACAACTTAATATCCAGTTTAGGGGATCCCTCGTAGGGGAACGCTAGAATGCTTGGCTTCACTTGGTCCGTAGGTTGATGGATGTTCAACTTTCAGACCAGGCAGATACAATCAGTTGGAAGTTAACCTCGAATGGAATTTTCTCTATGAAATCCATGTATTTGGACTTAATTGATTCCGGTCCATTGTCGAGGTCTTTACACATATGGAAGATTAAAGTTTAGCTTCGCATCAAAATATTTATGTGGTTCGTGCACAAGGGAGTTATTTTGACCAAAGATAATTTGCTAAAAAAATTGGATTCGTAACTCCAGATGTTGTTTTTGTGACCAAAATAAATCGATTAAACACCTCTTTCTCCGATGCCTGCTTGCAAAATTGTTATGGCGATCAATACATATAGCTTTTAACATTCATCCCCCAACGAGCATAAACACGTTATTTGAGATGTGGCTTAATGGAGTGGACAAATATATAGCTAAACGTATTCGGACACAGTTTGGAATCGTATGTGGTCGTTACTCACTCATGCGGATTTCAGGAAGCCTTTTAATATTGGGTGCAACCGCTGGAAGACGGTAGCACAGCCTATCTTCAGCCGATTTGGATGTCGACTTAATAATAAGCTAGATGTGTAGGCATCGTTGTCTATTCTTTATTGATGGGTGTGGAGTGTTTTCGCCGAGTGTGGCACGTTACAGACTTATTTTTTTCTCTTTGCTCGGACTATGCTGCTCATTGGATCTTAAGACCTTTTTGTGCTTTTTAATAATATGACCGTATGCATTGATCGGTGTAGAGGCCGAAGATAATTCTCCTTTTTAAAATAAAATGTACATGTGGCAATATGCATATCCCGATCTGCATAGTCGCCGCATACAGAATTCTCTAAAGATTGTCAAGTACGCACATCCCTTCGATCGAGCAATAGACCACAGTCGCGTTGTCCTTTCGGACCGTAGCTTCGCTGCCTATGGTTTTTCTACGGCTGCACCGACCCTTGCGTTGTCCTTGCGTCATCTTTTAGGCCGTTGTAACGAGGCCCGGGATCCACCGTCGCTCCGAGGCGATCCGTTCCAAGCCGGTCTTATAGTTGCACTGACCATCACGCTGTCATTGTGTTGCACAATCGGATCGTAGCGAGCGTGGCACGCGGTTTCTGCCGCCACCCCTTGTTCTCCCCGTGGATGCACCGACCCGTGCACCGCCACTGTGTTGCCCCTTCGGACCGTAGTCCGCCGCCAACGGTCCACCGCAGCCCTGAGGTCGTCCACTTTAGGCCATTCCCGTGGCTGCACCGACCTTCGCGTTGCCGTTGTGTCGCCTCATCAGGCCGTAGCGCGTGTGGCATGTAGTCATTGCCGCCGCCCTGAGGTCTTCCCCACCGTCACCTCGACCCACGTGTTGCGTTTCCCCTTCGGGCTGTAGCGTTGTGGCACTCGGTCCACGTCGCCATCCATGTGCGTCGACTTCTATATGGCATGCGCCGTGCCACCTTCTAGGCGCCGGAATGCCATCGTCCGCGCCGGTCTTCGTCATGCTGTCGGGTTATTCCTCGCCTATTTTGAGCACTGTCGTCGCGCTCGTAACCTAGCCGCCACCGCCGCTCTTCTTCCCGGTCCACGACGACTATCTCGACACCGGCCACCCTGACTCGACATCAACCATGGCGTCCTTCGCACGGCTACCTCGACCACGGCTACATCACCCTACGCTCTCGGTTACGTCGACATCGGCACAAAGGGCTACCGCCTTGCTTGAGCAACCTCGTCGGTTTTCACTCCAGTCATGACTTTCAAGATGCATCGACCGTTCGACTGTGGGAGGGGGGTGGGGGGGGGGGGGGATCCTTCGGCTTATCTTCGGATTCTTCTCCAATCTCACCGTCTGTGTCGGTACCGTTGTGACTGCGAGTGGTGTGGGGGAATGTTCAGTATAATGGTTAATTAGAAAACTTAGCATAGAGTAGGAATTATTCCAGCTTGTCTTGGACTATCCCTTCTAACGTGTTTGCAGGTGGAAGGACAAATTGATTTCTCATGAAGGACGGCGTGCACTGTACATGTTTACATGACATACTTTTATACTCCTCTTTTATGAAGGACAAATTGCTTTCATACTGTACATGTTTATACTTTATCCTAAGATTTTTGTTTTTCAAACAAATGAAGAAAAATCATTTAATCAAGCCCGGAACGATCAGGAGCCTAGCTAATGTTTATGATATGAACTTTCTTTTGAATAGAGGGCTTCATTTCATACATCAAAAAAAAAGAGGGCTTCATTTCATTGAGTGCTATTTTTCACTTAACTGTAAAAATAGTAAGATTGCAATCTGCGCAAAAACACTGCTTACCGTCAAGACAAAGTAATTGGAAGAGAGAATAATTCAAATTCATGATATGCCATTTTGATAAAAGCCACCAGCTAGCACGTGTAACAAGCGTTAACGTTGGTGTCATCACTCATTGGTCCTGCCACCGGCAACTCCGACTCCACCACAGAAAAAGAACACCAACCCACAAAATTCTCAAGCACAGCCACACTGAGGTTTCAGCACAGGACCGGATGCTGAAGACAAAGGAGCAACAACCAAGAGCTTCTGGGCCACACGTACGGGCACAATCAGCGTCCATGAGTAGCTGGCGTCTTTCTCAAACGTGAAATATGGAGCGCGCTTCGCCCTTGTTGCATATGTTGTTTCCACCTTGGTTTGTTGTATAGATTTTCGCTCAGTTTAACTTAAGCATCAATCTTCTTCTTAAGACAAAGCCTTGGTGCGCGTTTTGAAAAATATCTGGCGTCCTTGTCAGCCTCGACCCCGGCGAAAGAGCCTGTTGGACTGTTGGTCCTTGTAGTTTGTTAGCATACGGAACATCGTGTTCCTGCTTTCTCAAACATGACTGTCCTGACATGCATAACATCAGTAGAAAGAGATGCCATGTACGGTGCGCTCGATTTGTTGCTGTTGTTCCTCGCGGTCGAATCGCTCTTCTCGAAATCACGAATCGCGGTCCGTACATCGGTGTATGTGGTGTCGCCACCGTCGGCGGGTACCTCGCCGCGCTCACTTCGAAGATGATGCTTACCAGGACTGGTTTGCCGTCCCACACTCCGCACTGAGAGCCAAGCATCCGTGGCTGTCGGAGTAATGGCCACGGGTAGGCTAACCCGAGCTCCAGAATCTTTCAAGACATCGGGGCAGGATGCGTCCCTTAAGACCTTAGGACGAAGAGCCGCCTTCCGAGAAGTCGGCGGCAAGGCGACCGACTGCCCACTCGCGGCCGAGTCTCGGGGACGACTTCAGGATGAGCCAACTCCCGACCGGCGACTTCCAGAGAAGCCGGCCTTGGGGAGTCGGCCCACGACTCCAACGAAACCCCATGTCCTCATCAAGAGGGACAGGACAGGGGAGTGGCTACAGTAACACCCGCTCCCGCCCCTTACTAAGGGCAGGCATGGCCACAACACGCCGTACCCGGAGAGATCTCCGTGCGGCGTGGCACTGTTGCCGTGCCGGCCCTGACATCAGCACCGAAGGACCGAATCCTGCGCCCACGACGGCTTGTCTGTACGGCCCTGGGGCGGCGGGTCCCACCAGCCAATGGGACCACAGGAGACGGCGAGTGCGCCACCAGTCGGCCCCCGGAGTCGGCCAGACCCTTCCCCTGGGGCCCTCACGCCATTAATCAGATGTGATGGAGAGTGGCAATAGTGATCGCCCATCAGGCGGCAGGGCTGTAGCCACGACTCCATGATCAAGCCCGCGTCATCAGAAACACGGCTACAGTAATCAGCAGCCGGCAAGACCCGCCCGTAGCGAACGTGGCCAGTTGGCTCCGTACCTGGCCAGTCGGCGGGGCCCACCAGTCAGCGGGCCCCGGCAGTCGGCGGAGAAGACGGAGGCGAGAGGCACTGACGGCTGGGCCCGCGTCCAGCCGGATTACCATTGTACCCCTGGGGGGTAGGCCTATATAAACCTCCCAGAACACCCATGCAAAGGGTTGGCATCCATTAGTACTAGACCAAATCATATAGGAGGGAGAGAGCTAGCCTTGCCCTCTCCTACCTCCAGGAAACAGCTCTAGGAGCAATTGTGTAAACACTTTGCCATAGTAATCATGCGGAGACCCCGCAGAGCAGCAGTAGGGGTATTATCTCCCCGGAGAGCCCTGAAGCTGGGTAAGATTCGCCGGCGTGCATGTCTACGCCTCATCCCGTTTTCAGGCACCGGCGATGTTCTACTCGCCCCCACCATGATTAGCCATCCTTTGGCATATGTCGCACCCAACCCCCGACATTTGGCGCCCACCGTGGGGCCTGGTGCACCGTCGTCCGGAGACCTGTTCTGGACGGGAACCCTTTTCCTCCCTGGCGAGCGCAGCCAGCCAGGCACGCCAGATGGAGTTTGTGCCGACGCGCTGAACGGCATTGAGATCGCCTGCGCCGCTAGCCGCCTCACCGAACTTGTCGGCGAGGTTCGCATCTCCGACGAACCTGCATCCGATGCAGGCACGGGCGGCCCTGAGAGCCTCCTCGCGGGCCTCCTCGACCAACTCCACGTCTCCGGCGAGCCTGCCGTGGACTTGGAGTGTGTAGGCTCCACCGACCCGATGCTGGTCGACTCCGACACCGCGTCGCTCGACGCATTCCCCACTAATGTGGTGGTCTACGACGAATCTCTCCCTCGCGCGGAGAGCGACAGAAGCACCGTCACCGAGGTACTTGTCATTAGCCATGACGAGCCTCTCGGCGGAGGAGCGCATGACCCACTTGGCGCAGCGCTACAAGACCTGACTGCGCCCATTCCGGAAGACGCTGACGCGGAGACGTTGGAGGCGCGCCGCCTTCAGCTCGTCGAAGGCGCGAAGAAGCTGGCTAGCATGAGACGCTTGTCAGAAGCCTACCAGCGGGAGATGGATCGCGCCGTTGGCAGCTCGCCAGCCCCAGCTGGGCCTAGCCGCCTCGGCGCGGTCCAGCAGCGCGGCGTAGCCATGGCCGACCAGTTCGGGGCGAGACGCCCTGTGTACGCTACGCCTGCGGAGAACATTCGAGCCGCCCAGGCGGCGGCAGACGAGCTGGACAATTTCGAGGGCGAAGAGCGCCGCCTGATGATGGAGCGAATCCAGCGGCTCCTCGACGCGGCTACCGCACAGAACGAGGTCGGCTGCCGCACGGAGGCGCCGCAGCGGCAAAACGACGACCTTCGCCGAGATCAAGGCGCGACGTCTTGGACGCCGACTGGCGGTGCCCGAGGAAGAAGAGACAAGGATCCGACTGTCAGCCACAGTCGGACTCACATTACCATAGAGCGCGGCCGAGACGGCCGCCCGAGAGCAGTGGAATGACGGGACGACTGTCCGCCTCCTCCTCCTCGCAAGGAGAGCGAGTCTCCCCGCCGCCTGTTGACCATCTGACTCTCGGCGACTGCCTTGGCCGCCGAGAGGGAGTTGGAGAAAACGACGGCCGCCACCGGATCGACCGACTTCACCGATCCCTGGCACTGGAAGAAGAAGACAAGTTGGGCCCGCCTTGTTTCGGGCCCCGCATTCAAGACGAGCCCTTTCCCAGAGGGTTCACGCTCCCAAGAGACACGCCCAAGTATACCGGCTCCGTGAAGCCGGAAGACTGGCTAGTTGACTACTCCAAGGCTGTCAGCATAGCGAACGGCAACAAACGTGTCGCCGTAAAGTACGTTCCGCTCATGCTCCAGGGCACGGCCCGGACATGGCTGAACAGCCTGAAGCCCCGCAGCATCAAGAGCTGGGTCGACTTCACCGAATCATTCGTCCGCAACTTCACCAGCACGTACAAGCGTCCTCCCAAGCCTCGCCAGCTCTCCTTATGCGTGCAAGGTCCCGACGAGTCGACTCGCGATTACCTCACGCGTTGGGCCGAGCTTCGGAACTCCTGCGAGGGCGTGCACGAGGTGCAGGCAATCGAGTACTTCACAGCCGGGTGCAGAGAAGGCACCCTCCTCAAGCACAAGCTCCTCTGCGACGAGCCCAAAACCCTCGACGAGCTGCTGATCATAGCAGATAAGTACGCCACGGCCGACTCCTCCATGAAGGCGGAGATTCAAGTCAGCACAACTGGCAAAGTGGCCTCTCAGGCTCCAAGAACTCCGGCGGGAGACGCCAGTCGATGGCAGCAGCAGAGCGACCACAAGCGCAAGGCCCCGCAGCTGGCTTCCAGCAGCCGGCAGGTCGCGACAGTTGAAGACCAGCAGCCGGATGGGCAGCCTCCACCCAAGGGACAGAAAGGCGGCAAGCCCAACTGGTTGTCGGCCTTCTCCTACGAGCAGACTCTGGATGGACCTTACAAGTTCCATAGCAGCGCGAAGCCGTCAAATCACACCACCCGGAAGTGTCACTGGCTCACCAGGATCGCCAAGGGAGACGACCTCCTACCTCCCCCCTGCTAGGCAGCCGCCTCCGCCTCCGCCCCAGCAGCCGGCTGTCAGGCCAGTCGGCGCAGTACAAGACGAATACCCTGAAGAACACGGAGCCTACATGGTGTTTACCAGTATGGCTGATGATCGACGCAGCAGGCGGCTGCAGCGACAAGAAGTGAATGCCGTAGCATCAGAGACACCAGAGTTCATGCACTGGTCCGAGAAGCCTATCAGTTGAAGCAGAGCCGATCACCCAGAGGTGATGCCGAATCCGGGCTCTTATGCTTTGGTCTTAGATGCCACCTTTGTCACGGATAGACGAGCCGCTCGTTTCTCGCGAGTTCTGATAGACGGAGGCAGCAGCATCAACATCCTGTACAAGGACACCATGGAGAAGTTAGGAATCAAGCAAAGACAGCTTCAGAGCAGCCGGACTGTGTTCCATGACATTGTTCCCGGGCTTTCCTGCTCACTAATCGGCAAGATCCTGATGACGTCCTCTTTGAAGACAAAGATCACTTCCGCCGAGAGTCAATTTGGTTTGAGGTGGTGGACCTCGAGAGCCCATACCATGCACTACTTGGCCGACCCGCCTTGGCCAAGTTCATGGCGGTCCCCCACTACGCCTACCTCAAAATGAAGATGGCCAGTTCCAGGGGAATCCTGACTGTAGCCGGCGACTACCGGAAGTCGTCTGCCTGTGCGACTAAGAGCAGCCGGCTAGCCGAGTCCCTGGTGATCGCGGCCGAGAAGCGGCTCCTTGAACAGGTTGTGGCGATGGCCGGCAAGCAGCCAGAGATGTCGCCCAACCCAAAGGAGTCGGAGGCTGAGGGCTCGTTCAAGCCGGCCAAGGAGACAAAGAAGATACGCTTGGATCCGGTGCACCCAGAGTAGTACGCTGTCGTAGGCGCAAACCTCGACAGCAAATAGGAAGGCGAGCTCGTCGATTTCCTCCGTGAGAATTGGGACATCTTCGCATGGTCCCCCAAAGACATGCCAGGTGTACCGACGGAATTCTCCGAGCACAAGCTACATGTCCGATCTGATGCAAAGCCGGTCAGGCAGCCCCTGCGCTGCCTATCAGAAGAGAAGAGAAGAGTTGTCGGAGAAGAGATAGCCCGACTCCTGGCAGCGACTTCATTATGGAAGTATTCTTTCCAGAGTGGCTAGCAAATGCGGTCCTAGTACTGAAGAAGAATAAGCAGTGGCGAATGTCTATTGACTACACGAGCCTCAACAAAGCCTGCCCCAAGGACCCGTTTGCCCTACCAAGAATTGATCAAGTGATAGACTACACCGCCGGATGCGAGCTGTTGAGTTTTTTGGATGCATATTCAGGATATCACCAGATCAAGCTGAACCCGGCTGACAGACTGAAGACCACCTTCATCATGTCGTTTGGAGCCTTCTGCTACCTCACCATGACGTTCGGCTTGAGGAATGCCGACGCCACCTTTCAGCGTTGCATGCAGAAGTGCCTCCTCAAGCAACTCGGGAGAAACGCCCACGTCTACGTGGACGATGTGGTGGTGAAGACGGAAAAGCGTGAAACACTGCTGGAAGACCTCAAGGAGACCTTTGAGAACCTGCGCCGATTCCAGATCAAGCTCAACCCCGAGAAGTGCGTCTTTGGAGTACCAGCCGACCAACTCTTTAGCTTCCTGGTCTCTGAACACGGCATAGAGTGCAACCCTGTAAAGATCAAGGCCATCGAGAGGATGGAGGTACCCAGCTGACTGCTGGACATGCAAAAGTTCACTGGCTGTTTGGCGTCCATCAGCCGATTCATCAGTCTCTCCCCTTATACCAGCTCATGAAGAAGACCACTTTTTTCGAGTGGAACCACAAGGCGGACGAAGATTTTCTCCAGTTGAAAAAGATGCTGACTACTCCACCCATTCTAGCGGCTCCGACTCCTAAGGAACCTATGCTCCTGTACATCGCCGCCACCAGCCGGGTAGTCAGCACGGTCATTGTAGTAGAACGCAAGGAGGAAGGCAAGGCACTACCTGTCCAGAGACCGGTATATTACCTAAGCGAAGTGCTGTCGGCCTCCAAGCAAAACTACCCCCACTACCAGAAGATGTGTTATGGCGTGCACTTTACCGCCAAGAAATTGAAGCCTTACTTTCAAGAGCATCCAGTCACCGTGGTCTGCACGGCCCCACTTGCCGAGATCATCGGAAGCCGAGACGCTTCTGGCCGAGTGGCCAAGTGAGCCATAGAGCTGGCTCCCTACACCATCCACTACCAGCCCCGCACCGCCATCAAGTCACAAGCGCTGGCCGACTTCCTCGTCGACTGGGCCAAGACCCAGTACCTACCTCTAGCGCCCGACTCCACCCATTGGCGGATGCATTTCGACGGCTCCAAGATGCGCACCGGCTTGGGAGCCGGCGTCGTCCTCACCTCTCCTAAAGGCGAGAAGCTCAAATACGCACTGCAAATCCATTTTGCCGCCTCCAACAACGTCGCCGAGTACGAGGCGCTCATTCACGGGCTCCGGCTTGCCAAAGAACTTGGCATTCGCCGAATCCTGTGTTATGGCGACTCGGACTTAGTGGTCCAATAGTCATCTGGCGACTGGGACGCCAAAGATGCAAACATGGCAAGTTACCGTTTCCTTGTGCAGCAACTCAGTGGGTATTTCGAGGGGTGAGAGTTCCTCCATGTGCCAAGAAACGACAACGACCAAGCAGACGCCTTGGCACGAATCGGCTCTACCCGCCAAGCAATACCATCCGGCGTCGCCCTTCAACGCCTCCTCAAGCCGTCTGTCAAGCCTTCACCAGAATCAGACTCCATCTTCGTGCTGTCTCCTCCCGAAGAAGTCGGATCCGACTCCAGAGCCCCGGCAGACGGTACGGGGATCTTGGCAGGTGGCTCCAAAGTCACCACAGTCAAGGCCGGCCCGGGGACTTCAGCGGCGGCCTCGAAGACTCCAGAACTCGACCCAAGAGCCGCGCCAGTCGGCCCGGGGACTTCATTAACCCAGCAAGCCGTTGTTGACTCCAACCCGCCACCTCCCAGCCCAACCGCCCTCGGCCAAGTCGCAGTTCTGGCAGTCGAAGAAATAGCAGCACCCTCATGGGCCCAGCCCATCCTCAAATTCCTGGTGAGCAAAGAGCTGCCGACTGATGATACCTCAGCTCGGCAAGTACAACGCCGAGCGGCAGCCTACACCATAGTCAACAGAGAGCTGGTCAGGCGCAGCGTCACTGGTGTCTACCAGCGCTGCGTAGAGCCAGAGCAAGGCCAAGCAATTCTCAAAGACATCCACCAAGGCGAGTGCGGCCACCATGCGGCTTCAAGAGCACTCGTCGCCAAAGCCTTTCGACATGGTTTTTTCTGGCCGACTGCCTTAGAAGAGGCCAAGGAATTGGTCCAAAAATGCAAAGGGTGCCAGAAGTTCAGCTCCAAGCCGCACCAGCCGGCTCCTGCACTCAAGACCATCCCCGTTGCCTGGCCTTTTGCAGTTTGGGGTCTAGACATGGTGGGACCATTCAAGACGGCACGAGGTGGCTTAACTCACTTACTTGTCGCAGTGGACAAGTTCACCAAGTGGATAGAAGCGAAGCCAATCAAGAAACTGAACGATCCGACTGCAGTGACTTTCATCTTCGATATCACAATTCGGTACGACATACCACACAACATCATCACCGACAACGGCACAAATTTTGCCAAAGGCGCCTTGGCCCGTTTTTGCGCAACACAGGGCATCCAACTGGACCTAGCGTCCGTCGCCCATCCACAGTCAAACGGCCAGGTGGAGCGAGCAAACGACCTCATCCTGTCCGGCATCAAGCCCCGGCTGGTCGAGCCTCTGGAGCGCTCGGCTGGTTGCTGGCTCGATGAGTTGCCAGCCGTCCTCTGGAGTCTGCGCACGACCCCAAACAAGTCAACCGGCTTCATGCCTTTCTTCCTCGTCTACAGCGCCGAAGCCGTCATCCCAACGGACATAGAGTTCGACTACCCGCGAGTCACCATGTACACCGAGGAGGAAACAGAAGAAGCACGTCAAGACGGCGTCGATCTACTGGAAGAGAGCCGGCTGTTTGCACTCAGCCGGTCCAGCATCTACCAGCAGAGCCTGCGCCGATACTACAACAGGAAGGTCAAGCCAAGATCTTTCCAAGAAGGCGACCTTGTGCTCCGGCTGATCCAGCGAACAGTCGGCCAGCACAAGCTTCGGCGCCTTGGGAAGGCCCTTTCATCATCAGCAAAGTGCTGGGCAACGACTCCTACTATCTGATTGACGCTCAGAAGCCCCGAGCATGCAAGAGGGACGACTCCGGCAAAGAGACGGAGCGGCCATGGAATGCAAATCTCCTCCGAAGATTTTACAGTTGATGCAGTATGTACCATGCTACCTTTTGTATTAAAGTACCAAGACTTCGGGCCCCCCGAGACGAGCTCGGGGACTGCCCTCTTTTGTCTGTATGATAAAAGTTATGCCTACGAGTATATTACTCTTTGTTATGCCGCTTGGCACCAGGCTCGACAGGTCGGCCCGGGGACTTGCCGCCTTGCACTATGAAATGCTTCCTGCAGCCGGACAAGTAGTGTGTGGCACCCAAGCCATATCCTGTCAGAAGCCACAGCTCGCAGAGCGACTGTACGGTAGGCAGGAGTAAGGTGGAATGGGCGTTCGCATGAAAAATGCCTAAGGACTCAAAGCATAAAACATAGCTTAAGACGGCTTCCAGCCTTTTTTCACAAACCGACTATTAAGTAGTCGGCTCACCGCCTTCTATTCAACTAGCTCAAAAACTCTAAAAACGGCTAAGTACTTGCCTTCCTAAAGTAGCCAAGCATTTGATCCAACGGCAGTCCGCAGAGCGGCTGTCCGACTGGCAAGACAGGCAACTAAGGGAAAGCGGCAAAGGAAAAGGCCAAAAGAGCAATGAGCAAGAAAAGATAGAACTCGGATAAATATTTACATAGCATAGGCCCTTGGCCGAATCTTCAAGCAGAAGTTCAAAATACACCCCGCGGGTGGAATTGTGCAAATTAACAAGTTTTTCAAGACTACTAAAGCAGATAAAATAATGATAACACGGCAGCTTAGGAAGCGGCAGACGGATTCGGAGGGTCGGAGGAGGCGGCAGCATCAGGCGTTGGGGCGGCCGGCCGGGCAGTCTCGGCTTGATCGCCTCCGGCGGCAGTTGGCTCGATCGCACGCGACTCGTTGCTGGAGGCGCGGTCGAGCTGAGGCTGGCCGTCTGCTCCGTCTTCTGGTTCTTCTGCCTCGCCTCCGTCCTCTGCTTCGCCTTCCTCCTCGGCGCTGGAACCGATCACCTCCGCCGAGTCCTCGTCATAGTCTGGGTTCACCCCAAACCACTCCGGCGGTACCTCCTCGCCGTCTTCAGACCGCTCGGGGACGAAGATGCTGGTGTCGGTGTACTCGACGGTCACCGCAACACGCTTGATCAGGGCGTCTTCCGTGGCTGCCAGCTCCGGCTGGGCCTCCGACCGGAGTGTGGCCAGCCGGTCTAAATCCAGCCCCGGATACCACGCCTTGACGAACTCCAAGGCCCGGCGCGCTCCAGCTCGGGCCAAGGAGCCCTTCCAGGCCTCAAGACGACCAGCCGCGACCTCCAGCCAGTCGGCAGTCCAACTGGGGGTGCGCGGGGCCTGCATGTCCGGCCACAAGGCGGCAATCGCCTGGGCACCGACACGTTGAAGCCGGCGCAGCATCCGATGAGCCGGCCGAAGGCGAGCCTCGATGCTCAGGATGTGCTCATCAAGGGTTCGGGGGCGTCAGCGGCGATCTCTGCACCTTCTGCCCTCCGACCTTCATGGTCAGCCTCGATGGCTTGGATGGCGGCCTACGAGTGCCCAGGGAAGAAGTCTGCCAAGACAGAAGAAACGAAGAAACAAGTCAAAAATCAGGAGTCGGCACGATTTACAATCGGCAGCTCGAAGAAAGAAAGTAAAAGAAACTCACCATCAACAATGTCTTCAATCTCATGGAAGCCGGAGGCCAGCAGCGCCTCCTTGTCAGTCCAGGAGGAGCGCTCGCTCGCGAAATCGGCCAGGAGGGCGGTTTCCGCTTCTTCCGCCTCCTTCTGCGTCTTCGCATGCATCTCCCTCTGCTCTGCCAATTGAGTGGCCAGCAGATCGCGCTCCGTGGCGAGCTTGCTGCACTCCTCCTCAGCAGTCGGCCCGAATCTCAGGGACTACAGCCTGCGGGTGTGCCAGCGCGCCCTCGCAAAGAAGAAAAAAGACTTACTCCGGCTCTCCGACAGGTCAGCGGTCCGCTTGCCCAGCTCTTCAACGTTGCGGTTGAAGGCGGTGACTCGGAGGTTGTGGTAGTCCTGCGACAAATATTTCAGACAAAAGTTAGTACCCAAAGCTCGCCAATTGGAGTTCCGGGCCGCCTGCTCAGGAGCCGGCCCGAAACTCGGGGACTACACCCAGTGGGTGCGCTGGCGGCCCCCCACAAAGAGGAACAAGAAAATAAGGACCAAAATAGATAACATACCCGGATGGCTGCTCGCGATGCCAGGTACGCCTTGGTGCAGTTCTGGATGGCGTCGCCCTTAGCTCGAAGCTTCGCCTGGACGTCTAGAAGCGCGTGGTTCAGCGGCCCTGTGCCGCCTCCTCGCACCCACCCAATGGGCGCGGTGCTCATCGCTTCGGCGTCTGGGATCACCGAGCTGGCGGTGCCGGCCTCCAGGGGGCGGGGTGCCGAAGTCGCCTTCTCTAGACGGCGGCGCGTTGGCGAGCCGACTTGGAGGAGTAGCCTCGCCACGGCCTCGTCTTCGGTCGGCGACACCAGAGGGTCCGCTGGCTGTTTACCTTACGCGCTCCCAGACGGCGGTGGAGGCGGCGGAGGAACGATCACGTCCGGCGTGGAGGATTCGCCGCCTTCCCTCTTCATGACGGGATTCTCGCCGCCGGCTTCCCCAGTCTGCCCCATTAACTCCGGAGGCGGCAGCGCAGAGTTCAGCGGGTTGACGAACACCGCCGATTGGCGGTGCGCGGCCTCCTCAGCCTGCCGCTTCGTCGCGACGGCGGCTTCGGCCTCCGCCAGTTTCTTCTTGGCGGAGGCCTCCGCCTTATCGGCCTCCACCTTCTCCAGGCGGGCGGCCTCTTCTTCGTTGTGCTTCTCCTACGCATTCCGCTCCGTCGCCTCCCGGAGCTCAGCAGCGGGGTCAATCCGCCGAGTGGTGGCGGACGTCTCCGCTGACCCCATGACGGAGGCGGTGACGACCCTCTCAAGAGTGAGGGGAGCCCTGAAGCAAGGGCAGCAAGTAAAGACTCAGACAAAGCCACGAAGAAAGAAAGAATAAAGCGTTGAGATGGAATACTCACGCGGAGACCAGTGGCGGCTTCTTCACTTCCTTACGGAAGCGGATGGCCTTCGCAGCCGCCTCGTCCCGCCGGGTTGCCGCAGCCGAACCCTTGGGCTTCTTTGTCCGACTGCCAAACAAGGTCGGCACGGCCCTATGCTTCTTCCCGCCGCCTGGAGCACCCGTCGCGGTAGAAGAGCCCGCACCAGGCTGGCTGGCTCCTGGCCGATGGCGGGGGGCGACTTCTCCCTCGGCCTCGTCGTCAGGCCAGTCGGCGAAAGTGGCCGAAGGCCTGGAGCCGCCTGCTGCTGCTCCTCCTTCCTCCGCGTCGTCTTCCAAAGCCGCCGCTCCCAGATCGGGGTCGTCGACGTCGCTCTCTGCCCGGTCGGCAAGGAACTCGCGGGCCGGCCCCGTGGTGCCGGCTGGTGGATGGAGGAGGGGATTCTGACCAAAGCCGACTGGTTAGGCTGCACAAAACAAACTCGGCAAGAAAGAAGACAATCCAAAGAAAGAAAGAAAAGGCAACTCACTACGGGTGGGGGGTTGGCGCGGGAGTACGGCTCCTTACCGAACCGCCAATCCTCCAGGAGCTTGCTGTCTGAGAGGTAGTTCACCATGTAGGCCACCTCCTCGTGAGGCATGTCCTTGGTGCACATCCGACTCGGGTCACGGTGCCCGCTCATTTGGCATATCATGTGGGGGCGACCTTGGAGCGGGAGAACTCGGCGCGCCACGAAGGCGGCCAGCAGGTCTGGACCAGTCAACCCCTCCGACTGTGTCAGCACTCGGAGTCGCGTGACGGCGTTGGCTCCTGCAGGCGTCAGCGACTTGGCCCGATACGACCAGTTGGGCAGTCTCCCAGCTGGCGGGCCGGCTTAGAAAGCCGGCAGGTTGACCCGGTCGGCCCTCGCGGAGACGCTCCTGACGTAGAAGTACGAGCGCTGCCACATCTTCACCGACTTTATCAGCGAAATGGTGGGGAAGGGGTTGTCGGCCCCCAACCTTCGCACGGCGATGAAAGCACTGCAATGAGCCGGCACGCCTTCAGCCTGGGTGCCGAGCTTGGAGAAGAAGAACCCCCCCCCCCCCAGAGCTCGAGGGTGGGGAGGACTCCAAGGAAGCCTTCGCACAAGGCCACGAAGGCGGACAGCAGCACCACCGTGTTGGGCGTGAGGTGGTGCGGCTGGAGGCCGTAGAACTCCAGAAAGGAGCGGAAGAAGCTGCTCGCCGGCAGCCCCAGCCCGCGCAGGCAGTACGAGCGGAAGATGACCCGCTCGCCTTCCTGCGGCGCGGGGGAAATCTCCCCCCTCGGTGCAAGATGTACCCGCACATGATCTTCGCTGGGGAGCCGACGAGTCTTGCGGAGGAACTCAATATGGTCATCGTGAACTTCTGAGCCATCCCAGGTGCCGGAGCGCACCGGGGGAGGTGCGGCGGCAGAAGAAGAGCTCATCGCGAGCTGATCGCCGCGGCGTTCGTCGAAGCTTGGGCGCGCGGCGGAGCGAAGAAGAAGAAGGAGAAGAGCAAGGCGTAGTAGGAAGGAGGGGCGCGCGTGCTCTACCGCGCCCCCCTCCCTCCTACTTATAGCCTCATGGGCTACGAAGCCGAGGGGGCGGACCTGGGATTTACTGCGCCCACGGGCCCACGACCCCCACGATTCCACGACAAAGTTACTGCGCGCAGTAACTCCACGGGAATCCCAACCGTCTGTCTGGGCCACAACGGATCTGCTCGGGCGCCGAGGCACGGTAGTGGCGGGCCCCGCCTATGGGCCTGTCCCGTCATGCACGTAGGCTGGCAGACTGGCCCGGCCGCGCGTTGCCACGTGACAGGTCCGGAACGGGCGGCGGCCTGGAAGCTTAGCCCGCACGCCATTTGGATCCCGCCATGACGTTTGAAATACTGTACAAGTCAGAATTGGGCGGGTCTGACTCCTTTTAGTCGGCCCGGCGGGAGTCAAGCAAGAACCATGTGTCGAGCACCCGGAAAGAGAAACTGCTGAGGCTTCTCGGCCGATCGTCCGCAGTGCCACAACAGCTTCGGGGACTACTGTCAGAGTAATTGGCCACGGGTAGGCTAACCCAAGCCCCAGAACCTTTCAAGACATTGGGGCAGGCTGCGCCCCTCAAGACCCCAGGACAAAGAGCCGCCTTCCGAGAAGTCGGCGGCAAGGCGACCGACTGCCCACTCGCGGCCGAGTCTCGGGGACGACTTCAGGATGAGCCGACTCCTGACCAGCGACTTCCAGAGAAGCCGGCCTTGGGGAGTCAGCCCACGACTCCAGCGAAACCCCATGTCCTCATCAAGAGGGATAGGACAGGGGAGTGGCTACAGTAACGCCCGCTCCCGCCCCTTACTAAGGGCAGGCATGGCCACAGCACGCCATACCCAGGGAGATCTCCATGCGGCGTGGCACTGTTGCCGTGTCGGCCCTAACATCAGCACCGAAGGACCGAATCTTACGCCCACGATGGATTGTTTGTACGGCCCTGGGGCGGCGGGTCCCACCAGCTAGTGGGACCCCAGGAGACGGCGAGTGCGCCACCAGTCGGCCCCCGAAGTTGGCCAGACCCTTCCCCTGGGGCCCTCACGCCATTAATCAGATGTGATGGAGAGTGGCAATAGTGATCGCCCACTAGGCGGCGGGGCTATAGCCACGACTCCATGATCAAGCTCGCGTCATCAGAAGCACGACTATAGTAATCAGCAGCCGGCAAGACCCGCCCCCGGCGGACGTGGCCTGTCGGCTCCGTACCTGACCAGTCGGCGGGGCCCATCAGTCGGCGGGCCCCAGCAGTCGGCGGAGAAGACGGAGGCGAGAGGCACTGATGGCTGGGCCCGCGTCCAACCGGATTACCATTGTACCCCTAGGGGGTAGGCCTATATAAACCCCCTAGGACACCCATGCAAAGGGTTGGCATCCATTAGCACTAGACCAGATCATATAGGTGGGAGAGAGCTAGCCTTGCCCTCTCCTACCTCCAGAAAACAGCTCTAGGAGCAATTGTGTAAACACTTTGCCATAGTGATCATGCGGAGACCCCGCAGAGCAGCAGTAGGGGTATTATCTCCCCGGAGAGCCCTGAAGCTGGGTAAGATTCGCCGGCGTGCATGTCTACGCCTCATCCCGTTTCCAGGCACCGGCGACGTTCTACTCGCCCCCACCATGATTAGCCATCCTTTGGCATATGTTGCACCCAACCCCCGACAGTGGCCTAGGTGCCGAGAGATGAGCAGAGACACTTGCACTGGGCGCATTTCCAACACTGACTCTCAAATTTGTTCTGGCATCTGTCCTTTGATAAAAAGGATCAGTTCGTGAAGATGAATGGCGGAGCCGGTCATCCAACGCTGTCCTTATACATTTCAACGACTATTTGAACTAAGCGGACGAAATTCGCGCGCTCGTCATCGATTTGGCCTCCGTCAGCCGATGCTGCTCTAGGAGGAACAGATTATACCATTATTCCTCCCGCGCCTGCTGAAACGCCGACATAGGCGCCGGCGCAGGCTGCTGCTCAGCCATGGCGGTGTTGTAGTGTGCCTACGCCTGCTCCATGGTGAAGCCGACATGCACAGGCGCGGGCTCCAACGCGGTGTCGTTGGAGCCCCTCTTCATCGTGGGGTCGTCCTCGTCGTCGGAGACCTCGGGCGAGCTGGCCGGCATGCAGGGCTGGCCCTGGGCCAGGGCAGCAGGGGCGACGGCCCGGGGCCCAGCCAAATTAGAGGCCCCGACCTAGTGCTGCAGTGTATATATGGATATGGGCCTTGATGAAATGCTAAATAAAAAAGAAAGATTATGTAGGCAGGGAGGCCCATCTCCAGCAGAAGCCCAACTGCCAAGAGGCCGGAAGGCAGGCACGCACGCACAAGGCCAGTTGCTCAGAAAAAAGGAGGCACAAGGCCAACAACAACTTGCTGAGAATGAGATCACAATTGAGGAAAACAATGCCCATATGAGACTCCTATAAATATTTGAGTGACCGTGAGAATCCTGCAAGTGTAGATGAACAAGGATTTTCTCCTTTTGATATCTATGACCCTAGAAACTGGGACACTCTTGACAATAAATCAAGAGATATTCTGATTATAACAAGGGCCTACAAGGGAACAAAATCTTGTGTTTGAAACATACTACATTTATCTTGACATTTTCATTTAATGATTTTGCATTAAAAAAATGCACGGAACCGTTTCTCATGATTACTGGAGGCTTGGAGGTTCGCTAGTATGTCATTTCTTTTCTGTTATGCTACGTGACTTCTATGATGTTTGATTTACACCTGAAGTATGAAATTGTCATTTATGACTTGGAGTGTTATTTACCAAGGAAAATACCATTGTTTATTATAGCTTTGCAATATTTTTTTATCAATGTATGGAATAATTTTTTTCCTCCAATGTTGTCACTGGGCCCATTCAGTTGAGTTCGCCCCGGGGCCTCCGAAACTCCAGGACCGGCGCTGCCGGCATGCCGACCTCGATCTGCCTTGCATGGCGGCTCTACCTGGCGGCCGCGAGGTTGGCTACCTTGTGCTTCATCTCCGTGGAAAGGCTCTCCCACAGAGTGTTGCAGCCTGCAGTCATGGCGGATACAGTGCAAGGGAGGAGGATGTGGAGCGGCTTGTGTTGTAGCCTGAAGTTAGCTGTCTTTAAATAGCGGATTCCAGTGTGGCCAGACATCCAGGTATGGCAATGCGCGGCGACGGAGTGGGTTTCTCGGCCAGCGGGCCTATGTAATAGTGGCATACGGATGGACGGGGCATTGAACGGGTGTGGTAGATATCCATCACGTCTCGTCCAGTAACGCGTCTCCAACATTGAATAAGCACGGACAGTGGGGACAGGTCGCGGGCAGCGCCCTCGGCTGGTGCGCCGCTTCAGTGGTTGAGCCAATGAGAGGTCGCGTCGGATCTGGGCCGGCTTCAATATGGATAGCCAGAATGCAGGCAGCTGACGCCGGCGCATGGGAGAGGGAGAATGGTTTTGGGTGGGTTAGTGGGTAGCCAGAAGCCGGCGTGGGTGTTGTCCGGAAGCCCAAAAAGCGCCTCCCCCCCCCCCCCCCCCCTCCACCCTCTCTCCTCTGGTTTGTCTCCGATTTGCAGGAGAAAATGCGTCCAGACTGCCCTACGGTCCGATGCATAACTGTGTTGGATGACACAACACATCCGGACCGCACGATCCGAACGGTCGTAGGCAGTTTGAGGATCGGCATTGAAGATGCCCTAACAGCATAAGCACCACATGCATTGCTGGGACAAAATTGTCCTTTTGTTATAAGTTGTATGCAAAAGAGGCATGTTCATCTCATAACTAAGAAGCTATTGAGGTGGGAACAGAAGATTATATGTGCCACAAATGTTTGTCTCTGGGATGAGACGTTTAACATATGTATGTCAAGAACCTTGGGAGTGAGCATGTTTGTCTCGTGCAATATTGTCACAACATAAGTGCTGGTACGGCGGGGGAGTATATGGCCATCTATTCTCTGAGAACGTCACGTGTCCTTGACAACGATGGCCTACCTACAAAAGAAGTGAAGCACCCTCTCAAAAAAAAAAGTGAAGCACACTCTTAGTCAAGGTGACCTGTCAATCAAGTTAAATATGCTCTTTTTCCAAACAAAACAAAAAACCTTAAGTACGCCTTGTAGAACCCAGCAGAGTGAGTGAGTGTGTGTGTTTGTGCGATAATACTATACACGGGCTAACTCGACGGGCTCTCACCGACCATGTATGCGGGGGTGGGGGTCATCCTGGCTCTCTATAAATGATAGAGCCGTTGTGGTCTATACTGAACACATGGTGCAGTCAATCTAGCAAGCTTGTACGCCCGAACTTGTAAAGCTAATAGGCATCACCCCTGAATAGCTATGAAGGAAGGGAGGGGCGTTCGCATGGTTACCGGCAACGGCGAAAACAGCTACGCCGCAAACTCCAGGCTCCAGGTTTGTTTGTTTTTTAGATGAGAGGCTCCATGCTTGTATCCTGCACTGTGTTGCAATTCACTCTCGTTGCATGAATAATTTGCTGTGTTTCATGCATGTATGCAGGAGAAGGCCATTTTGGAGACAAGGCCGGTGCTTCACAAGGCCATAGAAGAGCTGTGCAAGTCGCTCTCAGCCCGACGGAGCACCATGGTCGTCGCTGACCTCGGCTGCTCGTCGGGCCCGAACACTCTGCGTGTCGTCTGCGAGGTGATCGGCGCGGTCCAGTTCTACACTCGGAAATCGGAAGAAGAACGGCGCGCCGTGGAGGTGCAGTTCTTCTTGAATGACCTGCCGGGGAATGATTTCAACATCGTCTTCCGGTCACTGGAGCAACTGGAAGATCTCGGCGGCAGAGAGACGCAGCCCTACTATGTGGCGGGCCTGCCGGGATCCTACTACAGGAAGCTTTTCCCTTCTCGGAGCGTCCATTTCTTCCACTCGTCCTACTCCCTCATGTGGCGCTCTAAGGTATGCATGCATCGTATTGTCTGCAACGTAATAATTATGTCTTACTCCCTCCGTTTCAAAATAGATGATTCAACTTTGTACTAACTTTAAAATTAATATAAAATTGGGTCATCTATTTTGGAACGGAGGGAGTAGCTAGTAATGTTCAAGTTTTAGTTGGGCGTTGTCAGATATGAATGAAGAAAACATGTTAGGTATTGGATCAACTCCAAGATTGTTCAGTCCATATTAATTCTAGGTGTAGTGGATCATAGATCTGATGGACACAATGTCTTTTAGTGAATGCATGCAACTATATATGCAACGCATACTATTAAGATATAGAGAATGGTCGCGGATTGGAAAATTTTGTCGCCATAGTTGCAAAACTATGGAATTTGTACACGTGGAAAGTTCACATGGCAACATAAAAAAAATTTAAAAACAAAACAATATGTGTTAACAAAAAGGTACAATGATATAAAAAAATTCAATGACTATAAACCTATTGTATTAAATTTTACTGTGTACTTCATATATTAATTTAGTCCATCGTACACTTCTGCGTAATTGTTTGTATGCTATAATATCCCTTTATTTATGATAGTGTATCATTCGATGCCAATACACTCACACTAAAATAAGCTACGGTAGTTCTCCCTTCGTTTCATTTTACTTTCCATATCAAAAAAATTACTCAAACCAGGGATGAGCTAAGATGGGCTTTTTAGGCTAGAAGTGATGCTAATGCATTGGTTCATGCTAGGGGTACGGTGCAGGGCGGTGTCTCGCAAAACACCCAACTAATACAAATCAATCTTTTTGCAAGAATAATAAAAACTAATCTAATGCAATCTAATCCTTCTAGAACAGAATTTTCTAGTTTATAATACAAAGCGGGCCAGGCCTGGGCGACGCTTTGCATCCCTAATTCGTGCACACCCTAGTCGTAAATGCTCATGCTTGCTACGCCTTAGTCGTCGCCCTACTACGGGATGTAATGAAAAAATTAGAAGAAAAAAAACTAATATGCAACATTACTTGAAATGCAGAGAATAAGTCGATGTTCTTGCATAGTAATAACAATGATTGGGATACAAGTCACTAGCCAGTGACCTGAACCACTCTGATTTTCTACTAGGTATCAGTGATTAATTGCGGGTGAACGAGTACTACTATCATTCGACAACTTAATTAATAATGCTACGATACTTAACTACCTAGGTCCCCGAGGAACTCTCAAGGTGCACTCACGTGAACGAAGGCAACATCTACATTGGAAAGACTACCCCACCTATTGTGATTAAGCTGTTCCAACAACAATTCAAAACGGACTTTGAGTTGTTCCTTGCACTGCGCTCCAGAGAGCTTGTCAACGGAGGCCGAATGTTGCTAACATTTCTTGGAAGAAAGAGTGAAGAGATGATGATGCACGGGGATGTTAGCACCTTATTTGAATTGGTTGCCAAATCTCTCCAGTCTCTGGTCCTAAAGGTACATCCATACATGTTGGTTACATCAATGATTTGCTTTGTTTGCCAGTAACGATTACGCCATGTTACTCTTTGCTAACAAACTTATAGTTGCTTATGTGACTTGATATGCTCCTAAGTTAATTCATTCTAGCATGGCAACTTTCCATCAACAAAATTTCACCCGTGTAAGACAGTGACATAAATTATCACATGAGGAGCATACAAAGTGAAGTACACATTCTCGTAAAAGGAGAAGAAAATTGGCACGTGAAATTTAAAAGTGAGGACAAAAGAATTCATGTGCAAATTAATACAATAATTAGATTGGATTTCAGTGATAAAAGTTTAATGAATAACGTCTCTACAAAATAGTTCTCATTTGGTACACTCTTATCTAAAATATTATTGTGTTGGATGATAGGGTCGTGTGGAGAAGGAGAAGCTGGACTCATTCAACCTGCCATACTACGCTCCATCGGTGAAAGAGATGAAGGCGTTGATCAATGAGAGTAAGCTCTTTGATATCGAGCATGTTAGACTCTTCGAATCGAACTGGGATCCTCAAGACGACTCAGAAAGTGATGTGGTACTAGACTATGCTAGCAGCGGGGCAAATGTGGCCAAGTGCATAAGGGCCGTGTTGGAGCCACTGATAGCAGACCACTTTGGAGATGACATTATTGAGGAGCTATTCGTGGTGTATGCTTCTGTCGTTGCAAAGCATCTGGAGAAAGCGAAGGCAAAGTACCCCATCATCGTGGCATCCTTGAAGAAGGCCATGCATTGAACTTGACACAACGTTCATCACAAAAGGAAAAGGCCACATAGTTTAATTGGTGGTATATGTTGAACATTGTAAGGTTGACGCCCACTATGGTTAAATATCACATATGTGTTGCTTGCCTATTTTTCTAAGACAAAAGTCCCTCTTTTGTGCTCTATAATGAAAATTACAAAATTTGTAAAGTCATAAATAAATTAAGTACCAATGGTCGATAATCAGCCTAGAACTTCTCATGTATTTAATCAGTGGAGCAAAGACAAATGTTCCATTGTGAAAATGCTCATAATACCATATGTTTGTACTAATGCAAGGGTAACCTACCCCCCCCCCCCCCCCCCGGTTCTACATGCGCATTAGTTGATGCAGGCAACCATACTTTATTAAAATTGGGCCAAAATCATTGATGCCAAATAAACTGGCTTTGAAAATGGAAATAATTACAAAGAAATATTTTTCATGAGTGGTTGCCATCAACATGATATCAGATATTGGTAGGTCTAGTGTAGCAACTACAAGAATGAAAGTAGTGCTCCAAGCCAAAGTTACTCATGAAATGGACGACAATTAAACATCACCATTGTTGGATCGAACTAATGATGACCATACAGAGGATTTTCATGATGGAATTGTAGCTCTAGGGGAAAATGTCCAAAAAGAGAATGGTGGTTGCACTTCCAAACCTTTTGGCTAGTAGGTTAGATGGTGGAGATTGGGTGTGTGGGGGGTGGTGTGTCAAAGGCGAGTAGAAGTGTAGCGCAATTATATTGTGTCAAGAGGGAAGCCGTAATTCAATGAAGCATGCTACGTGGGTAGGCGGTGCCTCATATTTGACTAGAAGTGAGACACTTAAGAAGCGGATTCTATGATGTATGATTTATTTAATTATTGTGTAATTTACAATTTTACAAAATAATAAACACTTCACATGCTCAGGAACTTCCACCTGTAATGTGTCACACATAGGACATAAGAGAGGGCATCTGATGCACACAGTATGTAGGTGCTTTAAGGAGCTCTCTACATCGTCCAAGGGGCTCTACTTCTTTGTCAGTGCCTTCGTCTCATTTCTTCTTTGCAATTTATTCAAAAGGTCAATCCAATCTTATTGCGTAAAAACCTACGGTTGGAGGTAGCGACTGAGTCCTCCCCCGCGTCGCTCCCGCGAGCGACGGGGGAAACCCTAGCCGCCGGCCCTCCGCCTCCTTCCCCCCTCCTCCTCCCCTTGCCGCCGCCGGCATGGGCCAGCGGGCGAAGCCCGGCTGGCTTCGGCGGTGGCGGGGCCTCGTTCCCCTCCCCTCGCCCTTCCCCGGCTAGCGCAGGACAGCCCGGGCGCGTGGAGGCGCTGCGCTGGCGCGGGGCGCAGCAGTGCGGCGGCGGTGGCTCTGGGCGGCGGCGCGCGCGTTGGCGGGTGGCGCCCTGGGCTTCCGCTGGCGGCGCGGCGGCTGTGGGTCTCTGGTGATGCCGCACCCGTCGGATCCGGCCAGATCTGGCGCCGGCGGCCCGGCGGGTGGCGGGGGCTGCGTGCGGCCTGGACCACGGGCGGCCTCCCCTGCCGTGGCCGGCGGCTGGCAGGGTTGGTGGCGTGGTGGCGGGGCCTCCTGTTCTGGTGGCACAAGTGCAGTGGCGGCGGCCTCCTCCAGCGAACGCACCCCTCCCTGACGACAGGGGGAGGTGGTGCTGATGGTTCCGAGCGCTGGGCTTGGCCGTGCGGGCGGCGAGTCGGCGATGAGCACGGATCTCGACTTGAAGACGGCGACCTCCACGTTCTCTGGTCACCCACGCCAACTCGATTGACCGGCGACCTTGTGTGGCTGGTTTGGTGGTTGGTCGGGGTGGGCTACGGATGGGGGAAACCCTTGGCGTGCTGTGACAGCCACGATGCCGGCGGCGCTCCGTCGCCGCTCTACTTCTTGTAGTCGGCATCGAGTCCTCGCCCATGCCCCCCTCCCCTTGTCCCGGGTGAAAGCCCAAATCCCCTCGGATTGGGCGGCGACGGCACCTTGGCGCCGCGTTCTTTCTGAAGACGCCGCCTTTGGGACGGGTGAGTGGTGGTCGCGGCTTTGGCATGGTCGGTTTGCCGGCATTCTTCAGTTGTTCCTGCTCGACAACGGTCGGTGCTCTTCGTGATGTGACCCGAGGCGGTGGCGTTGTCGGAGTGGTTTTGCCGCCGTGGTGGTGTGTTGCCATCCTCTCCTAGTCCATCCGGGCTCATGGCGAGCTCTCGGATGGCCGGGCAACGGCATGGGAGTTGATGGCTGTGCTCTTCCTCCGACAGCGGACTGTTCCTTTAGCGTGAGCGTTTCGTGGGCATGTCCTGGAGTTGCCAGGGTCCTTGGCGTCCTAGTTCGGGCTGTTAGGACTGTAGTTGTTCGGTTCCATCTTGTATTCACTGTCGCCTTCTTTTTCCTTCTTCTTTCTTTTTTTGTGGTTTCAGTGGTTGTATGCTCGGCTGTTACTTTATAATCTAAAACGAGGGAAAACCCTTTTTCGTTAAAAACCTACGGTTTTAGTTCATTGGCCTACGAGTCTCTCTTTCGCACACACACAAGCGTAAGCTCGCGCGAGCACGCAGACACATAGAAAGAGAGAGGAGAATTGTTGAGGTTGACAAGGTACAACCATTATCTTGTGAACATACGGTAGTGGTTCTTTGATAGGGCAAATAATATTTTAAGCGTGTGACAAGTCTGACATGATTTTTGTGTGATTGAGAAGCCACATAAAAAAGAGCTTGCAACAAGCTATAGACAAACAAATGAATGTGTTTGCAGGTTGAAGGACAGATTGCTTTCTTAGAGCAATTTTAGCAGACCCTGCATCCCGCCTTGACCCGTAAAATAATCGCCAAAATGCGGGCCGGGGCGGAAAAAAAATGTCCGATCAGACCGCACATCCTGCCCCTGCCTGTAAAAAAATTGAGAGCCGCGGCAAAATCTCGGCCCCAACCCGTGTATTCGCGGGTTTTCCTCTCGCCGTTGCGGTGCCCTGCATTAGAGAAAAGTAGTTGGCCGGAGGGACATTTCAGCCCATGCCTTTTTCCCACCTTCTTCCGCCATCGACTGCCCTTGCTTCCGCCCGTCCGCCTGTTCGCACACGAACACGTCACCGTGTACCCTCGACGCCGGGGGTGATGCACCGCAGCTCACGTCGAAGAAGACCCGTCTGGAAGCGCGGTACGCAGACAATCCGGCGGGCGCTTTTGTTGACCCGAAACCCCACACGCCCGGGAGGGACCCCGTCAGGGCGCACGGCGGCTATGGGCTGTCCTAGGTCGACCTGATCGCCCCTAGGGCCTCGAGGTTCGCCACCCTGCAACAAGAAGAACAGACGAAGAACGAGGAACAAGAAGAACTAGGGTTAAGGAGAAAAGATAAAAGATAAAAAGTGGTAGATGATTTGATCGATTATGTGTTGTTCAATCGGCCGTCACCTCTCATCTATTTATGAGGCGGCTGGACTTTCCGTACAAGAAAAGGACTAAAAATTCCGTCCAAAACATCAAAAACCCTGACTTAACTCGGACAAGAATTCTTTCATAATTTCCCGGACCAACTCGGTCTCACCGATTGGTTCATTTCGGTCCCACCGAGTGAACGTTGTCAACTCTCTATATCCTTTTGTAATTTCTCGGATCAACTCGGTCTCACCGATTGATTTGCTTCGGTCCTACCGAGTCAACATTGCCAACTCTCTGGTAAATTTTCGGACCAACTCGGTCTCACCGATCAAATCAAATCAACTCGGTCGGTCCGAAATGACTCTGCAGTTTCTGTTTCTGACCTTGTTTTGCCTTCACAGGTTGCATACGACTTGGATTAAGACGTTTTTTATATCAAAATCCATCGTTTCGACGAGACCCACAACTTTCGTGTTAAAACGTTTTCCATATGAGGCCATCTTGATTGAGTTTTATGCATTTCTTTACTCTGGTGTCAACATGAGCATCTCTGAACTTGTCATAACTTCTGAGTCCGAGCTCCGTTTTAGACCATCTTCATATCCATCTTGATCTTCTCGAAGAGAGACATTCCAAAGTGACTTCCAATCATAAGTTTGAATTGGTCTTGATATAACCTATGCTAATTTTATGACTGTTCCAATTTTGAGCGTCAACACCGCCGCCGGCGATTCCGGCCAAATCTGCGGGCGGAATCGCGCTGCGGGGCCATCCCCCACCCTCCCGCGCCGATACGCTGCACCGGGCCGCCCGGATCCGGCGAGAAGAGCCGCCCCTCGTCGCTGCCACCGCGGGGATCGACCATCGTCGAGCTCGCCCCTCGTCGCCGCATCCGCCCCCGGTTAGTATTTCTTTTATGATATTTTGCGAGCGGTATAGTTGATTGATGCGCCGGTGCCGGTATGCATGTATATGGAATTGACCCCGTGCGTGAAGTTCTTGCTCTCTGATTCGTCCGATTCAGACGACTCGGATGTTGAGACCATGCTTGCGACCTTTCGGCAGCAGACATTGGTAATGGCACTTGCCGTGAAGGAGCACAAAGATGAGAACCGAAAGAGGAGGCGAGGATCGACCGTCGGGTGTCTTTGCATTCCTCGGAATCTCCATCTTGGGAACGAGATGTTGATGCAAGACTACTTCGCAGAGAATCCTACATATCCACCGCACCTCTTCCGGAGAAGGTACCGAATGCGCCGATCCCTCTCTGTGAAAATTTTCAAGCTTGCGAGGCAAATTGCCGGTATTTTACTCAAAGAAGAAATGTTGCGGGCTTAAAGAGATTTAGTGCATATCAGAAAATCTCCGCAGCTATGCGTGTGATTGCATATGGCGTTCCCGCTGACTATGCCGATGAGTACCTTCGCATTGGTGAAGATACTACAATTGAGTCAGTGCGTAGATTTGCAAAAGTGATCATCCGTGTCTTTGGTCCTGAGTATCTTCGGACACCCAACGAGGATGACACAAAGAAATTGATGGCATCTAATGAGGGGAGAGGCTGGTCTGGCATGCTAGGTAGCATTGATTTTATGCATTGGACTTGGAAAAATTGCCCAAAGGCATGGCAAGGAATGTATTGTGGCAAGTCTCGTGATGCAACAATTGTGCTAGAAGCCGTAGCATCCGAGGATTTATGGATTTGGCATTGCTTCTTTGGTATGGCGGGAGCTCTCAATAGTATCAATGTGTTGCAACGATCTCATTTGTTTGCTAGGCTTGCTAGTGGTGATGCTCCTCCTTGCAACTACACTATCAATGGGCATGAATACACAAAAGGGTACTATCTTGCAGATGGTATATACCCTCCTTGGTGCACATTCGTCAAGAGCATCAAAGATCCGAAAACTAAAAAACAGTGTGAATTTGCAAGGGTGCAAGAGTCAGCCCGAAAAGACATTGAAAGAGCATTCGGTGTTTTGCAATCTAGGTTTGCCATTGTCCGTGGTCCTGCTCATTTTTGGGATAAGAAAACCTTAAAAAATAGTATGACATGATGTGTTATCCTTCACAATATGATTCTTGAAGAAGAGAGAGGAATGAACTTGGAATTCTTCTACGACAATGCGGGTAGCCATGTCAAACTAGCTAGAGACCCTAACCGCATTAGAGCTTTTCTTCAGACATACAAGGAGATTGAAAATGCAAGCACACACTTTCAACTTCAGAAGGATCTCATTGAGCACCATTGGCAAAGGGCTGGACAGTGACTCATTTTTGTATTCATTTGTATTTGTATTCATCACAAGTTTTGTATTGCATTATTTAATTTTGATTCGGTCATTTGAATAAATATTTGTAATGTGGATGATTGTTGTATTATGTTGGATTTGAATAATTATTTAGTTTGCTTCTGTTTGTTGTATTATGTTGGATTTGATATTTGCGGGCCGATGAGATGCGGGATGCAACGGTGCAAGAGCAGATACCGCAAAGCTGACCCGTATAAAAGCATATTCCGCGAATATACTTTTATACGGGTCCGTTTCGGGGGTCTGCAACTGTGGCCGTCCTTGCCGGTCCGTAAAGACGGTTTTCCGCGAACTGCAAACACGTTTTGCGGGCCGGTGGGATGCAAGGTCTGCTAGAGTTGCTCTTATGAAGGACGTCGTGTACTGTACATGTTTAAGTGACATACTTTTATACTCCTCTCCTTTGTTTTAATTTAACTCAGTCATGTTACATATGGCTAGATAATTGTGGTTTAGTATTTTATTTCAAGATTTCTATGTTCTAACAAATGAAAAGAAATTAACAAAGCTCGGGAGGATGGTTTTTCTTTGGTACAGAGGGCTTCATCTCATTGAGTGATTTTTTTTGCAAATATGCACAAAAATGAAACACTCCTAACCAACAAGACACAAAACCAAAAGAGATATGGACTCAAATTAAAGACATATCCTTGGAGACCCGCCAGCCATCAGCACAGTACATGCAACAACCATTGCATAGATTTTCGCTTAATTTTCCTTTAGGATCAATGTGCCATCTTCTTCTTTTTAGTGATTTTTTTAGGAAGCTTCTTTTTAGTGAATATAAGAGCTGACAAAAGAAGCGTCGGTGTCATTACTCTAAACTGGTCCTGCCGCCGGCAACTCCGACTCCACCACAGAAAGAACACCAGTCCGCCGAAATCTAAGTCCCGTGTCAAGCACAGCCACCGGGCTGAGGTTTCAGCACAGGACAGGAGGCTGAAAACGAATGAGCATACATGAATATCTGGACCACGATCAACATACATGAATATCTGGCGTCCTTCCCAGCATCGGCCCCGGCGAAAGAAGCCGTTGGTCCTTGAAGTTTGTTAGTATATGGAACATTCTTATTCCTGCTATTTTAAACGTGACTTTTTTATATAAAAAAATAGGGAGGACCTCCTGCCTCTGCATCCGGATGATGCATATAACCATTTTATTAATTATTCACACAAGATCTTATAATGTCATACAACAGTAAGACTAAAGCCACCGACTAGGCAACATCTGTCGCTACTCCTATTCAATTGATGAAGAGATACTGATAGTCTGAGCCTAATACCAAAGAGACCTCGCAACCAAACCTAACATTTCAGACCCGAGGGCCCAACCAGCATGCCTGCCGGGTATGGGACACCCACCAGTCCGGCGCACTTCTCAATCAGGACGCCTGTCGGGTATGAGGCCGCCGCAGCCACTTGCCACCAATCCATCTTCAGTGATGTACTGCTACATCTACCTTGCCCGGTCTAGCTGTCGTCGACGCCACCACGACGCCAGACAACGACGACATCCTGCGCTCGTCCATCATCACCCACACCCCGGCGAGACCCCGCTGCTCCATGCCGCTGAGATCCGCTGTTGTGAATGTGCCAGATGCGACGCCGCTCCTCCATCGCGAGCACCACCTGTTGCCACTGGTTCCATCCCCTCCGCCTGCAGTTCCTCTGACCGAGCACCCAAACGCCTCAGGCGGCGCCTCCAAGAAGGGTACGACACACGCAGAGTTTCCTCCGGTCCGATGTCACCTCTACCAGCCCCCGCGAACGCACCGAGGCCGACGACCGTGATCGTAAGCCACCAAGTGCAGCGGGAGAGAGCCTGCAGCGCGGAGGAAATCCACCGGCAACTCACCGCCAACGCGGCAACGCCGTCCATCCACCCCCCCTCACTACAAAAAAAAGACAGATCCGTCACATTTTGGACCGAACGAATTTTTTTCTGTCATACATATGACACTTCTATGACGATAATTGTGACAAAATCCGGTATCATCATAGATGTGGTGGCCTCCTACTTCTATGACAAAAAATCATGACAGAAAATGAGCTTTTCGTCCTGGGCGGGTCGGAGACGCAGCTGCATGACATTCTTTGGGCCGTGGATGACGGAAAAAACCGTGGTAGAAGTGAGGGCGAGGAAAATTTTAGGGAGTTCCCGGTTACGGTGGGAGGTCGGGGGCCGAGCGATGCGTGTTTCTCTCGTACACGTACGCGCGTGTGCGCGAGGCGTTGGCTCTAACTGAACCCGAGCGAGGCGTTGGGCTCTAACTGAATCCGAGAGATTGCACTGCAGGCTACGCGTTACTGAACCCGAGCGATCGATCGATGGCTATTAACTGAACCCGATCGAGCGATTCCTTCGCTACTGCTGCTAACTGAAGCCGATCGATGCTGCCTCTGGGATGAACAGTGAGCGTGGTGGGGGGGGGGGGGTTGGATGAACAGTGAGCAGTGGCGTTGCCTCTGGATGAACAGGACCCTGTGGTGTGGAGGGCTGGATGAACAGTAGACGGTGGAGGGGTGCCCGTGGAGGGGTGGTTGAACAGGACCCTATGGTGTGGAGGGCTGGATGAACAGTAGACGGTGGAGGGGTGTTTGAATAGTAGCCGGTGGAGTAGCGCGCAGTGGAGGCTGGATGAACAGGAGCCCGTGGAGGCTGGAGGAGGTCGACGGTAGCCCGTTGAGGCTGGAGGAGGTCGACGATGGAGATGAACGGTATCCCGTGGAGTCTCGTTTTGCGGTACGCCACACCCCTCCCGCTGAACAGGACCCCCGTTTCGACCGTAGCGCTTCAACACAAGTCCGTTTCGTCCGTTTTGCGGTACGCCACACACCTCCTGATCAACAGGACCCCCGTTTCGACCATAGGAGGTCCGTTTCGTCCGTTTTACGGTACGCCACACCCCTTCCGATGAACATGACCCCGTTTCGAACGTGGCTGGTCGAACACAAGGTCGTTTCCTCCGTTCTGCGGTATGCTAGGCCTCGTTCCCATCGCATGTTCCGTCCAAGCCCTCCCGATGAACATGACCACGCATTCCGTTCCGACCTAGCCGGTTGGCTCCCACGCGTTCTGTTGCCTCCCGATGAACACGACACATTCCGTTGCCTCCCCATGAACACGACGCATTCCGTTGCCTCCCCATGAACACGACGCATTCCGTTGCCTCCCCATGAACACGATGACGATGCTGTTTCTCCGTTCCGACCCAGCCATGTCAATGAGCCCTCGCCGTACGTATGCGCGAGTAGGCGTTCGAGACCCCGCCCGTATGTACACATACGTGGCCGTATTTTCTTTCTTGCACCCTGGCCGCTGTACGTACGTGTAAATGCTACGTGCGCGCCTCTACTACGACACGTGCGCGCCTCTACATCGACCAGTATATATGTACGTACACGTTCGCGACCAGAATGACAACACTACGTATGCTTCGACCAGGTGGGTCCCGACTGTTAGACACTTCCTTGCGTGTGAAGATGTTGCTGGTGGGTCCCAGCAGTCAGGGGGCGAATCGTTTTTTTTCAGACGCACTTCCTTGCGTGCGAAGGTGTAGCTGGTGGGTCCCAGCAGTCAGGGGGGAAACGTTTTTTTCGCGAAATACGGTGGCCCGTCCGGTCGGTCCCCGCTGTCAGGTGGAGGAATAATTATTTTGCGCGTAATAAGGAGGCACTTCCTTGCTGCGGCCGTGGACCTAGCTGTCAGCGTCTCCATGCATAGTACTCTTCCGATGAAAGTCAGTCGTTGACCACATTGACCACGCCGCGCCGAGAGCACCACGGCGGTGGACGACGGTGAGGCCTAGGAAGGGGACGATACGGAGGCTGGGAAGACTCGGCAGTTGTTTCCCACGTGGAGGGGAGTACGACTGTACGAGGGTTTACTGGTTCGTCTGCCATCGCCGGAGAATAACAGCAGGTGTGGGTGAGTAGAGGGATGGCTAGGCCAGCGATGGGAGTACGATGGGGCGGCGAGGCCTGCGCGGCAGCACAACCGACTGCAGGGAGGAGGGAGCAGGCAGTCCCGCGGCGCTTGTTTCAGCGGCTGGAGCAGGAAGAGCAGAGATTGAAGAAGCACGATGGCCGTTGGATGGACATCCAAGAGTCAGTGCTTGTGCGTCAACCTTTTTTTAAGGAAAGCCTCAAATCTGTGGAAAACAGCATACAACCCATCTGCCATTATTTCTAATAATTTACAGCCCATTTGCTAATTCTTAAGGTTTTTTTGGAGCCCATATTCTTTTTGTTAGCATTACAGCCCATATTGTGGCCATGATTAAAAAAGTATACGAAATTTTGCATATTTCGGTGCGGTCCGAACTGTTTTTAATCCCGAAATTTCGACTCACATTCAAACTGATTTTAAAAATAAATGTATATCAATATAAAATCCAACAGATTCTCCACGCATAAAAATTAATGTAACTTAAAATCTTGAAATGAAAAAAAGATATTTGAAACTAATTGCCGGTTTGATGTGTTTTAAAAATGTACAACCCATTTCTCATTACTGATGGGCCATTTTCTTGGCTAGCCGAATGAAAGTTCTCCTCATCTTGAAAGATTTGCAGCCCAACAGGCCTGACAAAGCGACTTACTTGGCAAATCACACAAAAACTGGGCTGTGGCCGTGGACCAGCTGTCAGCCTCTCCACGTACAGTACTCTTCCGATGGAAGTCGTTCCTTGACCATGTTGACCACGCCGCGCGGAGAGCACCACGACGGCGGACGACGGCGAGGCCTAGGAATGGGTTGACGCGGAGCCGAGGAAGACGCGGCAGTGGAAGCCCGCGCGAAGAGGAGTATGAGGGTTCACTGGTTCGGCTGCTGTGTGAGGCTGCCGTCGCCACAGGGCCTGGCCAGCGGTGGGAATAGTAGGGGGCGGTGAGGCCTCTGCGGCAGCACAACCGACCACGGGAGGCAGGAGCATGCGGCACGACCGGCGCTGCTTTAGGCGGCTGGAGCAAGAAGACCAGATGTTGAAGAAGCACCACGGCCGTTGGATGGACATCGTACGGTCACTGGAGCTAGAATCGTTCATATTGACTAAGTTGACAAAGCCCTTCGTCCCCGTTAATTTAGTAGGCCCACAAGTCAGCCTCCCACCAAGGTGGGTCCCAGCTAGCCGAGGGAGTATTCATTTTTTTGTGCGTAATAAGGAGGCACTTCCAGTGGGTCCGAGCTGACAGCAGGGGGAATGTTTTTTCGCGAAATACGTGGCCCGTCCGGTGGGTCCCAGCAGTCAGGGGGAAATGATTTTTTTCGCAAAATACCGGTGGCCCGTCCGGTGGGTCCCCGCTGTCAGGTGGAGGAATAATTATTTTCCGCGTAATAAGGAGGCACTTCCTTGCGGCTGCCATGGACCCAGCTGTCAGCCTCTCCACGTACAGTACTCTTCTGTTGGAAGTCGGTCGTTGACCACATTGACCACGCCGCGCCGAGAGCACCATGGCGGTGGACGACGGCGAGGCCTAGGAAGGGAACAACGCGGAGCCGAGCAAGATGCAGCAGTGGATGCCCACGCGGAGAGGAGTACGAGCGTTCACTGCTTTGGCTGCGGTGTGAGGCTGCCATCGCCGCAGAATAACAGGGGGTGTGGGTGGAGGGATGGCCTGGCCAGCGGTGGGAGTAGTATGGGGACGGTGAGGCCTCCACAGCAGCACAACCGGCCACGGGAGGCAGGAGCAGGCGGCACGACCGGCGCTGCTTTGGGCGGCTAGACCAAGAAGACCAGAGGTTGAAGAAGCACTACGGCCGTTGGATGGACATCGTACGGTCACTGAAGCTAATTTGCGGGTCTCTTGGACGATGAAGGCCTGCTTTTCTGTGGACTGCCGCCTGGCCATCTACTTCACAGGGTGCACGTTGGGGCATACGTTGAGGTGATGCTCGGTTACACTCTGGGGATCCCTGCCAACTGGTCTGGCTCCCAAGCGAATACCTTCTTGTTTGCGCGCAGGAACCCGACCAGGGCCTCCTCCTGCTCGGGTTTGAGGTGGGCGCCTATGGTGAAAGTGGCGTTGGTGGATCCATCCTCATCAACGGGTATCTGCTTGGTTTCTGCCTTGTCTTGGGTGAACAACTGTTTCTTCTTGGCGGGCGCAGCCCCCTTGGGCTCGGGGGCCCCCAAGGCGGCGGGCTGTGCCGACACTGCTGTCTTGAAGACGAGCTTGAGCACCCGCAGAGTGTCCCCAGTGTCCCCGTGCACGGTGAGGACACCGCTGCTCCCGGGCATCTTCATGAGGTTGTACGCCGGGTGCGTCGCGGCCATGAACTGGGCCAACGCCGGGTAGCCGAGGATGGCGTTGTAGGGGAGGCCGATGGGGGCGATGTCGAAGTCGACCAGCTCCGTGCGGAAGTTGTCGTAGGTGCCGAAGGTCACTGGGAGCCGGATCTGTCCCAAGGAGCCGGGCAACCTGCCCCCAACGCCTGAGAAGGGCCGGCTGGGCTGCAGCCGTTCCAGGGGTATGCAGAGGAGGTTGAAGGCCTCGACTGAGAGCACGCTGAGGCCTGCCTCGCCATCAATGAGAGTTCTGGTGACGGCCACCTGGCAGATGGTGGGGGTGCACAGCATGGGGAGCGCGCCCGAGCAAGCCGAGTTGGAGGGGTGGTCCTCCGAGCTGAAGCTCAGGCCGGTCTCGGGCGCCGCCCGATCCAGGAGAGCCCCCTGCCGCGTGGAAGCGGCGTTGACCCGGCGGATGAACGGCTTGACGTGGTAACTTGTAGGCGGCGCCTGCGAGCTGCCCAAGAGGGCCGCGACGACTGGGGGTGTCGGTGCAGCGCGATAGGCGGGGGAGAGGTTGCGGGGCCCCGTGGGCGCGCGGAGCGCGCGGGACGAAGAACCAGCTGGGGCGAGCGAGGGAGTTGCGGTGCGGCCATCTTGGCGCACGGATGGATGCTGAAGCGATGCTTCCTGCTCGTCCCCCGCTGGGCCGGTGGCGGTGTTGACGGCAGGTGACGGGGAACGGCGTGGATGCCTGCCGACAGGGGCCGTCTGGGCGACGCGGGAAGCGAGTGCGGCCCGGCGCTCGGCGCGGGCCCGACGAGCGTCAGACATGGGCGTGACGGCCGGAGGAGAACGGGGCGGTGGAAGACGAATTCCGGCGCACCGCTACCTGGGGCGCCAAATGTCGGATTTTGGGTTCCGGCAGACCCTTGAGGTTCGGACACTGGGGTGCGCGCGGAGATTTCGCCTCCTACCTACCTGCACCCCTCCGTCATGCTAAGATCTAAACTACGGGAAGAACAACACAAGAGACACAGGGTTTATACTGGTTCGGGCCATCGTTGTAGTGTAATACCCTACTCCAGTGTGTGGTGTGTGGATTGCCTCTTGGGCTGGCGATGATGAACAATACAAGGAAGAACAACCTCGCGAGGGTCTGTTCTTGGCTGAGGCGATGAACTGCTGGGAGGAGTTCAGCCACCTTTCTCTTTCTCTCTCCCTCTGACCTACTTTGCTGTGTGGGTGGCTGGTCCTATTTATAGAGGCCCTGGCCCTCTTCCCAAATATTGAGCGGGAAGGGAGCCAACAATGGCGGGCTAATTTGAAGGGGGACAGCAAGTATCAGCTATCCTGACAAAGGTAGTCTTCGCCTGCGCAAAGCTCTCGTGATGACGCCGTCTTGGACTCCACGGTGACCTCCATCTCTTAGTCCTCCTAGTCTTGGTCTCGTTGCACCGAAATGGCAACCTTTGCCTGATGCCTCGGTACTCCGCGGCTGCGCTTGCCCCCTTTGCACCAAAGAGGAAAGGAGGACGCTGCGCGGGCTGGCACCCGCCTGGCGCCCTGAGTCGTCATGGCTTGCGTCACGGGCTCCTCGTGAGGTACCCCGCCTTGATCTCTCCGCCTCCTCGTGAGCCAGCCTGACGAGGCCTTTCCTGAGGAAGCTTCGCGTCGTCCGCCTCGCGAGGCTTGGCCCCTCGCGAGGGTCTTGGGTTTGTGTTGGTGAAGATGGGCCGTGCTGGGCCCCCCTTTGAGCCACGCCGCAGGGCGCAGGCAGGCAAGTCTGGGGACCCCCGTTCCTAGAGCGCTGACAGTAGCCCCCGGGCCCAAGGTGCACCCGGGCTTGGCCGTGCAGGGAGGCGGAAGGGCAAGAGCGAAGCGCCGCGGGCCCTAACAGCCTGCGGCCTTGGGCGCCGCGTGGCGGTTGATTGGACATGCGCGTCTCCACTTCCCCATGGTGCCTCGGCAACTGCACTGACTGGACAAGTCCCTACATGCAATACGGGTCATGATTACCTGCGATCGTGGAGGTCGGTGGTTGGCCTCCGCCCGCTATAAGTACTGGACGGCGTGCGCCCTTCCGGATCATCTCCCCTTGCTTCTTCTTCTTCTTCTTCATGGCCCCATCGAGGAGGTTTTCGGCCGCGGAGAAGGGGAAGGCTTGCCAGGCAGAGCATGCCTCTCCCCTGCCCAAGCGCGGCCGAGGGCGCCCCCGCAAACATCCTGTGGCCACCACGGCAGCTTCCCACGGCCGCGGAGACGCTTTCCAGCGCGGTGGCGGGCGGATTGCTGCGGCCGGGGGGTGCGCTCTGGCTGCGCGTCCCTCTATGTCGCGCTTTCGCGCTGCAGAGGTGCTGCCGGAGTTCGTCGTGTGGTCGGCGGAGCCGACTAGCACCTGGCTCCCACTTCCTCACTTCCTCCTCGGCGAGCTCCCGGCCGGCGCCCCGGGCGGCCTATGGCTTCAGGCCGACGGCTGCTGCAGCCGGGCCTCATGGGTCTCACTGGAGGTCTCCGCAGCCGGGAGCCTGGCCCTGGCCCGCGGTTGGCAGACGTTTGCCCGCGCGCGTGGCCTGGGCCGTCGGTGCACCCTATACTTCAGGTTCGACGGCGATGCCACCCTCTGCGTGAGGGTGTTTGGGGAAGATGGTCGCCGCGCAGGGTGTTGCCCCGAGGGCGACGACCACGGCTGGGAACCCGGCTCCAGCGATGATGGAGAGGGCGACGCTCGCGGGGCCGGCGGCGCTCAGGGTTCCTCAAGATTCTTTGGTTTTTCTTCAGGCGGCGACTCTCCTAGTGGTGGCCGCAGCCAGCCCCCACGCCGTCATATCTGCTTGGGGGGTGGTGGCGCGTCCGCCCACCGTCGCGCCCTGGTGAAGCGCGAGAGGGAGTCCGCCTGAGATCTAGAGACTGCTCGGGCTTCCCTGCGGGCCGGTGCGAGGCGAGCCGCCCCAGATTTGTTTTTTTCTTCCCTTTTCCTGCATAAAGAAGGACAACAGTGTGGTGCCCCGCGGGGGCGTGTATGGGTTATTGTCGTTAATTATCGTTTTGCTTTCTTCATCGTACCTTCCAACTATGTGCCCGCGCGTGGATGGTTCCCGGCCCCAGCCGTGGGGGCGACCGACCCAGGCCCTGTGTTTGTGTCGCGGTGCCCGAGGGGCACGGACTGGAGGGGTGCTCCTGCAAGGGGCCCAGGGCGCGAACCCTTTGAGTGACTAGGATAGGAACACTCGCGAGGGCTCTCGGCTCTCCCCCTCGCGAGGCCTTGCACAAGAGAAATCGAGGCAGGAGCGTGAAAAGCCGAAGAACCGCGAGCCAAAGACGGCAACAACTTCAATAAAACTTCAAATGGAGAAGAACAAGCCAACTGCGGAAAGCAAATGAAAAGCCGCGTCTGGCACCTAGTCTAGTCTTCAACGTCTCCTCACCAGCGCGGAGCTAAGTGCTGCCACTGGGCGTGGGAGGGAGCCCCAGGGCCTGAGGCCGGCGCTCCTGAGACTCCGGGGCGTGTACAGCCCCAACTCATTATTACGTGAGAGTGTCACGGGCGGCGAGCTTCATAGGCGTTCGCCTTGCTTCACAGGCTCCGGGCCTTTTCCCAAAATGCGATAGCTTCACAGGCACTCGCCTTGCTTCACAGGCTCTGGGCCTTTTCCAAAACGCGATAGCTTCACAGGCAGTCGCCTTGCTTCACAGGCTCCGGGCCTTTTCCAAAACGCGATAGCTTCACAGGCACTCGCCTTGCTTCACAGGCTGCGGGCCTTTTCCCAAAACGCGATAGCTTCACAGGCACTCGCCTTGCTTCACAGGCTCCAGGCCTTTTCCAAAACGCGATAGCTTCACAGGCACTCGCCTTGCTTCACAGGCTCCGTTCCTTTTCCAAAACGCGGTGGCTTCACAGGCACTCGCCTTGCTTCACAGGCTCCGGGCCTTTTCCAAAACGCGGTGGCTTCACAGGCACTCGCCTTGCTTCACAGGCTCCGGGCCTTTTTAGGGGTAGAACCTCTGGAGGTGCTGGATATTCCATGCGTTCTGGACCGGCACTCCCTCCCGAGTCTCCAAGCACGCTGAGCCGGGCCTGGAAATATGAACAACCTTGAACGGGCCCTCCCACATGGGAGAGAGCTTGTGCAGCCCTTCCCTGGAGAGGACCCGCCTGAGCACGAGGTCTCCTACCTCGAGTGTCCTGGGGCGGATGTTGCGGCAGTGATATCGCCGCAACGCTTGTTGGTACCTCGCTGCTCGTAGCGCGGCTTCCTGGCGACGTTCCTCCCCCAGCACGAGGTCCATCCCCCGCATGGCGTCCTGTTGCGCCTCGTTGAACGCCAGAACCCGCGCGGAGTGATGTCTGACCTTGTGAGGGAGGACCGCTTCGGCTCCGTAGAGCAGGAAGAACTGGGTCTCCCCAGTCGGCTTGGTCGCGGTTGTGCGGATGGACCACAACACGGACTGAAGCTCGTCGTACCAACCTCTACCGCAGGCCTCCAGCTTCTTCTTGAACGTCCTGGTCTTAAGGCCCCTCAGGACCTCCGCATTGGCTCGCTCGGCCTGGCCATTGCTTCGGGGGTGCGCCACTGAAGCGTAGCATATCTGCGTTCCAAGGTTAGTACAGTATGTTTTGAAGAGGTTACTGGTGAACTGCGAACCATTGTCCGTGATGATGCGATTCGGCACCCCGAACCGGCTCACGATGCCCTTGATGAACTTGACCGCGGAACCCGCAGGAATGGTGCGGACAGCCTCCACTTCAGCCCACTTGGTGAACTTGTCTACAGCAACGCAAAGGTAGCGGTAGCCCCCTGGCGCCCGAGGAAACAGACCCAAGATGTCGAGCCCCCAGACTGCGAATGGCCACGAAAGGGGGATAGTCTGGAAGCCCCCCGCCGGCTGATGGATCTGCTTGGCGTGGAGCTGGCAGGCCTCACAAGCTTTCACTAGTTCAACAGCGTCATTGAGCGCGGTGGGCCAATAAAACCCACTGCGGAACGCCTTGCCGACGAGGGTCCGTGACGATGAATGATGTTCGCAGTCCCCACTGTGTATATCTTCCAGTAGCTCCTTCCCTTGCTCCCTGGAGATGCAGCGCAGGGATACATCGTTTGGTCGCTTCTGGTAGAGCTCTCCATCTCTGATGCAGTATGCCGTGGCCTGGCGTGCCACTCGCTCTGCTTCCTCCTCCTTCTCCGGCAGGGTCCCTTGCGTCAAGTAGCTCCGTTGCTCTGTGATCCAACATCCCTCCTGAGGTTCCATCGTTAGGAGCAGGCGTGCTCCTGAGGCCGGGCCACAGGCCGGTGCTCCGGAGGCAGGTGGCTGGGGGAGCTCCTCTTGGGGCTGAGCCGTGTTTGATAGTGACGGCAAGGCTGAAGGCTTGAAGAGCCGTTCCTCGAAAATGCCAGGCTCCTGAGGTAACCGCCTGGACGCGCGTTTGGCGATGTCATCGGCCTCTTGATTGGTGCCACGGGGCACATGTTGCAACTCCAACCCCCAGAACTGCTTCTCCATCCTGCGGACCTCTGCAAGGTTGGCCTCCATGTGCTCATCCTTCGGCTCGTACACCTTGTTGGAGAAATTAACAAGGAGCTGCGAATCGCCCTTGATGGTGAGGCGTTTCACCCCCAGGGCAGCTGCGGCCTTCAATCCCGCTATTAAACCTTCATACTCCGCTATGTTGTTGGAGACCTTTTCGCCTTGCTGGAAACAAAGCTGCATGGCGTAATAGAGTTTGTCCTGGGTGGGCGATATAAGCACCGCCCCAGCCCCTGCGCCGTGTCTGGAGAACGCCCCATCGAAGTACATGACCCAGCCTTCTGGCGCCTCGCTTCCCGGGGACAGGGACCGATCATCGTCGGCCTTGAGGCCTGGCGCCTCCGTCCATTCTGCCACAGAATCCGCTAACGCTGCTCCCTTGATGACTCTGGTCGTGCTGAATTCGAGCTGAAACGCTTGCAGCTCTATGTTCCACTCTCCTAGCTGAATTGGGGCTCCTAAGCACCCTCTCCAGGGGGTATGACGAGACGACCTTGATGGGGTGACCCTGAAAATAGTGCCGCAGCTTGCGCGAGGCCACCAGTAGCGCGAGGAGTTTCTAGGGCATAGGGTACCGCGCCCTTGCATCCTACAACACTGTGCTGACGAAGTACACTGGGTGCTCAACGAGGTGGAGTGCGTCAATGCTGGCGGCTTCCTTTGGAGACCATGGCGCCTCTCGAGACAATGAGGCCTCCTGAGACTGGCCACCTGGGAGAGGGGCCTCTCCTGCCTCTGGTGCGCCCCTCTGCGGCGGCTGGTCCTCATCAGCTGCCGTGGCGGCTTCTGTGGGCCTTCCTCGTACCAGCTCCGCCTTGTCCCGGGCTGCTGTCGCGGTTTTGATTCGACGCTTCTCTCTGACTGTCACCAGGGCTGCGCTGGCGGAGTAGGGAGTGGCGGTGAGGTAAAGCACCAGGGGCTCTTGAGGGCGCGGAGCCACCATGACTGGTGGGCTGGTCAGGTATTTCTTGAGATCCTGGAATGCCTTGTCGGTCTCTTTAGTCCACTCGAAGGGCCCCTTTTTCTTCATTAGCTGGAAGAAGGGTAGCGCTCGCTCCCCCAACTTGGAGATGAAGCGCCCTAGCGCGGTCACGCGCCCCGTGAGCTTCTGCATTTCTCTGAGGGTCTTTGGCGGGCTCATGTCTTCCACTGCCTTGACCTTCTCTGGGTTAGCCTCGATGCCTCGGTGAGACACGAGGAAACCCAAGAGCTTGCCCGAGGGGACTCCGAACACACATTTCTCTGGGTTAAGCCGTAGGTTCACTGTGTTGAGGCTCGCGAAGCTTTCCTCCAGGTCTTGTATCAAGGTCCTGGCCTCCCGAGATTTTACCATGATGTCATCGACGTAAGCTTCAACATTCTTCCCGAGCTACGGGCCCAAGGTGATATGCATCAGCCGCTGAAAGGTCGCCCCTGTGTTACGCAGCCCGAATGGCATGCAGGTGTAGCAGTACACCCCACACGGGGTTAGGAAGGCTGTCTTCTCGACTTCTTCAACCGCCATCTTGATCTGGTGATACCCAGAGAAGGCATCCAGGAAGCATAGCAAGTCGCATTCCGCAGTGGAGTCGATGATCTGGTCGATGCGGGGGAGCGGAAACGGATCTTGCGGGCACGCTTTGTTGAGGTTGGTGAAGTCGACACACATGCGTTCCTTCCCTCCCTTCTTTGGCACAACGACAGGGTTGGCCAACTAATCTGGGTATCGGACCTCGCGAATGACCCCAGCGGCCTCTAATTTGCGGGTCTCTTGGACGATGAAGGCCTGCTTTTCTGTGGACTGCCGCCTGGCCTTCTACTTCACAGGGCGCACGTTGGGGCATACGTTGAGGAGATGCTCGATTACACTCCTGGGGATCCCTGCCAACTGGTCTGGCTCCCAAGCGAATACCTTCTTGTTTGTGCGCAGGAACCCGACCAGGGCCTCCTCCTGCTCGGGTTTGAGGTGGGCGCCTATGGTGAAAGTGGCGTTGGTGGATCCGTCCTCATCGATGGGTATCTGCTTGGTTTCTGCCTTGTCTTGGGTGAACAACTGTTTCTTCTTGGCGGGCGCAGCCCCCTTGGGCTCGGGGGCCCCCACGGTGGCGGGCTGTGCCGACGCTGCTGTCTTGAAGACGAGCTTGAGCACCCGCAGAGCGTCCCCAGTGTCCCCGTGCACGGTGAGGACACCGCTGCTCCCGGGCATCTTCATGAGGTTGTACGCCGGGTGCGTCACGGCCATGAACTGGGCCAACGCCGGGTAGCCGAGGATGGCGTTGTAGGGGAGGCCGATGGGGGCGATGTCGAAGTCGACCAGCTCCGTGCGAAAGTTGTCGTAGGTGCCGAAGGTCACTGGGAGCCGGATCTGTCCCAAGGAGCCGGACGACCTGCCCCCATCGCCTGAGAAGGGCCGGCCGGGCTGCAGCCGTTCCAGGGGTATGCAGAGGAGGTTGAAGGCCTCAACTGAGAGCACGCTGAGGCCTGCCCCGCCATCGATGAGAGTTCTGGTGACGGCCACCTGGCAGATGGTGGGGGTGCATAGCATGGGGAGCGCGCCCGAGCATGCCGAGTTGGAGGGGTGATCCTCCGAGCTGAAGCTTAGGCCGGTCTCGGGCGCCGCCCGATCCAGGGGAGCCCCCTGCCGCGTGGAAGCGGCGCTGACCCGGCGAATGAACGGCTTGACGTGGTAACTTGTAGGCGGCGCCTGCGAGCCGCCCAAGAGGGCCGCGACGACTGGGGGTGTCGGTGCAGCGCGATAGGCGGGGGAGAGGTTGCAGGGCCCCGTGGGCGCGCGGAGCGTGCGGGACGAAGAACCAGCTGGGGCGAGCGAGGGAGTTGCGGTGCAGCCATCTTGGTGCACGGATGGATGCTGAAGCGATGCTTGCTGCTCGTCCCCCGCCGGGCCGGTGGCGGCATTGATGGCAGGTGACGGGGAACGGCGTGGATGCCCGCCGACAGGGGCCGTCTGGGCGACGCGGGAAGCGAGTGCGGCCCGGCGCTTGGCGCGGGCCCGACGAGCGTCAGACATGGGCATGACGGCCGGAGGAGAACGGGGCGGTGGAAGACGAATTCTGGCGCACCCCTACCTGGCGCGCCAAATGTCGGATTTTGGGTTCCGGCAGACCCTTGAGGTTCGGACACTGGGGTGCGCGCGGAGATTTCGCCTCCTACCTACCTGCACCCCTCCGCCATGCTAAGATCTAAACTACTGGAAGAGCAACACAAGAGACACAGGGTTTATACTGGTTCAGGCCACCGTTGTGGTGTAATACCCTACTCCAGTGTGTGGTGTGTGGATTGCCTCTTGGGTTGGCGATGATGAACAATACAAGGAAGAACAACCTCGCGAGGGTCTGTTCTTGGCTGAGGCGATGAACTGCTGGGAGGAGTTCAGCCACCTTTCTCTCTCTCTCTCTCTCTCTCTCTCTCTCTCTCTCCCCCTCTGACCTGCTTTGCTGTGTGGGTGGCTGGTCCTATTTATAGAGGCCCTGGTCCTCTTCCCAAATAATGAGCGGGAAGGGAGCCAACAATGGCGGGCTAATTTGAAGGGGGACAGCAAGTATCAGCTATCCTGACAAAGGTAGTCTTCGCCTGCGCAAAGCTATGGTGATGACGCCGTCTTGGGCTCCACGGTGACCTCCGTCTCGTAGTTCTCCTGGTCTTGGTCTCGTTGCACCGAAATGGCAACCTTTGCCTGATGCCTCGATACTCCGCAGCTGCGCTTGCCCCCTTTGCACCAAAGAGGAAAGGAGGACACTGCGCGGGCTGGCACCCGCCTGGCGCCCTGAGTCGTCATGGCTTGCGTCACAGGCTCCTCGTGAGGTACCCCGCCTTGATCTCTCCGCGTCCTCGTGAGCCAGCCTGACGAGGCCTTGCCTGAGGAAGCTTCGCGTCGTCCGCCTCGCGAGGCTTGGCCCCTCGCGAGGGTCTTGGGTTTGTGTTGGTGAAGATGGGCCGTGTTGGGCCCCCCTTTGAGCCACGCCGCAGGCAGGCAAGTCTGGGGACCCCCGTTCCCAGAACGCCAACACTAACCCTCTCTGGTGTCTATATAAACCGAAGGGTTTTAGTCCGTAGGACAACAATCATAACATAGAATCATTCCATAGGCTAGCTTCTAGGGTTTAGCCTCTCTGATCTCGTGGTAGATCTACTCTTGTACTACTCTCGTGGTAGATCATCAATATTAATCAAGCAGGACGTAGGGGTTTACCTCCATCAAGAGGGCCCGAACCTGGGAAAAACATCGTGTCCCCTGCCTTCTGTTACCATCCGGCCTAGATGCATAGTTCGGGACCCCCTACCCGAGATCTGCCGGTTTTGACACCGACATTGGTGCTTTCATTGAGATTTCCGCTGTGCTGTCGCCACCAGGAAGGATGTCTCATCCCGTCTTTAAAGATGGCACTATCGCTGAGGGAGCTTTGGCTATCGGCCAAACTCTCCGGCTAGGTGGTTTTCTTATGACCGCCTGTTCGGTCGCTGCGCCGACAATGACTTCTCGGGTCATCGAAAGCAATCTTCACGTCAACTCGGAACTCGCCGAGCAGTTAGATTCAATGGAGCTCTCTTCCCTGAACGAGCTCTTGGATCGCATCGCCGCCCTGGGAGTCGCTACAGACTACGATCACATTGGGCCTAAACCCGATCTGAGAGAGATCAACTCTCCCCGGGTCACCCATCACGTTGCAGTGGTGGAGGAACAATGCGGCAACCCTTCATCTATCTTAAGGACTAGCTATGTCCGGATTCCCGATCCCTCCAAGCCGGATACCCGCGGAGGGAAGGACGTCACTCAGGGCCTGAACCTAAAATCAGGCAGCGGGCTAGATTTATCGGAAAACATCCAAGAATCCAAACTTCCGAATTCGTAAACTCCTTGGCCACTGAGTCACAGATTGGGTGAGGATTCGGATTCAATTCCACCCACCCACCCAAACATATGCGATCTATCCCAAATTAGGCAAGAGTCTGAAGAAACAATACACCATTACTGGGCCAGATTCCTCCTGGTCATGAACAGGATAAAGGACTGCCGCAAGGAAGACGCAATTTCATTCTTCTGCAATAATTGCACGGACAAGGGAATCCTCAACGCCATAAGTCGTCGCGAAATTACACGCTTTGCCGACTTGGTGTCCGTAGTACGAAAGTACTGTGCGATGGAAAGCGCCTGGAAAACCGAAATAAAATTTTGGGATAATCCGGCCCTGAATACAAACCCAGTCCGAAATAAAAGGGTGCATTATCACAACACACCTGGGTTAACTACCAAAAAGCAAAAGCCCTCTACGGGGCAAGGAACCGTACTGGAGGGATGGCTCAACGGACCCTGCAAAATTCATAGTACAGTGGATGCAATACCAACGCACAGCCTTAGAGCATGTTGGATACTCCGGCAGGTGGCCAAAAGTGGTGAGGATCTACTCCTCCCAAAGACCACAGAGCACCATCCCGTGGACAACAATACGGTGTTAACGGTCTTTGAGACCTTCGCGCCAAATAATAGACGCAAGCGAACATTCCGCAGCATGGCCGAAATCTGCCACATAGCAGAAATAAATCCTTGGAGTGACACGGCTATTACCTTTAATGCGAGTGACGAACCTAAATTGCGAACAGCCCAAGCACCAGCCGCACTGGTCCTCAGTCCAATCGTGGACGGCTTTCGACTCACCAAGGTACTCATGGACGGCGGCAGCGGATTAAACCTCATCTATGAGGAAACTCTTCAAAAGATGGAAATAGACTGGAGCCACATTGAGCAAAGTAGCAGAACCTTTAGAGGAATCATCCCAAGTCGGGAACCACGCTGTGCTGGAAAAATCACACTAGACGTGGTATTCGGCACGCCGGATAATTACAGGTCCGAAGAAATTACATTCCAAGTGGCCCCGTTCAGCAGCGGATACCACGCTCTATTAGGGCGGGAGGCGTTTACAATCTTCCAAGCCATACCCCATTATGGGTACATGAAGCTCAAAATGCCCGGGCCCAACGGAATCATCACTCTTGCTGGTGATCCGGACATAGCACTCCGCGCCGAAAATAAGACAGCTGCACTGGCCCTTGAGGCACTATCCGAAGCCCTAGCGGCCGAGGAACTAACTGCGCTGCGCTCCACAGTGAACAGGGACGACGTGATACTCGATAAAAGATCCAAGTCCACCTCCTTTAAACCGGCGGACGAAAACGTCAAATTCCAAGTCCATCCAACGGACCCTACAAAAACAGCTTCCATCGGGGCACAATTAAACCCTGATGTCGACGCCGCACTGCGAGAGTTCCTACGCGAGAACTGGGACTTTTTTGCCTGGCACCCTTCAGACATGCCAGGAATCCCACGCAGGCTGGCTGAGCACAGCCTAAATATCCTAAAAGGATTTAAGCCAGTCAAGCAGGCTCTTCGACGTTTCTCCGAACCTAAGAGACAAGCCATGGGAGAGGAACTAGCCAAGCTATTGGAGGCCAGATTCATTAGAGACATAAAACATCCGGACTGTCTAGGAAACCTGGTGATGGTACCAAAGAAGGACAAATCCTGGCGCTTGTGCATCGATTTTAAGGACCTTAACAAGGCCTGCCCAAAGGATCCTTTCCCCCTCCCCCGCATCGATCAAATCATCGATGCTACCGCAGGACATGATTCATTGTGTTTCCTCGACGCATACTCTGGCTACCATCAAATTAAAATGGCAGAGCCAGACCAAGCCGCAACGGCATTCATCACACCATACGGCCCATTCTGCTTCAACACAATGCCCTTCGGGCTCAAAAACGCCGGCGCAACATATCAACGCATGATTCAGACATGTCTGGCAAACCAGATCGGCAAAACAATGGAGGCATCGTAGATGACGTGGTTGTTAAAACCAAGCATGTCGAAACTCTAGTAGACGACTTGAGGCTCACATTCGACAACCTCCGAACATATGACATCAAGCTCAATCCAGAAAAATGTGTTTTCTGCGTACCAGCCGGAAAGCTCCTGGGATTCATTGTCTCCAGTAGAGGTATTGAAGCTAAACCGGCCAAAATCCGAGCGTTGTCACAGTTGGCTACCCCAACAGACCTCAAACAAATACAAAAATTGACTGGATGCGTGGCGGCTCTAAGCCGCTTTATCTCCCGCTTGGGAGAAAAGGCATTACCCCTTTATCGCCTCCTCCCGCGCACCGAACAATTCAAGTGGACGGATGCCGCCACGGCCGGACTCAACGAAATAAAAGTCATATTGGCAACAAACCCAGTCCTGGCCGCGCCAAACATTGGCGAACCAATGCTATTATACATTGCGGCAACTCATCAAGTCGTAAGCGCACTGCTCGTCGTCGAACGAGAGGTGGACGGACACAAATTCCCCCTTCAAAAGCTGGTTTACTATGTGTCCACTGTCCTTACTCCATGCAAATCATGGTACCCGCATTATCAAAAGATAGCGTACGTAGTATTTATGGCATCCCGGAAGCTGCGACACTACTTTCAAGAGTGTTCGGTAATGGTTGCCTCGGAAGTACCACTTAGCGATATTATAAAAAACCGCAACGCGACGGGCCGGATTGCCAAATGGGCCATTGAGCGCCTCCCGTTCGACATAACTTACAAGCCACGGCGAGCTATTAAGTCGCAAGTTTTGGCTGACTCCGTCACTGAATGGACGGAAGCCGAACTCCCTAAAGAGTACGGCACATATTCAAACTAGATCATTCACTTCCACGGCTCCAAAATGTTGGCTGGTCTGGGGGCTGGCTCGTTTTGACATCCCCAACAGGAGACACCATTCAATACGTACTATAGATAATGTATATGGACTCCAACAACGCAGCCGAATATGAGGCCCTTCTACATGGTCTCCGGATGGCAGTATCCATGCGCATTCAACGCATAGAGGTGCGCGGGGATTCGAACCTCGCGATATCCCAAATAAATGGATACTTTGATGCCAAGGATCCGAAAATGGCAGCTTATCGCAATGCTGTCCTAAAAATGTCAGCTCGGTTCGAGGGGCTCGAATTTCACCATGTGGCTCGGGAAAACAACCAGGTGGCGGATATCCTCGCTCGCATCGGCGCAAAACGCGACACGGTCCCTCCCAACATATTTCTGGAAAGGCTTTTCAAGCCATCCGTAGCATGGGAAGGGGACACTGGAAACAACAGTCCGGACCCGGTCAAAATACCCGATACCGAACTCTCTAACACAAACGGAGGCTCCGCCACCGAAATAACACAATCATCCCACGACATAATGGCCATTATTGCCCCGTGGACAGAACCATTCTTGGCCTACCTAACTAGACAGGAACTTCCGGAGGACCAAAATGAGGCACGCTGCATAGTGCGGCGATCCAAGGCCTACAGGGTCCATGAGGGAGAATTGTACAAAAAAAGCGCTACCGGAGTCCTTCAAAGGTGCATCTCCGAAGAGGAAGGACGGAACCTTTTGGCAGAAATTCACGCCGGACTAGGCGGTCATCATGCCGCAGCCCCGGCTCTTGTAAGCAAGGCCTTCCATACAGGATTCTATTGGCCAACGCAGATGCACAGGACTTGGTCCAACGTTGCGCCGGTTGCCAACTCTTTGCAAATCAAAGACACATGCCACCCACCGCCCTCCAAACAATCCCCATTACATGGCCCTTCGCGGTCTGGGGGCTTGACATGGTTGGACCCCTTAAATTGGGGAACCCACAAGAAATATACTTATTTGTCATGGTGGATAAATTCACCAAATGGATAGAGGCTAAACTGGTTAAAACAGCCAAATCCGGACCGGTGATAGATTTCATATCCGGGGTTGTACACCGTTACGGCGTCCCCCACAGCATCATCACTGATAACGGCACGAACTTCACGGCTGACGAGGTAAAACTCTGGTGCAGCAAAATGGGCATCAAGCTCGATTATGCTTCAGTCTATCACCCACAAACCAACGGTCAAGTCGAACGAGCAAATGGTCTTATAATGAGCGGCATTAAACCCAGATTAGTGCGCTCCTTAACGGAGTCTGACACGCACTAGGTAGAGGAGCTCGACTCCGTACTCTGGGGGCTGCGGACCACGCCGAATCGTAGTACCGGATATACACCGTTTTTATGGTGTACCGCGCAGAGGCAGTCCTGCCCTGTGACATAATTCATGACTCACCTCGAGTGCGCATGTACGAAGAAAGAGAAGCCGAGCTCGACCGACATGACAGTCTGGACACCTTGGAGGAAGAGCGCGACGTAGCCAAAGCCCGTTCCGCATTTTACCAACAACATGCTCGCAGATACCAAAGCAGAGAAGTACGGGCCAAAACTTATAACGTTGGCGAACTAGTTCTACGACTGCCGGATAAGAAAAAGAACAAGCTCGAGCCCAAATGGGAAGGTCCCTTCATTATCGACCAAGTTCTCGCCGGTGGAGCGTACCGACTGCGGGATGCATCGACTAGTCGACTCGAGCCGAACCCATGGAACTTTATGTTAGTCCCCTCCCTTTGTCCTTTTTCTGCATATGCATCATCTGTCTTGTTTCCCTTTCTTTCTTTTATTTCTCTAGGCCTTCAAGGGTCACCTTGTGCCTCACTCATACATTACAGATGCGCTAGCCGCACTCTCCATACCTGGGTGCTTCTTTCACAGAAGCTTAAATTATTTACCTGGGCCTCACGCCCAACACATGTGTTATACTTCCGCATGTACCTTTTTTCACCATTATATGCATCGATATGACTTAAGTTTTGGCCAAGCTGGGTTGCCTGGCTCTTGTATTTATGCCCTACGTTCCCGTTAATTCGGCTAGGGCATAAGGGGAGCACCTCTGCGATTGTTACTGCCGGGTCAGCCGGACGTGTACCTCAGACTGGGTGAAGCCGAAAGCTAGCGTTCTTAAGGGAATATTCGGTCGGTGAACAAAAGACGACTTTTATTTATTATCCATATCTGCCCCAGATGCTTTTTCTGCGCTTCTTGTCGCAGTCCGGACATGCACTTTAGGGCATGCTTACCCAGGGAAAGGAACCCTTAACGAAACTATTCTCTCTGGAAGATGTTTCTTACTACCCATGTAATATAAGATAACTAGTTGGGCACTTGTCTGATAAAGCACTAATGACCCCTATGCCTGGTCTACACGCATGCCCCGGTTCTTACATAACTGAGAGGGTATTCGGATACACTCCGGACTGTCGGGTCCCGAGGTTGAAGCGAAAAGGTCCTCCACGACAAATGATCTACAATCCGGCTAGAAGGCATTATACATGTCACTTTAAAATTACATAGTCAATTTGACTGGTTGAATTCCTCTTCAATACCATCCAACAGGCTGTCTAGTCTACAGTCCTGTTGGGAATACTTTGCGGCCAATTCTACTTGGCCGTACACTAAGCTCACAGGGATCTCCTTCCCATCGGGCCCCACAGGTCCGACTTTGGCCATGTGGTTCGGGTCAGCCTTCGTGTACCGTGTCTTCACCATTGCCCAGGCTTCCCTGGCGCCCTGACGGCAGGCCGATATCTTCCATAATCGGAAGCGCCGCCGCGCTCCCTTTAGCTTTTCTGCAAGCTCTCCAAGGCCTTCGGGTATGGAGACGGATGGCCACAAGGCCTGGGCGATGCCTTGCATCACCTTCCGAACTCGTTCGTGCAGCTGTGTGAGCTCGGGAAGAAGGTCACCCGTTGAACCAGGCATTTCCTCGGCAGGGCGACCTGTTAGCATACCTACAGACATAACTCTGTCAGCCAGCTTCCTCGCCGAACTCTTTTTCAAAGTTCGTTCAAGCACTTACTAAATATGCTGCGTCGAAGCCGCCGATTCTCCTTAACAGAGTCCGACAGCTGGGCACGAACATCTTTTAGTTCCACGCCCAGCTTGGTGTTGGCATCTAGGAGATCATTCTTCTCCTGACTCACCCTCGTAAGCACGCTCTCACCGGCCTTCAGCTGACGTATGAGCTCTTGCTTATCCGGATTTACTCCAGCGTCATCTGCAATTTTATCATCAGATCTGCATATACGCCGCATTCTAATATGATACTTATCATTCGAAGGATGTGTTACCAGAGGGGGTCTCTTTGGGCTCCCCTGCTGCGGCCAGTGCGGCCTGAAGTTGGGCTTTGCACTCTTCCAGCTCCAGGGACAATTGAGTATTCTTTTCTGTAAGAACCTGCATAACGAATGATCCTTAAATCAGTTATCCTAACTGTTTAAAGTCTCAGGGGCTACTGATATATATAATCATCAAATTTTCTCACCCGTATGTCTTTTACATACTGCTCCGTGGCTCTGGCTAGACCATTTTGAGTGGCACGGAGGTGCGCGTCTCCCGAGTTGAAGGCATCCAATGCCTCTTGGGAGAAACAAGCGTCACGAAGAACAGTCCAGCGACGCCTGTGGTTCATGGCACTTTCCACCTCGGAATTGGTGGCGGACAGTTTGTCCGCATCCTCTGTCGGAGGAGCGCCCGGTGCACGCCTCGTATTCGTTCCCGCCTCCAAATCCGGCCTTGGAGCCTGGCTGGTGGAGGCGCGATTGGTAGCCTCTCCGGGTATAGTCCGGCGAGCGCTCTTTTTCCTGAAAGAAGGCATGGGCATTAGTATGCCTCTGAGAATAATGGCTTGCAATAAAGATGGCGCGCCATACCGCTGCGCCGGTGTCTCAATCTGGACTGCGGGTCTTTTCAGCCCGCCTGGCCTCGCGGCCCCTTGTTGGCTAGTTGCCACAGGCTCGGCCTTCTGCCCCAAGGACCTCCCCTACAAAACACGCCTGTTATACGGTAATCAAAAAAGCGCAAGGACAGATCCGTTTTTTAAGTGCTGGGACTTCGATCTCAGTCACCTGTGAGGCTGGAACTAGCCCAGGGTAATCGGCCGTAATGGCCACCAAAGCGTTGTCATTACTCGATTGGTAAAATACCCCATCGATCAGCTCCACAGATATGTCCGGATCCTCCTGGGAGGCCGGGTCAAGGGACCGTCCGGGGTCCTCGGGTTGTGGAGGAGGGTTGTTTATCTCCTTTACAGCCTGGCGCAACTCCTGCGATGAAATCGCTAGACTGAATACTTAACTACGGGAATACGAAATGGATGGGCAAGAAGAAGTCTCCGCTTACCCAACTTGGAGGATTGTACATAGAGAATCTGCCCTGCGGGTTGACACGAAGGAATTCCTCCTCTTCTCCCTTGTACAAAGTGGACAAGATCTTTATTAGATCAGCAGCCGATCCCAGCCCTTTGCGGCCGTGGCAGGTGGCGTCATCCTCCCCGTTGAAATCCCACATGGGGTGGCCTCTATATTGGAGCGGTTGCACCCCCCGCATGATGCATATGGCCATGACCTCGATCATGGTCAATCCGGATCGAGCTAAAAAACTTATCCGGCTCATCAGGTAAAGAATGTCCCTGTCATCTTCCTCCAGGGAGCTCCGTGGACGCCAGCTCCGATGCTTCTTCAAAGGGGCATTGTCGAACTCAGGAAGGCCGATCCGAATAGGATCCGGGAGGGGGACGTCTTCTATATAAAACCATTCTGAAGGTCAGCCTTCGGACGTCTTCTTTGGGGATCCGGACAGGTATCCGGTCCCGGCAACACGCCACACTTCGGCTTCGCCCACTTGATATATTGACCCCTTCTTAGAACGAGGCACAAGGCAGAACAGCTTCTTCCACAAAGCGAAATGAGCCTCACAGCCCAAAAACAACTCGCAAAGGGCTACAAATCCCGCGATATGCAGCAGGGAGGCAGGCGTAAGGTTGTGCAACTGGAGGCCGTAGAACTCCAGGTGCCCCCGGAGAAATGGATGAATTGGGAATCCGAGCCCTCTTACGAAATAAGGGACAAGGCATACCCGCTCTCCCTTGGAGGGATTGGGAAGGCTCTCCGCGCCGCCATTATAGGTGGCAAGCCCGGCTCAAACCAGGACTAGGTACGCTAGGGGAAGAAATCCCTTGGTCTGAAGCATCACTAATTTGATGTGCGGGACGGAACATCTCTCCCAATCTCCAGGCTTGGAGCTAGGGGGGCGAGAGGAGGAGCTGCGTTGACCGGCCATGATGGAATGGATCTCTGTCGGGTGCACTCCGATGAAGGCTCGCCGAGGGAGGATGGTGTGATTTGGATCTAAATCCTCGTCTTTTTAATAGGCGGCTCATTCATACAGCTAGGGGGGTAAATGTGAAAACACCCTGGCTCTTCACATTCGCTCGACACGTGGAAAGTGGCCATTATTAGGCGTGGAAGCCAAGGAGTGCAACATTCACAAGAGACCGGACACTATTTCGACAGGTACACAGAATTTGCAGAGGAACCCGCCTTGCAATGCCAAAGACAATACTGCGCGCCGGACTCATCGTCATTGAAGCCTGGTTCGGGGGCTATTGAGGGAGTCCTGGATTAGGGGGTCTCCGGACAGCCGGACTATCTCCATTGGCCGAACTGTTAGACTATGAAGATACAAGATTGAAGACTTCGTCTCGTGTCCGGATGGGACTCTACTTGGCGTGGAAGGCAATCTAGGCAATACGTATATGATATCTCCTCCTTTGTAACCGACCTTGTGTAACCCTAACCCTCTCTGGTGTCTATATAAACCGAAGGGTTTTAGTCCGTAGGACAACAATCATAACATACAATCATACCATAGGCTAGCTTCTAGGGTTTAGCCTCTCTGATCTCGTGGTAGATCTACTCTTGTACTACTCATATCATCAATATTAATCAAGCAGGACGTAGGGATTTACCTCCATCAAGAGGGCCCGAACCTGGGTAAAACATCGTGTCCCCTGCCTCTTGTTACCATCCGGCCTAGACACACAGTTCGGGACCCCCCTAGCCGAGATCCGCCGGTTTTGACACCGACAGCTGGACTAGCCATTTTCATCTTGAAACATTAGTATCTGGGCTGGATATCTGGCCTGGGCTAGAAGGGCCACAGCCCGCCCAGTTAATACCCTGCTCTCCTCTGAACAACAACGAAATCATCGCCACGAAAAACTCTGCAGTGCTCACGCCTCAAAAACACAAATACTGCTCGAGCTGCTTGGTCCCAGTTGTCGGCCGCACCTTGTGCAATTCTCTCATTTATATTTACCATATAGGTTGACAATGTTGTGGGACCGTGATGTCAGGAAACCAGGAGAAAGCAAAAAAAATATAGTTGTACATAATAAGGAGGCACTTGCGTACGTACGGCTATGGCCCTAGTGGGTCCCTAGTGTCATCCAGTCAAAAATAAACTCATCTCCTGAATCCTCATGTTCATTGACGATGTTAACAATGCTCGGTGCCACGGTGAGCACAACAACTCGAAGGATAACGGAGAGGGCCTCGCAGGCCCTACGGATGGTCAAGTTGAACTACACAAAACACTCTTAAAACATAAGTGTTTCGAGTAGCGAAGCAAAATGTCGCAATAGCAACAAGTTGAATCGATACCCCTGTTTTAACAGAGGAAAAAAAGGAAAAAAATTACTTGCCAATAAAGGAGGATGAAACAAAAGGTGACAGAAAGAAGCATCTAACTTATCTTGGATGGAAAACAAAGTAGGACAGTAGCATTTCTAAAACGGTTGCATTGATTCATATTAAGAGAGACATTTTCTTGAAACAACATTCGTTAAAAAATGTAATTTACTTTTAACAGTGGCATTGCTTCAATTTTCTGACAACATTCTTAGATTAACAACATCAAAATAGCTGTATGGGACATGCCAGCACCATGTGCGTCCACACGTATAAATGGGTGATGCAGAGTATGTAGCCAAGCATCATATATGCGCTGGTCCCATATTTGTTCTCTTTGAACCTTCTTCCTATGTGAGGGCAGCAAATCTAGTCCTGCACAAACTACCCGACCCCCCAGTTTCTTTCCCTTTTCAACAAAGAGATCGGTTCCTTACAGATGTGTGTACTGGGTTACCCCCTTTTCCCCTTTTCGACCTACAAAGCGGCTGGATAGCCAGTCTATACTACTTTCCGCCCCTCCTTTCCTCATTGAACCACGTCCTAGATTCTTGCTCCAGCCCACCGCAGCATTCTTTCCTCTTTTAACCAAGACCTAGATTCGACTACAGATCCAAAAAGATCCACATGCAGCTAGAACAACGATGGTTTCAAAGAAACTTATACCTTAGGGTCGTCGAGATGTGGCAAGGCGTGCGGCAGGAGGCCGGATCTGCCCACACTACGTACGGCAGCGAGGAAGAAGGGGTCGGCGGCCCTCCCGCACAGGCGCTGGGTGAAAGAGAATAGTGCAGCCGGCAGTGGATTGCCTCCCTCGCCAAAGGCGATAGAGTGAACGCTGCACCTCCTCCCCTTCCCGGTGCGACGGGATAGGGACGCCTCCTTCACTAGCTGTGAGGGGGGAGAGAGAGACAAGAGGCCAACACAGTCTTGTTTAGATCTGGTGAAGAGAGGGTGAGAGACTGTGAATATAGCAAACCCTAGCAAATGAACGCTGAGCCTCCAGTGTGTAACATATATGTAGTGCGGCGAGCGTGTGGAGAGTGCAAACCCTAAGTTGATGTCCACTCTGTTTGTGGTCTATTTTTCCTAGTTTTTTTGTTTCTTGTTCCTACATTATGTACTTGTGGAGCTTAGATGTGATATCCTTAAATAACATCTAGATGTGAATTAGGCAAACTGATTTTCTAACGTACCAAGAAAGAAAACTCGATCAAAAACACGCCCCCGCTTCCAGGTCGCGAGAGTCGTCGCGCACACACACATAGACATAGACATGCATATCCGTGTTTACGTAAAATTCCATTTCCATCTCCATCTCCAATCATATTTGTCCAACTGGCACATTATTTACATTATTAATTAGCAACAATATTAACGTACAACATCTCTTGTTTGCGCACGTCCGGACCGCTGCCACGGCCGGTCCTGACCAACCCGAACCCTCTTCATCACCCGCGCGTGCTTCCCGCCCGAAACGGTCAGTGCCGCATTCATGCCCGGCCAGAGCGGACGCGACCTCTCACTGGCGCCAGCATTGAAGCGCCACGCTGGCCGAGAGAGCATCGCCCGCGCCGCTTCCGGGTGCACGCGGCTGCTCCGCGTTCAAAGGTCGCAATAGCCGGCTACAACATGCATGTAAAAAGTTCTTGGGAGTCCGTGCTACAGCTAGCTATCCTCCCCCAACTCGTCAATATCTTCCAGTAGTGCTAGTACTCCATGGCGCGATCCATCGACAAGCATGCGGGAAAGTTATCGTATACTCGGTTTGCGGTGAGTGGCATGCCGAGCGACCGTGTGGGGTCGAGCCATGGAGGAGGGTGAGACACGAACACGACAGACGTGATTTAAACGTTGGTTTTGCTCAATGGCGCGATCCAACGAAACGAAACGTTGGTTTCTCTCCGTTTCCATTTTTTCTCTGGAAAAACGGAAACTTTCCACTCCATTTCCATTCCTATTCCAAGGTTGCCCCGTTACAACATTCCATCAAATACAAAGGAAAACTAACACGCATGCTGATGCATCTCAATGATTCACAGATCATAGCCAATATTTACTTCACAACTAAAGGAAAAAGTTGTGAGAGCGTGTACGAAAGAAAAACTACTGATGGGGTCACTACGACTTAAACCCTAAACCCTAAACATGATTTAATTTCCTGGCCAGGTAGAACCTGTCGAAGGAAAGACGACTGGCACCCTCGGATCATACGATGCTTTTGTGTAGTTCCACTAAAATCGACCTGAGCATCCCTGATGGCAAACATATTGAAGAAGTGTGATTAGAATAATAGTACTGGCACTAGTTCATGAGACATAAACTCATCACAAGTAGAAGCCGGTAGAAGTAGAGAAAGATCGACATGGAGATGGAGCTACGGCAGTGGAGCAAGCCGGCTCCAAAAGGAAGATGGACTACCTGGGACGTCGGGTTGTAGCTAGAAGGGCGGTTGGGACGCGGCATCAGCCCATACCGCGGTGACCCCCAATTGGGACGCACCGACTGTGGGTTTTCTCCCTCGCTGATGTCGACCGCGTCTACGCAGAACATTGTTCCCTTCCCCCAGCTGCGGGATCAGGCCCGTTGTTCTATGCTTGTGAAGAGAGCAACCAAAGCAAGCAGACTTGTAGCTTAGGCTCCTGCTAGTGTATATATAGTGGTTTTCTTTTTCTCTCCATATCAACCATTTTATATTGCGTACGTGTCATTCAAGAGGGAAATGATGGTTGCTTCTTCCGACTAACTTACTGTGTGATTTGACTGCCCCTTAGTGGCCCCTACACGTACTCCCCCTACGTGTATGCAACAGTCACACATACACATTGATGCAAAAATGCGCGCGACGCCATAATGCATGCATGTCCGAGCACACGATGGTACACACACGGTCACGCTCAAGTGCTCAACCTACACGTGCATGCACACACATACTCAGTCAGGGTGAGCTAGTGACCATATAAACACCGAAAAATATATATATTGAGCGTAATGAGCGTATTATGAAGTCCACTGACCGTATTTTTACAAATATACAATTACAGACAGTGTATTTATCTCGTTTGAAATTAAGCCATATTAACCGGAGAGGAGGCAGTATGGACTAGCATTACTTTGCTGTGTCCCGTCAACTTGCCGAACGAGAAGAAGGTTGCATGATGGGAGAAGCTTGCGCGCGGTGGCTCGCAGGACAAGGAGAAACTTTTGACTAATGCAAGCTCTCCTTCGCTCAGGTGGTGGACGTGCAACGGTGTCAGATTGCCAGAAGCATACACTATACTACTACTAGTGCTATTATTGTTCGACTTCCCGAATAGGCGAACATCCAAGCGCAAAGTTTACTAGTACTACTACTACTATAGTCTATAAAGGTGCGTACTATACTAGTATGAACCGGCTGGAGGAGCGTCTACACTCTTATTATAATTTTAAAATGTGATAAAGCAATCTTCAACGCATTTGGTTCTCTTCGAGGGTTCTCGCATGTGATAATGGAAGTTGATTGCATGGAACACTCGCCACAATTCTCGCTTAATTCTGGCTCATATCCTGTTACAAATAGTAGCGCTCGGTAATATTTCCTCTTTTTTTGTTATTCAGCATGTAAACAGGTCAGCAAACCTTGCGGCGCATCTTCGTGCGAACCATGCTTGGTGCACTTTGAATGTGGCCGAGAGCTGGCTTGATGGAACACCTCGCTTCCTACTTTTTTTGCGGGGTACCTCGCTTCCTAGTGACCAGTGTCTTGGCTGATCGTCCTAAGAATGCTTATATATGAATAAAGCTCTCTCATTTACCCGCAAAAAAGATTAAGCCATATGAGCGCTGCTATGCAGACGACTCATGGTGCATGATTCTTGCACTACAGTGCTAATCAAGTCGTCCATGCCTATGAGCAAACTATGACATGCCAATGTATTCACCATCATCCAGCTTTCGTCCGAACAAGTATCGTCTGCGTAGTAGTTTCGAAGCCATATTAACCGGAAAGGAGGGAGTATGGACTAGCACTACTTTTTGGTGTGTCCCATCAACTCGCAGAACGAGGAGAAGCTTGCAGGACAAGGTGAAGCTCGATTACGCCTTTTGACTAATGCAACCTACCCTCTGTGGACATGCATCAGTCCATTCGGTGTCATATTGTGAGAGGCATACACTGTAGTACCCAACATGCGGAGTACCATCATTGTTCGACTTCACGAAGAGGCGAAGAGCCAAGCGCAGTAGTACGAGTAGTAATACTACTAGAACCACATGGTGGAGCGTCTGTACTCTTATTTTTTTATTTCTGATAAAGTACATGTTTATTCCAGAGAAGGGCGGAAAATGGCAGCCCAACATGTAATGAATGATATCGATCAACCAACCATGCTCGAATATATCTTGGCCTCCGTGCGAGCCCGCCTGTGTGTTCTCGCTCCTCGGGCTTGTTTGGTTCATGACTAACTTTGCCACAACTAATCTTAGGAAAACTGTGGCTGCCACAAAAGGTGTGGCTAACAAAATGGCCACCACAAGTGTGGCAAGATTTGGCAAAAATTTGAGCCTATGACTTGTGGGCCGTATAAATAGAAAAGTGTGGCAAGCCACAAGTGTGGCAATAAACCAAACATATGCCTAAGGTGTTGTGGCATGACTAAGGTTAGACGTGGCAACCTTAGGATGAGAACCAAACAGCCCCCTCGTCTCTCTCAAGGAACGACGGGTTGGCTCTTTGCCGTCAATTGAGATCGGTTTTCTCACACTCCTGTCCCACATGTTAGTGCTATGCCAAGAGGACGTGTGTTGACCGACTGGCCATACACGTACTTGGTTTTGCACCTTCATACTACTCCTCCCTCTGTCACAGTTTACAGGGCGTGCTTCATTATGATGCATTTCTCTCAATGCATTTCCACCACCAGAGAGACTTTAGACACGTTTGGTTTAATGCTCAATTAATTAGGGCGTGGTAACCACAATCAAGTCCACAATTTTCTCTCCATGTACTGTACTACTACGGAGTGGAGTAAGTGCATGCATGTGTGTACTCGGGGTGGAAGCACTGCATGCATGTGTGTACGCATTATTCCCTCTAGTAATAGATGCCGTGCTATAACTACCAATGCTATTTTTCAGGCCGATCGCTAGTCGCCTTGGTCCCATAGATTTTTTTCTTTTTTCTGAAGCACGTTGTATAAACAGTGACAGATGGAGTAGTATATGAGCGGATTCAAAGAAGAGCGTATTGATGGTTGCTTCTTCAGAGCAACTTACAATGGGAAAGGTGGGGCTTATGATTTGACTGCTCATTACCCACTGTTAATGCGGCGCAACGACCGGGCTGAGTCTTCCATGCGGTTGTGCACTACCCCCTCGGTTCTTAAATATACTCCGGAGTATTTGTCTTTCTAAAAATTTCAACGAATGACTACTCAAATATTTTTCTTTTTAGAGATTTCAAATGGACTGGCACATACGGATGTATATAGACATATTTTAGAGTGTAGATTCACTCATTTTGCTCCCTATGTAGTCACTTGTTGAAATCTCTAGAAAGACGAATAGAATATTTAGGAATGGAAGGAGTACACATACGAAGCAAAATGAGTGAATCTACACTCTAAAATATGCCCATTTGAAATTTGTAAAAAGACAAATATTTACGAATGAAGGAGTATAATTTTGTGCATGGCACATGGACCCGGATGATGAAGAGGCTTCTGGCAATGCTATCAAGCTTCCATCATTTGTTTACATAATTGACGTACTATACAAATAATTTTCCAGCGACATGAAATTGTACAATGGTGTGAGCTTTCAGCTTTTGTTTCGCGTGTCTTGCCATCGATGCTCTTACGGAAACAATAAAAAACTAACTTCCTTGCTAATGCATGTCAATTATTAGCAGATCAAATCTTATAATTACGTCACAATTGAAGACAGAGTTGTGAGAAGGTGTTAAATTAAAATCGATACATGCTTTCATTGGCAGCAACGTCCCCCCATCTCTGTCTAAGTCAACAAGGCATGTTGGGAAAAAAGTAGTTGTATGGAGCATGCAACATTCCGATCATTTTGTGCAGTTCCACTAAAATAGAGCTGAGCGTCCCTGTTCCAAAGATATTAAGTGTGATTACGATAATAGAGGACTGCTGATGAAACAATAAACACACAAATAGAAGCCGGTCTCCTTTGAAGTCTCTCTTAAGACTAACTAGTTGGAGAAGATTAGGCTCGGAGTTGGATGAGGAGGATAGAGCAAAACTAATCTCCCTTTGTGCAGCCGCACTGAAATGTAGAGACGTTGCCCGTGTGACATTTTAGTACAACCGCACAAAACACTCTTAAGAAAAAAGTGATTTGTGCAGTTCACCAAAAGGTCGCAATAGCAACGAGGTGAAATGGATAGCCCTGTTTGCAAAAAAGAGGTAGAAAGGAAACAATTACTGGCCAATAACAGTTGATGACACATGCGATGACAAAAAAGAAGCATATTCCTTGTCCTAAGGGAAGATAACAACACGGTTGTGTTTGTCTAAAATGGTGTGTGGACGAGAATGCAATATGGAAAGTACGCCGAACGAGCTACGTTTTGGGCAAAGAACTATGGAAGATCCACATGCAGCGACGTGGGAAGACGGGTAGTGGAGCAAGGCCGGAGGGGATACCTGGAGGTCGTCGGGATGTAACTAGGTGAGCGGCGGCGGGCGGAATCTGCGAGTAGGTGGCGTAGGCCCTGCCGCGCCGGAGCTTGGTCAAAGAGAACGGCGTGTACCGCAGATCGGGATGTGCTGCCTCGGCGCCGTCGAACGGAGAAACGATGCACTTCCTCCCTTTCCCCCGGCGGACGGGATGCGGCCGGATTAGTGACCAATGGTGAGAGAGAGAGAGGCCACCGCACTCCCTTTCCCCTGGCGGATGGGATGCGGCCGGATCAGTGACCAACGGTGAGAGAGAGAGGCCACCGCAGCCTTGTGTGAGATACTCTGAAGAGCGACAAACCAGGCAGGCAGGCTCCATTGTATATAGTGAGCGGACTACCTTTTTCTCCATAAAAACCGTGTTATATTCTGTGTACGTGCCATTGAGCGTTATAACTTTACTTACAAATAACGCGGCAATGCGTCAAGTCAAACTTTGTTTCATGCACGCATGGTACACGACCTCCCTAGGTAAACAACCGCTACAGGCATTCAAATTAGCACGTGGGCTGCCATTTCGTAAAGAAATGAGCTCCACCGTGTACCCGCGTGGGTGTGGCTGGGCACGAAGCATGAGTACGTGCACGGTGCACCTATTCTCTTCTTGTATACGTACACCACCTACGTGGGGTTGTGTGAGAGAGATACAAACCTAGAGAGATATAGTGTGTGGGTTCTTGAGCGTTTTTTTGGGGGGGGGGAGTCAATCAAAAAATGTAACATATGCAATGTGTGTGAAATAGAGTCCTGGATATAACATATATATAGAGGGGGCGATCCACGAGAAGGGAGTGGAGGTATCATCGGCTTGAGGTGTCCATAGAATCAAAGAGAGGGATGATGTGTGTGTGCATGCGCGCGCGATCGATAAAGAGTGCCATTGAATTTGTGTGTGCCCACGTCAAAGATATAGAGTGGCTGGCCTACTGGAACGTGAGATGGGACATGTGCAGTTTGTCTCTGTGGCATGGATACCTACCCACAACGCTCGACTATCGGTGTGTGGTGGGGGAAGAGGGAGGCCCAATTAACTATAGAGGTACAATGGCTGGTATATGTGTGGAGGAGGAGAGAGGCCTACCTCATGTATTAAGGAGATCGATCTGCCTCATGTATTAAGGGAGATCGATCGGCATCCATGCATATGTGCAGGAGAGGAATAAGGTTGGGAGAGAGATGGAGCTAGAGTGTTGGAGGGGGTGGTAGTGGAGTTGCTTCTAACAAATGGTGGGATAGGCTTGCTAGACAAACGGAGGGCACGCCCGCAATATCAATAAGAGAGGAGATGGCTGATTGTTGTCTGTGCACGTGTGTGTGAGAGACGGGTCAGGAGGCATGCACGAATGATGAGGGGGGACGATGTGGCTGTGGTAAGCAGACGTAACTACATAGGAATATCAATCGCCCTTTGTTAGAGAAAGGAGAGACATAACTTGTGAGGTACGTCGATCGATGGGGGGGGTAGTTAAAGTCGATCTAGGTATATGTTGGGAGATCGATCGGTATACATGCATGTGTGTGTTAGAAGAAAATGAGGCACGAGGAGAAGGATAGAGAGAGAGAGGGATGCATGTAGGAGGTGGTACAAGAGGCATACTATATCAAGGGGGGAGGAGTGTGCGAGTAAGAGAGCGATGAAAAGAGTGGTGGGAGGGAGGCATGGACGGTGACAAGAGAAGAGGGGAAGCTTGTGTTTGTGCTAGGCACACCTGGCTAGAGAGGTATATCGATCGATGTGTGCCGTAAAGAAGGAGCTTGGGGGCCTACACACACCGTGGGTGAACGACCTAAAGTGAAAAGACGAATTTGCGTGATAGAGCTAGAGAATGCTGAGGGAGGGTGAGAGGGATGCGGGTGTGTGCATGCACAAGAGAAAGTTAGCGCTAGCTACAAAGATAAGAGGGTTGTGTGGGTGTAAAAGATGAATAGAGATCATATATACTTCATTATAAAAAGCGAATTCGGATATTTGAGGAATTTATCATAGTGTTTCAAACCGACGCATGTGTGAATATATATAACGGTGATACACATGGTGTGGTTATGAACATGTTATACTACATTTAATATATTTTATCTCTACTCTTATAAAAAACAGAGTTGTTGATGATGGTGTGCCTGCCATCCTGCATTATAGGCCGTCCGATTTATATCTGGCGGATAGCAAGGAAACTATGATGGTTGAAGTTGGCAACAATCATGATTGTAGATTTTTATTGAAATAGAGAAACAAATTCAAATTTAGTTCGAATTGGAGCGGTAGTATAGACATTTGGAATGCACTAAAATGTTGGTATGAGTAGGTTACATGCATTATACAGCAAGCGAAAAAAATTAATCGGACATAATATGGATTCATACTCCCTCCTTCCATCTATATAGGGCGTAATGAGATTTTTAAGACAGCCTTTGACTATTGACAAGATTAATAGTACATGACATGCACAATGTGAAAATTATATCATTGAAAGAACCTTTCACAGACGAATTTAACGGTGTGCTTTGTGTAAGTTGCATGTCATATATCATCGCTCTAATATTTGGTCAAAGTTAGCATCGAAAAACGCATTAGGCCCTATATAGATGGAAGGAGGGAGTAGCTTTCAATAGAATTTGTATAGTAAAATGGGGCAAGACTCTCTCTTTGTGTGGTGTGAATAGTTTTATTTTTTTCGTTTTCTTTTTGGTTGAGGGAAGTGCGAGCTGATTTGGTACGTACAAGTACAATATTACTACACGTTAGGCTTGTCCCTAAAATTCAACCCACGTCTTGTTATATCCTGAAAATTCAGATATCGTGCTCCCAAAACCGGCGCCTCACAACCCGCGCCTTGCTATCCCGAAATTACAACGCGCACGAAAACTCCCTCGAGCTCCCAAATCCGGACACGCAAAATCCCCCTTCTAACCCTGAGCCGAAAGGGCCGCTAGTTCAAATGAGTGGGGGTACTTTCGTAACACACCCTACATTTTGGACAAGCGCATCCCTATGTCATGCTTCACCCCCTCCCATCGCCCCATTTTCGCCATTCAGAATCCCAGGCCGCCATAACCTCTCCGCTCCAGCCGCGAAACCCCACCCTCCTCCGTCCGCCACGTCACCGCTGCCCAGCCGGAGCCTCTTCCCCGACGACGTCGTCCACTGCAATAGCTCGACGTCTGAGGGAGTCCTGGATTAGGGGGTGTTCGGATAGCCGGACTATACCTTCAGCCGGACTCCTGGACTATGAAGATACAAGATTGAAGACTTGGTCCCGTGTCCGGAAGGGACTTTCCTTGGCGTGGAAGGCAAGCTTGGTGATACGGATATTCAGATCTCCTACCATTGTAACCGACTTTGTGTAACCCTAACCCTCTCCAGTGTCTATATAAACCGGAGGGTTTTAGTCCATAGGACAATATAGACAACAATCATACCATAGGCTTGCTTCTAGGGTTTAGCCTCTCTGATCTCGTGGTAGATCTACTCTTGTACTACCCATATCATCAATATTAATCAAGTAGGACGTAGGGTTTTACCTCCATCGAGAGGGCCCGAACCTGGGTAAAACTTCGTGTTCCTTGCCTCCTGTTACCATCTGGCCTAGACGCACAGTTCGGGATCCCCTACCCAAGATCCGCCGGTTTTGACACCGACATTCGTGCTTTCGTTGAGAGTTCCTCTGTGTCGTCGCCGTCAGGCTCGATGGCTCCTACGATCATCGATAGCGATGCAGTCCAGGGTGGGACCTTCCTCCCCGGACAGATCTTCGTCTTTGGCGGCTTCGCACTGCGGGCCAATTCGCTTGGCCGTCTGGAGCAGATCAAAAGCTACGCCCCTGGCCGTCAGGTCAGATTTGGAAGTTTAAACTAGACGGCTGACATCCGCGGGGACTTGATCTTCGACGAATTCGAGCCACGCCAAGCGCGCCGCACTGTCCTGATGAGCATGATCTAGCTCTGCCGCCAAACAGTGCCCTGGGGGCCGCACCCGCATCAGCTTCGACCCTTAATTCGGAGCCAACTACGCCGATCGAGGATAGGCGGTTGGACGCCACCTCGGGGGCTGCGATCCCAACGGCGACTGAGCCGAACACCAGCCCCGCACTCCACGAAATTCGTGACTCCAAGGAGCCGGACTCCGAACCCTCCGCGCCCCTGCCGATCGAATCCGATTGGGCGCCGATCATGGAGCTCACTACCGCGGACATCTTTCAGCACTCACCTTTCGGCGATATCCTGAAGACACTGGAATCTCTCTCTTTATCAGGAGAGCCCTGGCTGGACTACGGTCAGCAAGGTTGGGGTTCGGACGATGAAGAAATTCAATACCCACCCACCACCCACTTTGTAGCCACTGTCGACGATTTAACCGACATGCTCGATCTTGACTCCAACCACATCGATGGTATGGACGCCGATGAAGGAAACGATGAAGAACCAGCGCCTACTGATCCCTAGAACGCCACCTCGTCATACGACGTATACATGGTGGACGCACCAAAAGATGACGACGAGGAGCGGAAGGACGCACCGAAGGCTTGTCCCCTCGAAAAGCAGCCAAAACGGCGACGCAAGCGCCGCCCCAAATCCCGCCTCGACAGAAATAGCAATCACACGGACCCAGCGGTGGAGCAGGGCGAACCGCTGTCGGACAACGGCAATCCGGATAATCAAACCGAACAAGCAAATCCTATCAAAGATAATGGTCCGTACGACATAACACCGGACAGGCACCCGGAGCAGCAGAACGCCCGGAAAAGGCTTACTGCCACCGCGAGGAGCCTTAAAAAGCAGAAGCGAAGGCTCAAGGCCGCGCAAGACACACTCCAATTCAGATGGAGCAAAATACTCAACACTGCAGCAAGGTACGGCGACAATCGCCCCTGCAAGAGCTACCCAAAGCGGAAGCTGCTACCTGAATTCGATGAGGAGGCCTCAGACCCCCCACAAGCAATCAAAGCATCCACCTGGTCGGATAGATGACCCCTCTACCAACACAAAGCGGCATACAACGCCGCTCACAATACAACGCGCGACCCAGGCGAGGGTTCGCACCCAAAGGACGGTGCAACAAGATCCATCTATGGACCATGCAAGCGCGCTCCAACATACAATGCAACACAACAAACATCCGAACAACGCGGTACACCCAGCTACAGGGGTGCCGCACACCCCCTATGTTTCACCGATGAGGTGCTGGGCCATGAATTTCTAGAGGGATTCAAGCCCGTAAATATAGAGGCATATGATGGAACAACAGACCCTGGGGTTTGGATTGAAGACTACATCCTTCACATCCATATGGCTCGAGGAGATGATCTCCACGCCATCAAATACTTACCCCTCAAGCTCAAAGGGCCAGCTCGTCACTGGCTCAAAGGCCTCCCCGGAAGCTCCATTGGAAGTTGGGAAGAGCTCGAAGACGCCTTTCGGGCAAATTTTCAAGGGACTTATGTTCGACCTCCGGACGCAGACGATTTGAGTCATATAACTCAACAGCCCGAAGAGTCAGCCCGAAAGCTTTGGAACAGGTTTCTTACCAAAAAGAACCAGATTGTCAACTGTCCGGACGCCGGAGCCTTAGCGGCTTTCAAGCATAGCGTCCGTGACGAATGGCTCGCCAGACACCTCGGGCAAAATAAGCCGAGAACGATGGCCGCATTAACAAACCTCATGACCCGCTTTTGCGCGGGCGAGGACAACTGGCTCGCTAGATGAAGCACCAGCGACCCCAGTACATCTGAAGTTAGAGATGGAAATGGGAAATCACGGCGCAATAGCAATAACAAACGTCGAAATAAAGAAGATAGCACGAAGGGCACGACAGTAAATGCCGGATTCAAAAGCTCTCGGCCAGGTCAAAAGCCTCCCCCTAAAGGCACCAGGGATGAACTGTCCGGCCTCAACAAAATTCTGGACCAAGTATGTCAGATCCATAGTACCCCTGGTAAACCTGCTAATCATACCCACAGAGAATGTTGGGTCTTCAAGTAGTCCGGCAAGCTCAACACCATACACAAGGGGGAGGATACGCCAAGTGAAGACGAGGACGAGCCTCCAAAGCAAGACACGGCGGAACAAAAGAAATTTCCACCAGAAGTCAAAACAGTAAACGTGCTACGCGTAATCAAGGAAAAAAACAACGCGACACTCCCAGGGAAATATACCCAAGTGCCTATCACCGCGAAGTCCTGCCACTGGTCGTCTCAACCGATCACTTTCGACCATCGCGATTACTCTGCAAGTATCCGACACGCAGGGTGGGCTGCCCTGGTATTAGACCCAGTAATTGGCGGATATCACTTCACACGAGTCTTGATGGACGGCGGCAGTAGCCTAAACCTAATATATTAGGATACAATCCGCGGGATGGGGTTAGACCCAACACAAATTCGCCATATCAATACTACCCTTAAAGGAGTAACGCCAGGACCAGGGGCTCGTTGTACGGGCTCCCTCCTCCTACAAGTTATATTCGGCTCCCCCGATAACTTCCGTTGCGAGCATTTAACTTTCCACATCGCTCTGTTTCAAAGTGGCTATCAAGCACTGCTCGGACGCGAGGCTTTTGCTCGCTTTAATGCAATACCACACTACGCCTCCCTTACACTCAAGATGCCTGGTCCACGTGGCATCATTACAGTGCACGGAAATATCAAGCGATCTCTTCATGCCGAAGAGAGTGAGGCGGCCTTGGCAGCCGCACACTAAAAGCGCCCGGACCAGCGAAAGCACCCAATAGGTCGTCAAGACCTCAGACACAACTAATAGAGTCCGGCGCCGCTACTTATACAGAATAAATGGTCACACCCCTATTCGTCAGTATAAGGGGCTCAACGCACGCAGACATGTGGCAATTTCTCCTCATCTTGAATTATGCATGGTTTCTTTAACAAACTATCTTTTTGCATGACAACCTTTTTCACCTAAATTCCTCTCTTTTACAGATGATCATCGTGCTACACCCGTCCAGGATACGGCACAACGGAGACACAGGCGTAGACGTGCAGCAAGGACCCGCTCCAAGGATTCTTTTTAGATTAAGACCCTGCGTAAACCTTTTTTACTGTCTCTTGTTGATACATATCCACCGTTGAGAAGGATGCTGACGTCTTGCCATGTGGCCATGCCAGACCAATGCACGTACCTGGACACAAGGGGCTTCTTACAAAGGCCATTATTTAGGCCCGGTTTATACCACAAAGACCGAATACCTTAGGGAGTGTCCGGCGTTGCGAGTTTGGCCCTATATGCATCAGCTCCGAATCATTGTCTTTGGTCAAATGTTGGGTTTGTCCGGCTCCTATGTTTTAGTGCCTTACATTCCACTTTACCGGCTAAGGTAGCACCAGGAGAACTACTACGATTGTGCCCTGGTTCATCCGGACGAGCACCTCAGTGGAGAAAGCCGAAAACTGACTGTCATGATATAGCGTGAGACTAGTCAACCACTCGATGACCTACGGGAATGTTAGAATTCCTCCGCCTTAACGAAGGGCCGTTTTCCGGCGAGCCATGTACGCACCCCGGGATCGGGAGAGTGCGGAGCCACCAGGGGCTATCTAGTAGCCCCACTGTCAAACTCCCATGGCTAAGTGAAAGTGTTAAAGCGTTATAGTCCAGTTGCCTCGCTCGCTCCGCTATCACCTCCTTAATAGGACCAAGACGTTGGGTTAAGTGTGAACGCGTGTTTCTGGGAACACCTCCGCATTATATGCGTGGGGGTTGAAGCCGACGACTGTAATCTTTCAGGTTATACACATGTATACATAAACGGCCGCCCAGGAGGCATCATATTACTTTCAGGCAAAAGTATAAAAATAGCCTTATGAAAATTTATAAAAGCATTTCGCTTACAATGAGATTACATATCCCTCAAACATAATATTTTTTGAGCATTGGGTCTCTATCAAACGAGCATCCTCAAGAACTTCTTCAAAGTAGTGCTCAGCAACCCTTCGACCTATGGCCGAATCCCGCGCTGCAACACTGGTAGCATCCATCTCCACCCAGTGTGCTTTCACACGGGCAAAGGCCATCCGTGCGCCCTCTATGCACGCTGACCTCTTCATCGCATCAATGCGCGGCACCACGTCAAGGAACTGCTGCACCAACCTGAAATAGCTGTTCGGTTTTGACCCTTCCGGCCATAGCTGATCCACAGCAGACCTCATGGCGAGTGCGGACAACCTATTTAGTTCGGCCCATTCGGCTACTTGATCAGTCAATGAAAGCGGACGCTCGGGAGAATGAAATTGTCTCCAAAACAGCTGGTCTACTTCACAGTCCGTCTGACCCTGGAAGTACTTGGCCGCATCGGCAGCGCTCACTGCCAAATCCATATACACATCCTCTGAACTCCACAGCCGATCCAGAGGGGCATACCGTGGATCTAAGAACTTCCTCCGCAACATAAAGGATTTCCCAGCTACAATTTCCCTGGCTTCCCGCAGCTCCTCCGTCTTCGCCCTCATAGCAGAGTGGAGGTCTTTTCTCATCGCCGCAGCCTTCTCAAGGTCCGATGCCTTCGCCTGATTTTCCTTTTCGAGAACCCGACAATGGTCGGCAGTGGCTTTTAATTCTACAGCCATTTTTGCCATCTTATCTCGCCTCTCGCCATGCGCGGCCTTCTCGACTTGCAACTCTTCGGCCGCCTTCAAAGCAGCCGCATTACCCAACCTCGCTTGTTCCTTGGCTCGGCCAAGTTCCGCCCGCAAGGCTTCAATAGTGGCAGCTCCATCTGCAGTCACAACATGTTAAAGATGCTGGCATCTTGCTGCTCTTCCTATGTGGCATTTACAAGATAATAACGCTTACCCTGTGCCTCGTCAAGCCTTTTGTTAACAAGCTCGATGTCGGCATCTGCCACATCCAACTGCCGTTTTAAATGGGCAAACTCGCCAGTCCGGCCAGCCACCGGAGTTTCCACCACCTGCACATAAAGGCAGTACGGTTATTACCTGAGAATACGATCCTCTGTTCATCATCATTTCCAACGACAACCAGAGCCTCAGGGGCTACTATCTACACAGGGCACATCTAGCATGTGCAGGACTATCATACATTATTTTTACGTACCTCAAAGCCTGTCAGTAGACTCATAAAACTTCATGCAATCCGCTTTCGGCGGACTCGATTCTCTCCGCCACTGTATCCATCAGTACACGATGCTCATCTGAGATGGCCGCTCGCCCCACCAACTCCCTCAGAACATCCGATCGCACACTAGACGGTGCCGGACTCTTTTGTCTGCTCTCTTCGGGAGCCGGACACTGGGAGCTTCAGGGGTCGACGGGATTATCTTCTGGCCTCGCCAGACTCGGAGAGGCCCTCCGCGACGACACTTCGGGGTCGCCCGCTTCCGGAGCGGAGGAGTCCAGAGGAGGCGTTTCGCTCTCCATCATCTCTGGAAGAAGATCCCCCGAAGACGAGCTCATTTGAGAGGGGCTAAGGCCCGAACTGCAAAGATATATGCGGTGGTTATTTTCTCAGAAGAAAAAGATGGCATATCTGTACTGATAAAGTATTTCGGGTCACTTACGACTCATGGGAGAATTGACCCCCCCGCGAACTTTGTGCGGCAACAGCACCCGCCAAGGTAGGACCCTCGGTGGGAGACTTCTTCTCTCGTTTGGAAGCTTCGGCTTCCGAATCCCCGGGCGTGGTCCTTTTCCTCTTCCGATCGTCTTCCTTCATGGGGACGCCCGCTCCCTCGGTTAGAATGGGCAGCGTTGGGGGCTCGCGTCCGCCCTTATCATCCTCCGCAGTATCTTCCTTCAAGGGCTCCGGGCAAGGTGCGATCTGGAGCATCTTTTCCAGTACCGGATTTTCCAAACCCTCAGGGAGGGGGGCCGAACACCGAATCAACTTCGCCTTTGCTAGCCAGTCCTGATCAAAAAGCGAACTCTCAGAAATAACTTCGTAACAAATGAGAGACAGTATGTTCGGCCGGAAGATTTCTTACCTGTTCAGCGGCGCGATTACTGCTCAGGCCCATGTCCTCGATGATTTCCGGACACTCTACCTGAGTACTGAAGAATGACTTGTACATCTCCTCATGCGTTAGGCTGAGGAAATTTTGAATGGCACGCAGTCCCTCGGGATTGAACTCCCACAAGCGAAGGGGCCGGCGTCTGCAAGGCTGGATTTGACGAACCAGCATAACTTGTGTTACCGCAACCAAACTGAAATCTCCATTGAAGAGATCTTGAATGCGGCTTTGCAGTATAGGTACGTCCATGGCTGGACCCCAGCTCAATCCTCTGGTAATCCATGACATCAGTTGTGGTGGAGGGCCCGGACGGAAACAGGGGCGGCCGCCCACTTGGCACTTCTAGGGGCCGTGGTGTAGAACCACTCATGTTGCCACAATTCAGACACCTCTGGAATGGAACCTTTGGTCCATGAAGGTCCCGCCATCTTGCATATTGAGGCACCTCCACACGCCGCATGTTGCCCCTCGATCATCTTTGGCTTTACTTCAAAGGTCTTGAGCCATAGGCCAAAGTGAGGGGTAACCCGGAGGAAGGCCTCGCACACGACAATAAATGTCGTGATATGAAGAAAGGAGTCCGAAGCTAGATCATGGAAATCTAGCCCGTAATAAAACATCAAGCCCTTGACAAAAGGATCCAGAGAAAGGCCTAGACCTCGGAGGAAGTGAGAGACGAACACGACGATCTCATTGGGTTCGGGGGAGGGGACGGCCTGCCCTTGTGCAGGCAGCTGATGCGGAATCTCGGCGGTCAGATATCTGGCCCCCCTCAACTTTTTGATGTCTTCTTCCGTGACGTAGGAAGGCACCCATCGGCCTTGAAGGCTAGATCCAGACATGACTAAAGGTTCGGAGCACCAGACCTGAACTTTGGGCGTTTGAGCTTGAGGTGGGGGAAGGATTCGATTGAGCACGGGAGGGAAAAATAAAGGCCTTGTCCCTTTATAAAGAGGGTGAATATCAAGCGTCCTCTCCGTGTCCGTTTAGGCTTGCCTATAATCTAGGAGTCCTAGAAGCGGTTGGGTTACCCACGCCTGTATTGATGAGAATCCCGGAACAAGGGGACACGATCTCTACTTTAGCAAGACATGCCAAAGAAACCGCCTCGCATGACGCGCTGGGGTGGGGTAATAAAACAACTCGGATAAAGGCTTGGCCATGATGTGTCACACTACGGAATACGTCAGCAGATTAGATTTGTGTAAATATTATTCTCTCTATGGCAATATGTGGGAACTTATTTTGCAGAGCCGGACACTATCTTTGTGTTCAAAATCTTCTATGAATTACTTGGAGGAGGAACCCGCCTTGCAATGCCGAAGACAATCTGCGCGCCGGACTCGTCGTCATTGAAGCCTGGTTCAGGGGCTACTGAGAGAGTCCTGGATCAGGGGGTGTTCGGATAGCCGGACTATACCTTCAGCCGGACTCCTGGACTATGAAGATACAAGATTGAAGACTTCGTCCCGTGTCCGGAAGGGACTTTCCTTGGCGTGGAAGGCAAGCTTGGCGATACGGATATTCAGATCTCCTAACATTGTAACCGACTTTGTGTAACCCTAACCCTCTCCGGTGTCTATATAAACTGGAGGGTTTTAGTTCGTAGGACAATATAGACAACAATCATACCATAGGCTAGCTTCTAGGGTTTAGCCTCTCTGATCTCGTGGTAGATCTACTCTTGTACTACCCATATCATCAATATTAATCAAGCAGGACGTAGGGTTTTTCCTCCATCAAGAGGGCCCGAACCTGGGTAAAACTTCGTGTCCCTTGCCTCCTGTTACCATCCGTCCTAGACGCACAGTTCGGGACCCCCTACCCGAGATCCGCCGGTTTTGACACCGACAACGTCCCTCATCCACCTCCCCGGATGAGGATCGGTTGTCCATCTGGCCGTCCCACCGGTTCAGCCGCCCCGTCCTCCACCTCCACAACGCCGCCTTAACCTGCTCCACCGGAACCGCAGCATCCTCACCGACTCCTCGGACGAAGCCGAGGGCTACTCGGCGCCACCAAAGAGGTTGTACACTCATCGCATCGCACCTTCTCCTTAACTCGACCTCCCCACGCCGATGGTGCTCCATCCCGCACCCCCATGGAGCGGCTACCTTCAAGCCGACGCCGCTGGCGACATCTGCATGGCGGCTCTCCCCCAGTGCGAGGCCCCTTCGGCGGCGGCGTCCATACCAGCCAGATCTGCTGCTGCTGCTCCGGCTCTCGCTCGCTCGCGCTGCTGCTGCTGCTCCGGCTCTCGCTCGCTCGCGCTGCTGCTGCTGCTCCGGCTCTCGCTCGCTCACCCAGCTACTGCTACTGCTCTCCCCCTCGCTCGTGCTACTGCTCTGCTCCGATTAAGCCACACTTCAGTTGACTGAATCGACTTTTGGGTCAGTCGATTTTCAGGGGTTGGGGGGGGGGCTCGCGGAGTTAAGGAAGAACCACCCGCAGCGGGGACGGGGGCTCGCCGGAGAGGTACCCCGCTATCTATCTTAGGGTTCAAGGTGGGGGGCGGGGGCCTAGAGGGCTGTCCACGGCGGCGGTGGCGAGTTGTTTCGGGGCGGCGAGGCGGCGCTGGGGCCGGCGGTTCGGCCGGTGGTGGCTGGCAGCTCAGGGGGGTGCAGGTTGAAGATGAACTGCATGCCCTCCCTAAACTACATGTCAAGTGCCTCTCTGCAACCATTGCATTCAGTTTCGACAGTAGCATTCAGATTCCATAGTAAATTTCAGTTTCGACAGTTAAGTTCAGAGTCAACAGTTTTTACCTCATCTGTTGTAGTCAGGTGGCTTTTGGTGATGTTAATTTTACATCCATTTTACATCATCTATTGGATATGCTATTAGAATCCCACTTGAGATTGACGATGTATGTCTTGTGCTGCTTCAGCCTTGACGTCTTTCGGCTCACCGGAGATGCTCCAACGACAGGACGATCCATCACAACAGAGCAGTGCCCTGGACGCCGTCTACAGATTCCTCAGATTTTCCTCCACACCTCCGACAGCCACCTCTGCCTCAACTGCTTCGGTGACCAACCCAATGATGCTGAGGTCGACACGGCTCCGGCAAAGAGGTTGTACACTTGTTGCATCACTTATTACTATACATTCACGTCGATCCATTAGGGCTATTTTGGTTCAACGGAAAAATGTCGATCCACTGGTTGTTACCATCACTCTAAATTTCTGCATGCTCTCCTTACATAATCTCACCATATTTTTTCGTATGCATGTCAGATATTGTACACAGTCATGCTGAACATGTAGAGAAAAAGAGAAGAGTTTTGCGCGGCAATACAATGTCATGCAGACATCGCTCCATGGTGGGTTCAATGGCAAACCCTCCCCACCCCTCTCCAGATTGTAATCCAGGGAAAGATATCTATTCTGAGGCGGATGCAGACACCGCTGCCACTCCTATTTACCCCCCAAGGTGTTTGCTCTACCTTGGCATGATGATGTTAGTCATATCATGCATATGTTGCCTTGCAGTGCCTACTTTTGACATCATATATGTCATCTGCTTAGTTTAGACATGTTCTGTAATGCCACCTGTTTCGTTTCTATATCATATATGGGAATTATGCAGTCTCATGTCTTTTAGCCAGCCATAATATATCTGAAATGTCCAATGCCATCCTGTTTAACCAGGCATCATATATTTGCATGATATCTTGCCCATCCTTTTCTTCATTACATTTCCATTTGTCGACAATGTTTGTACATTAAACTACTCTTCCTGTGAATCACCCATTTGGGTGGGAGATGGAAAATCTGGAGTGAAAACAAGGCCTTCAGAGCAGACAGTGCTACCTGTCGAAGCATATCTCTTGTTGGGTCCCGATAGCTCCTCGGAGATGGATTCAGATACAGATGACCAGTCCTATTCCCCCACTGAGGTGTATGCTCTAACTTGGCACGGTTATACTGCTCATATCATGCATACAGTGTCTTGCATTGCATAGTTTAGACATCATATACACAATACTCAACACCATGTTCTTAGTTCAGACATCATATCGAATGCCCTCTGTTTAGCATATAAATCACATATGTGAATTAAATGATGCGATCCGGATTACTTAGATAACATGTAGGTGAATTATGTCATGCGATCCTATTTAGTTATTCATCATATCTTTGAATTATGTTATGCTATGCTATCCAGTTTAGATAGACATCATATATGTGAAATTATGTCATGCTATCCGTTTTAGTTAAACAATATACATGTCAACTATTTAATGCCCTCTTTTTTCCACACTATCTATTGCATCTGTATCTCATACAATGTCTGTACATTCAAGTATGTTTCCTGTTTATCAGCCATTTGAATTGGAGCGGGTGATGCCAGTATCTAGCGGAGTAAAAACAGTGCTACCTCTTGGTGGAGATAGCATAGCACCCCGGTTGTACATGCACAAGAACCAGCCCTACCACACATAACCCAAACTCTCACAGATTGTATCCCTACTGCGATGGATAGAGAACCAGCTTCACCCAATCTAACCCCAACCCCAGCCGATAGTAACCCAGTTCCTGTTGACACAGCGCCATCTCCACCGTAGAGCTCCCAAACAAGAGCAGTTAGTAAGGCAGCTCCAGTTCCCAAAGGGCTAGTACTATCACGGCGAACCCCAACTCCATCAGTTAGTACGCCTATTCTTGTGGAGGAAGCACAACCAGCTAGTCGTAGTTTAGCATCTATCACATTTGATGTTGTTAAATCGTATGTGCGTATCTTCCCATCTTGGAAATATTATACTGAAGATGAAGGAAAATGCCAGTTGCAGGTGTTTGTCCAGGAGTTATGTGTAAGTAATGTTATTCATGGCAATTACTTTGCTTCATCCCATACATCCTACCTCCATGATGGTTATAATACAACAAAATTTCCCATTTTTCTCTATAGGTAACCTATGCTAATACCTCTGCTATCTTCAAGAATGCTTGGTGGCAGTATCGGAATTACCTGAAGAAAACGTACTTCACTGGCAAACAAACTCATCAAATTCCCTTACGTTCTCCTGAGACACATTTACTGGATGATGACTGGGAATGCCTTGTTCTGTACTGGTCCCGAACCAAGAATGTGGTAAGTTCTATGAGCTCATTTTCTATTTTAAGTATTATATTCTTGCGTCTTACTATACTTTGTTCATGTAGAACAAGTGCCTAAACCTGAAGAACAACTGTTCTAATTTAAGATTCCATTGCTATCATAGTTCAAAAAAGCGCTAGGCGTTAATTGTGCGTTTTGCCACCGCCTTGCGCTTTACTAACTAAAGCGCATGCTTATGCATAGTTATGCACAGATTATGCGTAGTTATGCGCAATGCGTTTTGCCAACGCCTAGAGCCTAGGCGCGCTTAAGCGCTCGCTTAGGCGCGCCTTTTTTAACTATGATTGATTTGCTCTTGTATCATTGTATTTACTCATACAAGCTTATTTTTTAATTGAAGGATTCAATCGAAACTCCAATGGCACATCAGGTATGTTCACGCATGTTTCTTTAACAGGTTTGCTCTTATCAATAGCTCTGTTGATTTCAATTTCGATTGTGTATACAGTTGACTTTCATATCATGCACATTACTAGCATCACAACAGAGCCAAATCTTGTTGTGTCGTGTTGTTTCCCACGCTTTGTATTCTTTCACTGCTGCTTTGTATTCAACTGATATGATTTGAACCGTGTCTCTATTTTGATTTGGCAAGACAATGCAGTGACCATAGGACATAGATATATGTTTGTTTGATGCTTTTATTATGTACTAGTACTTGGCAATAGAAGACTTGGTAGTTTAATCCTATCCACCTTACTAATGAACTGGTTCACCGAAATGAGTTTCATATACTAGTACATGCTAAACTTGTTATGTGTCTGCTTGTTTCTTCTTTTGGAATGCTGATAGAATATTGGGGAAGAGTGCCTTATTAAGCAATGGTAAAGGAAGTAATGCAGATAAGGTTCAGGATAGTGACACATCCTTGTTGGTCTCCAACAAAGCTGATAAAACAACTAAGGAAGACTATCTTGAAGACAGCGAGACAACCCCAAAGTCCTGTCTTGGTTTAGTGTTCGAGTTACTGGCCACTACCGCTTGCACAAGCTATTCAAACTCACTGTTTGAATCAGTTCCGTTTCTTGAGTCTCAACTACAAGCTGAAAGACATCGATTAGCTGTGCTGCGACAAGAAGTGGAAGGACTGCGGAAGTCCCTGGAGCATTCAGATGCATACTTTCAAGTACAATAGCAAGCGTTGGAGGATTTTAGCGCCAAACAGGACAAAGCTAATCAGCTTGCCAAGCTTATTACCAGCATGGTGGATACCCAGGATAATCTTTCTTGAGCTCTTCTGAAGTTGTTTCATTTATGCACTTGTTTTGCTGCCGCATTTATTTGCCCTGGTGGCCAATTTTGACGGCCAGTGTATGTAATGTGCTGCTTTGTTCCCTATATTTTCACTGGTGGCGAACTTTGATGCCCAGTGGATGTAATATGTGTAATAGCGGTAATAGGCTAGCGTTAATTGCTTGCTTATTTATTTCCTTATTATCTTGTTTAGTTGTTTTCTTGTAGTCACTGCAGTTCTTTTTCTGTTTTTTTTCTAGTGGCCACAATAGCCTATTTTTGGTAACTAGGCCAAAATAATCATGGCAACACATGGACTGTTGTAACCATGGGCCTCCTGCAGGCCGTATGATCCATTGGCCTTCTATACGGGCCTTAGGGTCCATGGGCCTTCTACGGGCCGTAGGGTCCATGGGCCTTCTACGGGCCGTACGATCCATGGGGTTTCTACGGGCCGTACTATCCATGGGCCTCATACGGGCCGTAGGATCCATGGGCCTTCTACGGGACGTATCATCATTTTGCCAATCATGGGCCGTACTATTCGTGGACCATAAAGGGCCGTTAATAGGCCGTATTTGATAACTCTATGAAAACAGCCCAACGGGGTTTTTTTGACATGAAAACGGCCCAACGTATTAACGGTCCGCAAACGGGCTGACTGTAATGACGGGCTGAATTTGGCCCACAAGCAGAAAATGACAGTAACGGGCTGTATGTAACCGAATGCTGCAAATGAGCCCAAGAATCAATGGGCCCTCAGAAGGCTGAAAGATAACTTGGGCTGGAAACGGCCCAATGGAATAACGGGTCGTTAATGGGTATAAAGTTATACACTGTTCATTACGGGCCAGTTTCACCACGGCCCGTTAATGGGCCTAGAGTTATAAAGGTCCTCATATGGGCCGAAAGAAGTCATGGGCCACACATGGGCCGGAAGTTAAAACGGGCTGAATCATATTGGACGGCCCAGATGACGCTATTGGGCCTAATTCGGACAGGGCGTAATGGGCCCTAGGTTAGCAGGCTGTAAATGGGCTATATGCGAAGAGACCGTTAACAGGCTTTCCGTGGGCCGGCCCGCCACCTTTTGACCAAGTCAAACAGGCCGGCCTTTTCACAGGAATGGGCCTCTGTTGGGCCATGCCACGTGTCACTGTATCATAGGCTCCTTCGGTCCAATGAGCGGATGACATCTGTCCCAACGGTGAGTCAACACGTGTTTCCTCCAGCCAATGATGATTTTACACGTGGAAAATCCCCATTGGCCGGGGCTGTTAACGGGTTATCGGATCCAAAACCCGACCCGATAGCTTAACGGCGTTCCTTACGGTGGATGCCACGTGTCGGTCACCCTTGACAAAAGCACTTCTGTGATGCGCGATTTATCGTCATGGAAGTGGACACTTCCGTGATGATAATTTTGGCAATGTCATGGAACACTTCTACGACAGCACAGGTATGACTATCTTGATTCTGTCATAAATTTGTCAAGGATGTACATGCATGACAGAAAACACGACCTACTGTGACAAACACGTATCATCACAGAAGTGTATTTTTTTGTAGTGCCTCCCGTGAACGTCACCAGCCGAGGGCGCCATCGCCATGCCTAACAAGGCCGCCGCCCTGGTCCAGGTTCCTCCACGCCGGCCGGAGTGGCGACATCCGCCACGAGAGAAAAGATCTGGCACCACGCAGCCGACGCCATCGCCCAAGCCCTCCATCGATTGATCCCGCCGCCCTGGGAGCCTGCACGCTGTCGGGAGTCCCACACCCATGGATCTGGGTGTCCGTGCACCGCCGCGAGCCCGCCGCCTCTGTGATCCGCCATACCATCGGGAGGGCTGCACCCCACGGATCAGAACGCCCGCACTGCCGCGGATCTGGGAAAGGGAGGAGAGACCCTCTGCCGCCGTCGTCACATGCACGGGCTTTGCCCAGCGTCAACCATCGCCAGCGGCGGAGGGGGAGAAGGCCACTGGAGGTTACTAGGCGGCGGCGGCTGAGCCCTCCCGAGCCGCCTGCGAGGGAGGCGACACGAGAGGGAGAGTTCACGACCCTATGCTAGAATATGTCGGCCCTTGGATCTTTAAACATGACTGTCCTGATATATGCGTAACATCTAGATATACAGAGGAGAGGGCATGATTTGTCCTGATACCCATGTACGACGCGCACGATTTGTCGTCGTCGACTAACCATGTTGCGGCTGCCCCTCGCCGTCGAATCACAGTCCGTATATCAGTGTGTGTGGTGTCGCCACCTCGCCGCCTCACTGTGAAGAGGCTAGATGTGTGGCGTGGCTGGTTTGCCATCAGCGCGTCGCACACTCTACACCAGAGCAAGCGGCTGTGCCTGGGTGCTGAAAGTTGAGCATGAGTATATCGCACACTTACTACTGGGCTGAGAGATTACACTTGGGTATTATAGAATGATCGTGTGTTGGGTAGCTCGGTTATTTCTTTTTATGGGAAAACTCGATCTATCAATCTTCAATCATTAAACACCAGAAATAATTAAATGTGCATCCAAATTCATAGACCATCTAGTAACGACTATAAGCACAGAAGCGAACCGAAGGCACACAGTAAAAAACAGGGCTTTGGTTGAGACCTGGGTAAGGGCATTAATCCCGGTTCACTCACGAACCGGGACCAAAGGGGGCATCAGTCCCGATTCATCAGGCCAGGGCACTGGCTGGGCCTCGGGGGGCCATTGGTCCCGGTTCATCTGACCCCTTTGGTCCCGGTTTGAGAGATGAACCGGGACCAATCGGCCTCGCTCCTGGCCCACAACCTTTAGTCCTGGTTGGTGACTGGAACCGGGACCAAATGTAGTCCTTTTGTCCCAGTTTTAGCCACCAACCGGGACTAAAGAGAGGCTTATATATACCCCCGCCCCTGCCCACGAGCAGAGCCACTATTATGTTTTTTGGCCGGCCATGGGAGAGCTTTGCGGTGCTCTAGCTCACCTCCTATGCACATGAGGCGTTCGATGAAATGCCCGAGCCACACTTAAGCTTTCTCCTCTCAAAGCTCCTTGTCCAAACTCCATTTTCTCAAGATTTGTCTAGGTTTGGTGGTCTGTCCCGTCCCCATCCTCACCGCCATCGATCGCCCACGCCGATATCGTCGCCAGCACCACCGTGGTGAGCCTCTTGTTCTTATCTTCTTTGTAAATGAAAAAATTCTTGTATGATTTAGATAGATACTTGTATAATTTTCTTACTTTTGTTATTAATAGTTATTATATAGTGCGATGGTTTTGGTATCCGCCTCTGTGGGCCCTCGTCCTGTCTATGATTCGGATGTGGTATATATTATCTTTTGTAACTATTTGTTTCATTTAGTGTTTATGACAATTATGCCGACCAACGTGACATAGATGTTTTTATCTAGGAGGTATGTGAACTGGAAATTCCAACCGACCCTATTATCGAGAGGTTAAATTTAGTTGAAAAAGAAAACAATTACTTGAAGAAAAAATTGAAAAGAATTGAGGAGGAGAAGGAGATGAGATTGGAGTTGCATGTTGAAGATGTCATCGATGATCACAAGATCAAGACGAATGCAATGCGCTTGAAGATTAGAAAATATGCCATTCATACTGAGGCTTGGTATCATTATGCCATTGGATCAATTGTTATCTTAGTTGCGATTATGATCGCATTTGTAGTTGCATTGAAATGTTTTACATAGTTTAATGTATGGTTTAATTAGATGCTCTAGAAAGCTATATGTTGTTCAATGAGAACTATATATGTATGAACTTTATGTATTTATTTTTTAGTAATAACATTTTATCACTACTATACTTTGGTTTTAATGTGATGATGAACTTCTATTAATTTAGTCACTTCTCTATTCATGAGGTTCTCTAATTGTTTTTAACACACTTAATTATATATAATGCACGTAGATGAACCGGCAATGGATGTACGGTGACAGACGCACCTTCGAGTACATTAAGGGCGCGCATAATTTTCTCTAAGTGGCTGAGGCAAACAAGCAGAATGATTTTATGTGTTGTCTATGCCCTAGATATGGGAATACGAATTCTTACTCTAACCGGAAAATCCTTCACACCCACCTTCTTGAGAAGGGTTTCATGCCACACTATAATGTTTGGACCAAGAACGGAGAAATAGGGGTTATGATGGAAGACAACAAAGAAGAAGAGGATGATGAGAAGTATGTGCCCCCTGAATACGGTGATGCTGCAAAGGGGGAAGCTGAAGATCAAGAGGAACCAGACGATGTGCCCGATGATGATCTTAGTCGGGTCATTGTTGATGCAAAGAGACAATGCCAAAGTGAAAGGGAGAAGTTGAATTTCGATCGCATGTTAGAGGATCACAAAAAAGGGTTGTACCTAAATTGCGAAGATGGCAACAGAAAGCTCGGTATCACACTGGAATTGCTACAATGGAAGGCAGACAATGGTGTATCTGACAATGCATTTGAGAAGCTACTGAAAAAATATTGAAGAAGAAGCTTCCAAAAGATAACTGATTGCCTGACAGTACGTACGGAGCAAAGAAGGTTCTATGCCCTCTAGGATTGGAGGTGCAGAAAATACATGCATGCCCTAATGACTACATCCTCTACCACGGTGCGTACGAGGATTTGAACGCATGCCCGATATGCGGTGCATTGCGGTATAAGATCAGACGAGATGACCTTGGTGATGTTCAGGGCAAGCGGCCCGGGAAGAGGGTTCCTGCCATGGTGATGTGGTATGCTCCAATAATACCGCGGTTGAAACGTCTGTTCAAAAACAAAGAGCATGCCAAGTTGCACTACTAGGGAAAACCTTACAAAATATTAGCAACAGCGCGGGCCAAGAAGAGGTGCTACTGCTAATTAGCAGTAGCGCGGGACACAAGCACGTGCTACTGCTAACGACTTAGCAGTAGCGCGGCTTGTTAGAACCACACTGCTACTAAAATTGACCGACCGTTCCTGCCACCCTAGGTGTAGCAGTAGCGCGCCTGAGATAACCACGCTACTGCTAAAGTAATAGTAGTAGCGTGTTTTTTGCATGACGCTACTGCTAATTTTGAAACTGGCCACATGGCAGGCCCCGCATAGCAGTAACGCGTGTGACAGAAGTGCGCTGTTGCTATCGTATCAGCAGTAGCGTGTTTTATGCCCAGCGCTACTACTAAACTACACCATACCACCTTTTCCCTCCCCCTCTGTCGTGGATTTGTCACGGCAGATGTCCTAGTGTGAGGACTTAGTCGTGAGGCTACGCATCTATGTGGTAGCTTGAGAGGGTTTAATCGGAATCGAGAGATGCAACACAAGACAAGGGTTTAGACAGCTTCGGGCCCCGAGAAACATCATCCGGTAATAACCCTACATCCTGTTTGTGGCTAAGTCTCATTATGCTCATGAGGGAGTCGCCGCATAAGTCGGCTCTCCTAATTGTGTCTAGCCTTAGCGATTATTTGTTGTCTCTCTTGGGGTGCCCTGCCCCTCCTTATAGAAGTTGAAGGGGAGGGTTACATGTAGAGTCCTAGTCGGATTAAGACATAAACTATTCTGACTTCTCATCACGGGCTTCTCTCCATGGGCTTCTTAATGTCTTGGGATTCTTAACGTCTTGGGCTTCTTAACGTGTCAGGCTTCTTAGTCTTGGGCTTCTCTGCCTGCCGGGTTATGACTATTTGTCGCTTACCATCTGGCTCACAATCTGACTTATAATCTGGTTTACAATCTGCCGGCTTATAATCTAGCTTACAATCTGGCTTACAATCTGCCGGCTTATAATCTGCCGGGTCACCAATGAAACACCAAGTCCCAGCCGGGTCATATCTCCGGCCGGGTCATACCGCGGGGTATATCCCCGACATTAGCCCCCCGTTTAATTTGGATTTATCCATGTTAAACTGATCCTGCAAAATAAACACAAGAACAAATCTGACAGGTTGTGCTTCGGGTTAAAAATTCTTGTAAGCCGGCACCTGATCATCCTTAATTCCAATTATCATTTCCTTCTTCTAGAAAATCCGGTTCAATAAGTCAGCTTCATAATCAATTTGCCGACGTTGGTTTCTCATAGAGAAATATTGTGAAGAATAATTCACTTGATTCAGCTCCCAATTCTTAAAAAATATTGGTCTTTTGAAATACTCATCTGATCTTCAGCTGGCTTGAAGATGAAAACCGGTTTATCATTGCCAAAATTGCCGACATGTAAATATTGATGGCACCGGGTCATAATTGTTGTTAACATCAAGCTTGAAAATGTACCTCCCTGATATGCATATCACGTGTGGCCCCCAAGTCTTAAGAAGGGAGCGTAGTAATCGCTTAAGACTTGCTTCAATATAAATGTTACAACCTTGAAGAAATTCAAATTGTTCATCTCAGTCACTAGTCAAAACTGAATATTCCTCATACGTAGGCCCCAAATACCTGGTTGTCATGCTTGCAGCAACCTAGGACTTGTAATTGCCTTACGCTCATAAAAAACTTCAACCAGCGTAGCCCCCAAGGGCTGGGTCATTATGCAATAATGAGCAGGGACTTTGAAGATATGATTATGTACACTAGAACAGCAACATGTAGCCCCGAAGAGCTGGCTCAGTAAGATAATACCGAGCTGGGACTTTATATATACTTCATTGAAAATAACATCATATGATGTAAACCCCACCATGGGGCTCGAACCCATGTCCACAAGGTTAAGAGCTTTGTACTCTACCAACTGATCAGTCGACCCTTCAATATAATGGATTAAGGCTTGTGTACTTTGAATTTTTGACAGGAGGAATTGGTAGCCCCCAAGGGCCAGCTCATTACGATGTGATGAGTCAGGCCTTCAATAAAGCAAGCAAAAAATGACTTTCCATTATCCCCCAAGTGTCATGGTGCATGCTTGCAGTGACATGGGACTTCCATATTTGATATAATCATGTTCTAAATAATATAACCCCCAAATGCCGGGTCGTAAGCCTGCAGCGACTCAAGACTATTCCTTCCATTGCAAAATAAATCATATCCTCTATCTGGATGATATTGTTGAATGCTCTGCATATCAATATTGAACCTTACTCGTTGTTGCGAGCTGGTATTCTTAGATGATGGAATAATGGCCATTACTCTGAAGCGTCTTTGTAAACCTCAATCATAACATTGGTTATTGATAACCATAATAAAAATCCAGCCATGTTGGCTATTAAAGAATATAACTCAATGATTTATAAGCGCATGATTCCAATGGCGCAATCCAAATATATATTGGCGACTTAACGTCCAAAGCCAGACCTGGTTAATAAACTCCGGATATGCTCAAATATGAGCCATAGAGGTGAAGGCTACATGGCCTGAATTGTCCCAGGCCATATGTTAATATGGCATAAATATATGAATCCCAAAAAAATGCTCAGAAAAAAATAACGAATCAAAATCGAGAAAACGAGGCTTTCATAGGCCGCCAAGCCTAAAGCTCCAAGGCTTTCATGGGCCGCCAAGTCACTGAGTTAACCTTTTACACTTTATGAATCCGGCCTCCCATGACCATCAGTTTAACGTTGAAAAGTTCAGGGTCTATGTAAGATTGACTGTCAAGACTTCGGCTTGTCATTCCGGGATTACCTGGGCGGAGTGGAAGATTCTACAAAGCAAGATAACCTGGAAGGTTTTGGTGAATACACCTGGTGTTCTAAGACAGTTCACGAGGGTAGTAACGCTATGTTATCTTTGGTGAATACACCTGTGTTTGAACAGGAAGCCCCCAAGTGCTTTGTAAGCATAGCGTATAAGCCGGACAAAGAGGGATATTCACAGCTATGCTCAATGAGCAGGAAGCCCCCAAGTGGTTTGTAAGTGTGGCGTATTAGCCGGATCAAGAGGGATATTCACAGCTATGCTCATTGAGCAGGAAGCCCCCAAGTGACCATCTGTAAGAGTGGCGTATAAGACGAATCAAGAGGGATATTCACAGCTATGCTCATTGAGCAGGAAGCCCCCAAGTGACCAATAAGATAAGCCAATAAGGCAGGATACCCATGTTTGAACCGCGCATCATGGCAGCAAATTCTCTTTGGCAACCTTTTAGTTTTTCCTGAGAACTCGAACTTGCGAGAGATGGATTCTTTCTGAACCGGATGTTAAACCGGATATTGAGAGCTTTAGAACTTTATGGGAGACAGGTGTCTGTTGAGCCAGATTTTAAACTGGAATCTTCATTTTGAGCCGGAAATTTTCTGACGGCCTTTAAATTTTCATCAATATGGCAGCAGCCTCCGGGACCGGGTTATCCTCCCCTTCAACGTCCTGGGGTTCTTGAAATCACTGAGACCGCCCGATTCTATCAAGTCATGTCATTGTAGCCCCCGGGTCTTAAGACTACTCGAGGAGTTGGCTTGAGACTCTCCAAGCTTGACCATGAAATGACCAGTGGATTGCTGGAATATGTTGAATCTCGGCGGTTTATAATTGACCCTGTCCATTGACCCATCCGGTGTAGGCAAGGGCCATAGCTTGATGGTGTCCTTTCTAATAGTGAATTCTGCATAAGAAATCGAAACGAGAGTCATTGTTCATGTAAGTGCATCTAGTGCCACCCCTAGTTGGTTTTGGAGTATTGACGACAAACCTAGTTGAGGGACTAATGTGTTTATGAGAGTTGCAGGATAACACAGGTAGAAGTCCCTCATTGATTCGGTTTTCCTACCAGAGATGACCCCTAAAAATGTATGAAGACATTGAAGTCAAAGGTGGTATATGAAGATATTCACATTGAAGACTATGACAAGAGAAGACACCACATGAAGCCTATGGAGCTCGAAGACTTAGATATTTCGTAGTTCTTTTTCTTTTGTGTTGAGTCATAGGAACCACCGTACTGTTAAGTGGGGTCCCAGAGAACCAGTCAGAATGACTGAAGTGATGCCTAACCAAAACCTATGTCTTCTAGTGAAGAATATGAGAGCGAATCTTGTCCAGAGTCGGACAAGTCAGCTTTGCTTGCAGCCCAAGTAAAGTTGCCATGTGAGATTGAAATCTGACCGTTGGAACACGTGTCAGTTCCTTAGTGATCCAGGGTCATTTCGGACAAATCAGGTCGGGTTGCCTAGTGGCTATAAATAGCCCACCCCCTACAACCATAAACGGTTGGCTGCTCAGATTGAGAGTACGGCTTTTGTCGTTTGAGAGCAACCCACCTCAAAGCCTTTGAGAGAGAATTCCTTGCGAGGATAAAGCCCTAACCACCCAGAGCCAAAGAGAATTGGGCATCACTTAAGTCTTCTTGTCTGTGTGATCTGAAGACTTATTACACTTGAGGACTATGCATCCTCCAGCCGGTTAGGCGTCGCGTTCCGAGCATCCAAGAGACATTGTGGATTGCCAGTGAACGAAGTCTGTGAAGGTTTGGGAGTCTACCTTGAAGATTTACCAGAGTGATTGGGCGAGGTCTGTGTGACCTTAGCTCAAGGGGAATACGGTGAGGACTGGGTGTCCTGAGCTGCGTGTTCAGGACTGGGTGTCTGGGACTGTGTGTCCTAAGGTTTAAGTACCTAGCCGCCCCAATCATATGTACAGTTGTACAGCAACTGGAATTGGTCCAACAAATCATTGTCTTCAAGAGTCACTGGTTTCATCTTCCCTTCTCTTTACTTACTGTTGCTCCTTGTGAAGTCATTGTATGTTTGCACTATCTTTTGTCTTCACTGAGTGACTGCATGTTCTGTATGGCTTCATAATATCTTCCTACCTGATCCTTACTACATTGCTGCTACTAAGTCATTTTGCTTTCACTTTATTGAATACTTGACTATGGCTTGCCTAGTGTAGTCTACCTTCCGCTGCATGGTAATAGGTTTATTTCTATCGTTTGTCTTCATAACTTCCACGTTTTGAAGACTTTCATAAAAATCGCCTATTCACCCCCCCTCTAGTCGATATGACGCACTTTCAATTGGTATCAGAGCAAGGTGCTCCCTTGTTCTGTGTGATTCGGTTTAACCACCTAGAGTTTTAGCTATGTTGACTGTAGGGATAATTAAAGTCTCCGTTGCGTGCCCCGTCTTCGATGGAACTGAATATCCCTACTGGAAGAATAAGATGCGCATGCATCTTGCAGCCATTGATGTCGACCTATGGTATGTCATCGAAAACAGCGTTCCCAAGGCTGGAGAAGGTGTCACTGCTGCTGATGTCAAGAAATTTGTTCAACTCGACTCTACTGCCAAGAATATCATCCGGTGTCACCTGATCAAAGGATAGTATGGCCGTGTGAGTGCTTTGAAGACATCTAAGCTGGTCTGGGACTGGCTCTCCAAGGTCAATGAAGGCATCTCAACCCAGAGAGATCAGAGAATCAGTGTCCTTCGCAACCTCTTCAACCGCTTCAAGCGAAATGACAATGAGAATGTCCAGCACACATTTGACCGACTCACTGACATCACAAATGAGCTTCAAGCCCTCGGCGCTACTGAGATCACCGAACATGAAGTCGTCAAGACACTACTGAGATCACTTGATAGTTCGTTTGACATCCTAGCCCTGATGATTCAAGAACGTCCTGATTTCAAGACACTCGATCCATCTGACATACTTGAGAGGCTCAACACACATGAGTTTCAGCTTTCTGAGAAAAGAGATATCTATGGTCCAAACTATGGGCGAACTCGTGCCTTGAAGGCAAAAGCTGTCTCCTCATCTGAAGAAGAATCTGACAGCAGTTCTGATGATCCCGAAGACATTGGAAGGGAACTTGCTATGCTTGTGAAGAAGTTCCAAAAATTCACCAAGAAGAAAGGTTTCAGAAAGTCTTCCCGATCAAGCTCAAGGAATGATGAAGCTTCTGCTCATGACTACAAGAAGAAAACATGTCACAAGTGCAAGAAACTTGGCCACTTCATCTCTGAGTGTCCACAGTGGGACAATGAGAACAAAAGGAAGAAGAAGAGCAAGGAATATGACTCTGACGACAAGAAGAAGAAGAAGAAATACTCAAAGTCTTCTTCCAAGTCTTCCTCAAAGTCTTCATCACACAAGAAGAGCTCATCTGGCAAGGCACATGCGTTTGTTGGCAAGGAAATGGATTCAGAGGAGGAGTCCGCTTCTGAGGAGGCGGAGGTGGAGTCTAAGGAGGAGTCCGATTTAGGCGTCGCAAGTCTGGCTACAACATACGTTGCCAAGTCCATCTTTAATACTGAAGACAATGACCTCGTCACCGACACCGATGCAAATGACAAGGACTACTCCGCTTCTACCTACTGCTTCATGGCACGCGGTGCCAAGGTAAACACATGCACTACTCACCATCAAACATCTAGTGACGATGACTCTGATTGTAATTCAAAACCCAGCTAAAAAACACTTGCTAAAATTGCAACTGAACAACAGAAAGCTATGGAACATATTCAAAAACTGTTAGACAGAAGCGATGATCTGTTAGGTGCTGAAATGACTCGATCTAAATCCTTAATTGAAGACATAAAAAATCTTCACGTTAAGTATCAGGAACTTGAAAGTCTTCATGAAACTCTCTCAACAACTCATGAAAAGCTTTCCTATGATTATCTTCAAAGGAAACAAGATCTTGAGAAATTGAGAGCGGTTCATGAAGATCTTCAAAAGGAAAACGAGTCACTTCGCGCCAAACAGATCAGTCCCGCTCAGGAAGGATTTGAACCACCATGTCTTAAATGCATTGAGCGTGATAATGCTACTTCTGTTGCTGAATGTTCTACTGCCACTACTGTTGCAATATCTTCAACTGTTGATGTGGTAACTAACCCCTCTGCTGAGGATACCACTGCTATTGCTAATGAGAATGCTAGGTTGAAGACATTGCTTGAAACAAGGATGTACAAAAGTCTTAAAGGGCATCAGACACTATGTGATGTCCTCAAAAAGAAGATACTGAACCGAAACCCGAGGAAAGAGGGTGTTGGGTTCGTAAGGAAAATGAATGCTGATGGCTCTTACTGGAAACCTGAGCAGTACCCCAAAACCATGTGGGTTGCTGCAAAGGAACCTTCAGCAAACCCATCCAATCTATCTGGCTTCACTTGTGCTAACCCCATTATCATTGATGAATCCTTTGATGCAAACTATATACTGTTTAAGAAACAAAATGGTGAAGTGTTTGCCAGGTACATTGGTACTAACTGCAGGAATGGACCGCCTATGAAGAAGATCTGGGTTCCGAAAAGGTGTCTGGAGAATCTTCCTGTGAATGTCATCATGACACCTCACATGAAGAAGACAAATCTCAGACCAAAGGCTTCATATGGTCCAAAGGCTTCATACAGACAGAGGACTCACCTGAGTCGCACTAACGCAAATGTTTTGCAGGGAAACCTTACTCAGGCATATAAATATGAGAGCGGTTCATCAAACCGCCATGTTCATAAGACCAAGAACTATTCTGCTTATTCTTATGAGTAGTATTGTCCGCCTGCAAGATTGTTTGCTAGGGCTCCAAAACCAAAATTCTCAGATGCTGCACTTAGACTTATTGCTTCTCAGCCACCCTTGAAGATGTGGGTGGCTAAGAAAGCTTAACTCTCTTTTGCAGGGAAAGGTCTCCAGCAGAAAACCAAAATCGTCTGACGCCATTGCTGGGGACCTTAAACATCTTGTAGGGCACAAGATCAAATGGCCGAATGGTCTTACTATGTACTTCGTTCCTGAATCGCTTGCTACTCTCCCTATTAGTCCTAATCTGGATCTAAGCTTTGATAACCCATTGGTTCGTCAAATGTTTTTGCTTCACAATGCTCTTGGTGAAGCCTATCCCCCTAACTGCACTGTAGGGTACGACACCAGCGTCTTCAGAATGGATTATTGATAGTGGGTGTACAAATCACATGACTGGCAAAAGAAGTCTTCTTATGGACTCAACCTTACGTCCATCCGATAAGAGCCGCATCACATTTGCTGACACTGGTAAAAGTAAGGTATTGGGTCTAGGTAGAGTTGCAATCTCAAGGGATCAACACATGGATAAAGTCATGCTTGTTGAATCCCTTGGCTTCAACTTAATGTCTGTCTCAATGCTTTGTGATTTGAACATGATCGTAATATTTGGAAAATATCGTTGCCTTGTACTAATGGAATCTGACAAGTCTCTAGTATTTGAAGGGTATCGAAAAGATGATTTGTACGTGGTAGATTTCTCAGCAGGACCACAGCTTGCCGTATGTCTTCTAGCAAAAGCTTCAGAATGCTGGCTCTGGCATCGGAGGCTTGGGCATGCTGGCATGAGGAACCTCCACACCCTTGCGAAGAAGAAGCATGTCATAGGAATCGAGGGCGTCAAGTTCAAGAAAGATCACTTATGCGGTGCCTGTGAAGCAGGGAAGATGACGAGGGCCAAACATCCCTCGAAGACAATCATGACCACTACTCGACCCTTCGAACTGCTTCACATGGATCTTTTCGGTCCCACTCATTACTCAACTCTTACTACTACTGCTTGCCTCTATGGCTTCGTTATTGTTGATGATTATTCTAGATATACTTGGGTGCACATAATCCTTTACAAGACTGAAGTGCAGGATGTCTTCAGACGCTTCGCCAATCAAGCTATGAACAATTTTGGCGCCAAGATAAAGCACATCAGAAGTGACAATGGCACTGAATTCAAGAACACTGGCCTTGATACATATCTTGATACCTTGGGCATCACACATGAATTCTCGGCCCCGTACACGCCACAGCAGAATGGTGTCGTCGAACGCAAGAACAGAACACTCATTGATATGGCCAGAACGATGCTAGATGAATACAAGACCCCAAGAAAATTCTGGCCTAAAGCCATTGATACTTCATGCCATACAATCAATCATGTTTATCTTCACAAGCTTCTGAACAAGACATCGCTGCTTACTGGAAAGAAGCCAAATGTCAGTTACTTCAGAGTATTTGGCGCAAGGTGTTGGATCAAGGACCCACATCACACCTCAAAGTTTGCACCAAAAGCACATGAGGGTTTTATGCTTGGATATGGAAAGGATTCGCACTCCTACAGAGTCTTCAATCTCTTTCATTACAAAGTGGTTGAAACAGTGGATGTGCGGTTCGATGAGACCAATGGTTCACAAAGAGAGCAACTGCCAAATGTGCTAGATGAAGTTCCATCTATTGAATCAATCAAGCTGATGGGAACTAGAGAAATTATACCTTCTGAAGCTCATCCTGAAGAAGAACCTATCATCTCAGCACCTGATCAACATGAAGACAATGCTCAGCCTGAAGACATTCCTTCTAACAACGACAATGATCAGCAAGAGCAAAGTCTTCGCCCTGTACATCCTCGTGTTGCCAATGAAGTGCAGATTGAAAGAATAATTAATAGCATCAATGCACCCGGTCCACTCACTCGTTCAAGGGAAACTTAGCTAGCAAATTTCTGTGGGCACTTCGCATTCGTCTCAATAACAGAACCCAAGAAAGTTGAAGAAGCCTTCATGGAACCTGAATGGATTCAAGCTATGCAAGAAGAGCTTCAGCAGTTTGAGCTGAATAATGTATGGGAACTAGTTAAGTGTCCTCATCCACGGAAGCACAATATAATAGGTACCAAATGGATATACCGCAACAAGCAAGATGAGCATGGTCAAGTTGTCAGAAAGAAAGCTCGTCTCGTTGCTCAAGGATATACTCAAGTGGAAGGCATTGACTTCGATGAAACATTTGCTCCTGTGGCTAGACTTGAAGCCATACGCATACTGTTGGCCTATGCAAATCATCATAACATACTTCTATATCAAATGGATGTGAAGAGTGCTTTTCTCAATGGCAAGATTGAAGAAGAAGTGTATGTTGCGCAACCGCCTGGCTTTGAAGATCCAAAACATCCTGACATGGTATACAAGCTCAACAAGGCACTGTATGGCCTCAAACAGGCCCCTCGGGCCTAGTATGACACATTCAAATACTTCCTGAAGAGCAAAGGCTTCATACCTGGTTCCCTAGACCCCACTCTCTTCACGAAGACATATCATGGTGAACTGTTTGTGTGCCAAATATATGTAGATGACATTATCTTCGGCTGCACCAATCAGAAATACAGTGAAGAGTTTGGATATATGATGCAAGAGCAATATCAGATGTCCATGATGGGGGAGCTGAAGTTCTTCCTAGGTCTTCAAATATGACAACAACGCAACGGCATCTTCATATCTCAAGAGAAGTATCTCAAAGATTGCCTGAAGAAGTTTGGTATGCAAGACTGCAAAGGCTTCACAACACCAATGCCAGCCAAACATCATCTGGGTCCCGACGACAATGGTAAAGAGTTCGATCAAAAGGTATACCGCTCCATGATTGGTTCTTTACTTTATCTATGTGCATCTAGGCCAGATATTATGCTTAGTGTTTGCATGTGTGCTCGATTTCAAGCGGCACTAAAGGAGTCGCATCACTTAGCTGTGAAGCGAATTCTTCGATATTTGGCTCACACCTGACTCTAGGATTGTGGTATCCAAAGGGCTCAGAGTTTGATCTGGTTGGATTCTCGGATGCTGATTATGCTGGTGACAAAGTTGATCGCAAGTCTTTATCAGGCACATGTCACTTTCTGGGACGATCACTTGTATGTTGGTCTTCAAAGAAGCAGAACTGTGTATCTCTCTCCACTGCTAAATCTGAATACATTGCTGCTGGATCTTGTTGCGCTCAGCTTCTGTGGATGAAGCAAACACTCAAGGACTATGGCATTCAACTGAAGCAAGTGCCACTTTACTGCGACAATGAAAGCACCATCAAGATCACCAACAACCCAGTTCAGCACTCGAAGACAAAGCACATTGAAATTCGTCATCACTTTCTCAGAGATCATGTTGTGAAGGAAGACATTGATATCATACACATCAACACTGAAGAGCAACTGGCAGATATCTTCACCAAGCCCTTGGATGAGAAGAGATTTTGCAAGTTACGGTGTGAGCTAAATATCCTGGAATCCTCAAATGTCCCGTGATCAGGCACACATCCTAACCGTAATGCATATTGATGACTTAGATGTGCAACACACGAAGTAAAGTATATCTTCAATCAATGAAGACATACATTCTAAGTGTGAATACATTAATGTGGAATTTGACTTCGGAGCGCCACGATAATTGTGCGCCGTGTCTGGGTCTAATACTTCCTATACGGTGGGTAACGCCACCACCAAATGTTCTATTTTGAAGTGTTTCACTTATGGCGTTACCTTGCAATGTCTTCACATTTGGTTTGGCTTCGATCTCAACATATCTTCATGAGTATCTTCACTATGTTGATTATATATATATATATATATTAGTGTTCTGTCCTCTACAGCATTCACTTATAGCTATGTCTTCATTGTTGAATCTTTTGAACTAAGTGAATGTGATCGGACCCTAACCTCTCTATGATTTCTATCTCAAATTCTACCTCTCCAAATCATATGCATTCTATTGAAACTTTCGAATGTCTTCTCTGCGTCCTTGTCAGCAGAAGATACAGAGACAACCATTAAGTCTGTTTTCAATGCTCATTCCTCCACATGAAACCCGGAGAAGTAGGAACGACCACCCGACAATCAAGGCGTGTGTGGGACGTGGAACAAACCCCAAAATTCTGCATAATGGCCACGTGTTCCTTAGATGCGAATCGCTAGGGGCACCTATGTAGTAGCGCAGTGCCGCCCATGTACCTATAAATACACACTTCACAGCGGTCATTATCTCTTCTTCCACTCTCGCACGAACCCTAGCGCCACCGCTAGCCCTCGACGACACCGGCAACGAAGCGCTTCGCTGCCGCAACCTCTCCGACGCCGTCTTCACGTCGACCGCGGGCATCGTCCTCTCCGCCGTCGCCGTAGGTGTCCTCCGTCGCCGAGTTAGGGCATGGAAGATCGAACTGCTCGGCCTCATCTTCCACTTCGTCTAGCAGTACTTAGTGTGGTAAATAAAACTTCCTTTTACAACACCGTTGATCCTATGGGTTTGTCACTTTCTACCACAAGCAGTTTCTATTCACACTAGTTAGATCTCTCTCATACTGCATCTCATAATATGCCTAGTATATTCAATTATGCTTCACAAAGTAGTTAGATTCCTCACTTGTACTGATCTGTGGATTCGTACAAATCTGGAAACAACTCCTTATCTATGAGTGAATGTCTTCGCACGATGAGGTCAATGTCTTCTAAACTGATTTATCTTCAAAATCTTCTGAGAATGCATATGACCTCTTCCCCTTCCCTCCACCTTAATGTTGTCACAGGTACATGTCCGTGGGAGAATCCTTTGGTTCTCATAGTCTGCATTCATTTGCAGAATTACAACATCACATTAATTCTCCCGAAGCCAGTTCCTGTTGGTCCAGCAAGCGAAAACCTTTGAAGCCTTTCAAATTAAAGTTTATGGCTTCAGAGAAAGCAGCAAGGAAGGGTGGCAGAAAGCATCATGGAGAAACATCCAGAGATCTGCCAGGTGAACTCTCAGAACTGTACAAGACAGATCCTGAAGAGGATTACAATCAGCGCAAGACCCGAATCCAATGGATTCGAAGATATTGGGCAGAACAATGGTTCAAATACCAATTTGTAACCCAGGAATATGCTGAGAAAAATGCCATCAAGATACCATGGGGAGACATCCTATACAAGAATCTTCTACCCAGGTCCCGAGATGAAGCCATTGCTCAAGGCTTCTATCCCTGCATGGTCCATGGGTCACAGCCTGCTGATGCACACCCATCGTCACTACTATGGTGTCGTGACGACAATCTGTTCAAGCGCAAATTCCAGTTTGCCCAGAACTCAGCGAAGCAGAACAAGAAGACTTTGGGGTTAGACTTCAACCCTGGTCCCTCAGCACCAAGGGCAGATGGCACATGAGATGCAGAACCCTATGTCATCGGTCCCTTCTACAACCTTGAAGGCCTCATCACCCGTATCTTGGTTCAAGGGACTGCAGTGAATGAGCCTGCAGCTGATGCTGAATCTGAGGAAGCGCCTGCAGCGCCGAAGACAAAGAAGCTGAAGAAGCCTAAAGCTTCAAAGCCTGCCCCCTCACCAAAAATCACACGGGCAAAGCCACTGGCAACTGCACCTCCTGAAGACAGTGTGCAGTCCGAAGACTTATCTCGCATCTCCAAGCCCCAGAAGGTCAAGATGCCTCTGCCTCACACCGGCCAAGAGCTAACTGCTGCTGCCATTCTGCGCAATGACGCCATCGATCTGTCAAGTGATGAAGATCTTGCAGATGACGCTCTTGAGCAACTCATCAAGAGCAAAGAAGAAGTAGAAATCTTCAATGATCTACCTCTCTTTGATGTGACCATCATCCACAACTTCATTGACGAGTGGTTTGACTCGCCAAACATCAGCTTTGAAGATCTGCAGCTACCCATTAGCCTCAGTGTCTCCTTCCAAGGCGCCATTGCTTCAGAGCTCGCTATTGCCCAGCGCATTGTTGAACTGAAGCAAAAGATTGACTATGAAAAGGCTCAGTTCAAGAAGCATATGGCCAAGCTCAGCGTGCAGGAAGTGAAGAACTTCAAGAGTATGATGCACGAGCTCAAGGAAGCCTTTGTAAAGAAACGTGCAGAAGCTCAGGGTTCGCGTGAGCGCATGAAGACTCTGGCTGACATATGTGTGCAAGCCTACAATGAGGCTGAGAAGCGCAAGGCCCTTGGGCGTCCTGGCATCGACCCCATGATGGGCGCAAAGAAGAAAAAGAAGCCTGCTACGGCTGAACCTGCGCACTAAGGCAGGAAGCAGTTCCGATTGTCTTCCCAACTAGACTGACTGGCTCGAAGCCAAAAAGCCGGTCAACCGCTTCAGAGCTCAAGAAGACAAGGACTGCTGAGGCTGAAGCCAGGAAGAGGAAACATTCTGAAGCCTCTCCAACTGCCCCCTCCAAGAAGAAGAGGAAGACCAAGAAAGATCGGGCTGCTCCCACAGAGCCCTTGATAGTTGAACCCATTTCTATGGTCTATCCTGAAGCTGAACGCCAACTGACTATCCATGAGCCTGCTTCCACAGAGGCTCATGAAGCTGAAGACTTTCCAGCAGCTGATCCCATCGCTGCTGAAGACATTGGTCAATATGACCATGTAGAAGATGGTGCAGTCCTTCCTCAGAACAGCGAACTCATCAGCATTGGTCGTCCACTGACGCCAATTGCACAGGATGCTTCATGGGCGGATCGCCCACAAGAGGAAGAAGACTTTGAGGCCCAGCCAACTCCAACTCCACAGGCGTCGCCTGCGTTGCGCAGGCTTCGCAAAGGTCCAAGGCCTCAAGTCTCTGCTGAAGACAATCCGGCTGCATCAGCCGCGGAAGATGAAGTCCCACAAGTTGCCACTCCACTGTCCCACCAAGAAGCAGTTCTCAAGGAGAACGTGCTTGAAAATCTTGCGGCTGCCACAACCACTAATGAAGCTAATGTGGAGCCCTCCCCAATGGAAGAAGAAGACAGCGAAGCCACTGATCCCGTCACTTCTGTTCCTAAGTCTGCTGTCGGTCCCCAGTTCGACTATCATGTTGAGCACAGGCCTCAGGTACAGAAGCCAATCCCAAGATTGCCAAGGTTCCCAGGTCGTGCATCAGCACCTGGCTCCTTCAATATCAATGGCTTCAGGGCAGACAACACATTCTTCGATAGCTCCAGGAACCCCTACTCAAGGGAAAGGATATCATCTGATCGGTTCTGGAGCTATCCTCAGCGAAGCTATTACTCATGCATTCTTTACAACCAAGGTCGCATCTTCCCACACAAGTGCCTTGACATTGAAGCCATAGCTGGTCTGCCCTGTCTGGAAGAAGCTTTGGATTGCTTCAAGGAAGTTGGACTGCTGCCATTCGTTACTGACCAAGAGCATTGGAATGAAGAGCTGCTGCTCCAATTCTATGCCACACTTCACATCCGCGGGTACAGCAGAGATCCGAAGACTTGGGTCCTGGAGTGGATGACCGAAAATGTTCATCACGAATCCAATGCATTTGACATCATTGAGCTCACTGGTTTGCCCACTCCTGGCGATCTCTACGAGCATGGCTGTCAGCTGCATAGTGAAGCTATTGAGAGCATCTTTAAGAGGCCGGAACCTGATATGAGTCAGATGCTCAGCATGATGAAGCCATTGCCCCAAGATGCTGCTTATCCAACAGAGTTCTTTGTTGAAGACCTTGAGTATCTGCCAAGAATCATCTATCACATCATCAGGCGAACTCTCTGGCCCATCAAAGGGCACTCTCCAAATGCCAAGCTTGAGGGTGCAATGAGGAATTTGGTCTTCTATATTCTTCATGGAAAATGCTTCAATGCACAGGACTTATTCATCCGCCAACTTGCTGCATCAGGCTCTGATCTGTTTGGCTTGAAGTTCTACGCCCCATGGGTAATCCGGCTAATTAAACTTCACTCTGATATCTCATATCAGCCATCTGCTCGCAATCATAGGATTTTTCTGCCTGATGTGGATATCTCTACTGAAGCCATCTATCCTGAGCCTGCAAAGGAACCTCTAAGTCTTCAGAATGCAGAGCATCAGAGTTTCTCACAGAACATTGAAGGAGTTGAAGTAGTCACTCGGGTGTATCCTTTGGCTGGCACTACACGTGCACCACACCCTGCGCCTACTGAAGCCACTGATAGCACAACTGCTCCAAGACCCAAGAATCGCACTCGTGTTCTCACCGACCAAGAGCTTCTTGTGGCTCTTCATCAGAAACAGGATAGGCATCATGACTGGCTGAAGCGTCAGATGAAAAGCCTCTTGGTGGATGTTAATCGCATTCGCAATCTTGCCACCAAGAATGCTTTCGTTGCCCATGAAACCTGTCGCCGCGCATGGAAAGGGCTCACGATGATGTGTTCTGAAGCTGATCTTCAAGAGGATGGCTTCACTGAGCGATTCAAGTTTGACTCCACACCTCCTCGAAGGGCTGTGCTGTGAGGAACTCCATCCCTTGAAGACTCTGAGTTCTCTTCCTCTGCTGCAACAATGACTGCAAGAGTTATCGAGGATGAAGATGATGCTACTTCACCACCACCTCCTTCAGCACGTGTCAACTCTGCTCCAAGCTCTTCAGCACCGCCAAACACCACCAACAACCCTGCTACTTCACCTACTCCGCATGGGAACGAGTAGATGCTCTATGTCTTCAAACCTTTTTGGTCCTTACTGACAAAAGGGGGAGAAGCATATGAGGTTGATAGTCTTCAAGCGGGTCCATATGGGCGGGTGCTTTATATTTTGCTTCGTGCTTACAACTCTCGTTTTGCTACATTTGGTTCTTTGAGTTGTAACACTTAAACTCGATGGTCGTCTGCTACTTATCTGCCACTTTGTTTTGTGATGATAAATTCCGCATGTGCGACGATAAATTCCGCACTTAGATCATTCTGCAGACGTCCATTTTCCATTATGCATTGTCATTATCTTCATATACTTTCGCATGCATAGTGGATTGTCATCATAAGTTGAAGTGGATCTCCACAAGTACAACCTGCCATGTGCATTTGCATTAAAAAAGCAAATTACTTATATGCACATCTTCAGGGGGAGCCCTTGCAACTTATGAAGACAATTCCTTATCCTTTACAATTTCACAGATTATATTCCCTGTTGAAAAATTCAACTAGTTTGTCATCAATCACCAAAAAGGGGGAGATTGTAAGTGCATCTAGTGCCACCCCTAGTTGGTTTTGGAGTATTGACGACAAACCTAGTTGAGGGACTAATGTGTTTATGAGAGTTGCAGGATAACACAGGTAGAAGTCCCTCATTGATTCGGTTTTCCTACCAGAGATGACCCCTAAAAATGTATGAAGACATTGAAGTCAAAGGTGGTATATGAAGATATTCACATTGAAGACTATGACAAGAGAAGACACCACATGAAGCCTATGGAGCTCGAAGCCTTAGATCTTTCGTAGTTCTTTTTATTTTGTGTTGAGTCATAGGAACCACCGTACTGTTAAGTGGGGTCCAAGAGAACCAGTCAGAATGACTGAAGTGATGCCTAACCAAAACCTATGTCTTCTAGTGAAGACTATGAGAGCGAATCTTGTCCAGAGTCGGACAAGTCAGCTTTGCTTGCAGCCCAAGTAAAGTTGTCGTGTGAGTTTGAAATCTGACCGTTGGAACACATGTCAGTTCCTTAGTGACCTAGGGTCATTTCGGACAAATCAGGTCGGGTTGCCTAGTGGCTATAAATAGACCACCCCTTACAACCATAAACGGTTGGCTGCTCAAATTGAGAGTACGGCTTTTGTCATTTGAGAGCAACCCACCTCGAAGCCTTTGACAGAGAATTCCTTGCGAGGATAAAGCCCTAACCACCCAGAGCCAAAGAGAATTGGGCATCACTTAAGTCTTCTTGTCTGTGTGATCTGAAGACGTATTACACTTGATGATTGTGCATCCTCCAGCCGGTTAGGCGTCGCGTTCTGAGCATCCAAGAGACATTGTGGATTGCCGGTGAATGAAGTCTGTGAAGGTTTGGGAGTCTACCTTGAAGACTTACCAGAGTGATTGGGCGAGGTCTGTGTGACCTTAGCTCAAGGGGAATACGGTGAGGACTGGGTGTCTTGAGCTGCGTGTTCAGGACTGGGTGTCCGGGACTGTGTGTCCTAAGGTTTAAATATCTAGCCGCCCCAACCAGACGTACAGTTGTCACAGCAACTGGAACTGGTCCAACAAATCATTGTCTTCAAGAGTCACTGGTTTCATCTTCCCTTCCCTTTACTTACTGTTGCTCCTTGTGAAGTCATTGTATGTCTGCACTATCTTTTGTCTTCACTGAGTGACTGCATGTTCTATATGGCTTCATAATATCTTCCTACCTGATCCTTACTACATTGCTGCTATTAAGTCATTATGCTTTCACTTTATTGAATACTTGACTATGGCTTTCCTAGTGTAGTCTACCTTCCGCTGCATGGTAATAGGTTTATTTCTATCGTTTGTCTTCATAACTTCCATGTTTTGAAGACCTTCATAAAAATCGCCAATTCACCCCCCTCTAGTCGATATAACGCACTTTCAGTTCTCAAAGAAAATAAGAATGTCTCAATAGAAACTTGACAGGATGGATTTCACCTGATATGTTTTATCAAAAAGTATCAGGTGTATGGTTGCAGCAACGATGACAGAGGTGGCGGCTTAAAATGCGGCACCTAGCGGCTCAGAAAAGATCATCCGGTTCATGTTGACCCCCTTTTCACACTTTATCCACTTTGACTTTTCTTTCTATTGTTCCAACCAGTGCAAACGCACGAGAAGGGAGCAGCACGGCGGCTCAGCACAATGCAAGGTGATACGTCTCCGTCGTATCTTCTTTTCCAAACACTTTTGCCCTTGTTTTGGACTCTAACTTGCATGATTTGAATGGAACTAACCCGGACTGACGCTGTTTTCAGCAGCATTGCTATGCTGTTATTTATGTGCAGAACAAAAGTTCTCGGAATGGCCTAAAACTTCACGGAACATCTATTTGGAAATAATAAAAAATCCTTGCAAAAGATGAAGAACGAGGGGCCCACCACCTGTCCACGAGGGTGGGGGCGCGCCTACCCCCCTAGGGCGCGCCCCCTACCTCGTGGGCCCCTTGGAGCTCCTCCGACCTCAGCTCCAACTCTATATATTTGCTTTTGGGGAGAAAAAAATCAGAGAGAAAATTCATCGCGTTTTACGATATGGAGTCGCCTCCAAGCCCTAAAACCTCTCGGGAGGGCTGATCTGGAGTCCGTTCGGGGCTTCGGAGAGGGGAATCCGTCGCCATCGTCATCATCAACCATCCTCCACCACCAATTTCATGGTGCTCACCATCGTGCGTGAGTAATTCCATCGTAGGCTTGTTGGACAGTGATGGGTTGGATGAGATCTATCATGTAATCGAGTTAGTTTTGTTAGGGTTTGATCCCTAGTATCCACTATGTTCTGAGATTGATGTTGCTATGACTTTGCTATGCTTAATGCTTGTCACTAGGGCCCGAGTGCCATGATTTCAGATCTGAGCCTATTATGTTTTCATCAATATATGAGAGTTCTTGTCCTATCTTGCATGTCTATAGTCACCTATTATGTGTTATGATCCGTTAACCCCGAAGTGACAATAATCAGGATACTTACCGGTGATGACTGTAGTTTGAGGAGTTCATGTATTCACTATGTGTTAATGCTTTGGTCTGGTACTCTATTAAAAGGAGGCCTTAATATCCCTTAGTTTCCATTAGGACCCCACTGCCACGGGAGGGTAGGACAAAAGATGTCATGCAAGTTCTTTTACATAAGCACGTATGACTATATTCGGAATACATGCCTACATTACATTGATGAATTGGAGCTAGTTCTGTGTCACCCTATGTTATGATTGTTACATGATGAACCGCATCCGACATAATTCTCCATCACCGATCCATTGCCTACGAGCTTTCCATATATTGTTCTTCGCTTATTTACTTTTCCGTTGCTACTGTTACAATCACTACAAAATACCAAAAACATTACTTTTGCTACCGTTCCCGCTACTATCATATTTTTGGTATTTTGTAGGCCCCCCCAGTAATATGATAGTAGCGGGAACGGTAGCAAAAGTAATGTTTTTGGTATTTTGTAGGCCCCCCCAGTAATATGATAGTAGCGGGAACGGTAGCAAAAGTAATGTTTTTGGTATTTTGTAGTGATTGTAACAGTAGCAACGGAAAAGTAAATACGCGAAGAACAATATATGGAAAGCTCATAGGCAATGGATTGGTGATGGAGAATTACACCGGATGCGGTTCATCATGTAACAGTCATAACCTAGGGTGACACAAAACTAGCTCCAGTTCATCAATGTAATGTAGGCATGTATTTCGAATATAGTCATACGTGCTTATGGAAAAGAACTTGCATGACATCTTTTGTCCTACCCTCCCATGGCAGTGGGGTCCTTACGGAAACTAAGGGATATTAAGGCCTCCTTTTAATAGAGTACCAGAACAAATCATTAACACATAGTGAATACATGAACTCCTCAAACTACGGTCATCACCGGTAAGTATCCCGATTATTGTCACTTCGGGGTTAATGGATCATAACACATAATAAGTGACTATAGACTTGCAAGATAGGATCAAGAACACTCATATATTGATGAAAACATAATAGGTTCAGATCTGAAATCATGGCACTCGGGCCCTAGTGACAAGCATTAAGCATAGCAAAGTCATAGCAACATCAATCTCAGAACATAGTGGATACTAGGGATCAAACCCTAACAAAACTAACTCAATTACATGATAGATCCCATCCAACCCATCATCGTCTAGCTAGCCTACGATGGAATTACTCACGCACGGCGGTGAGCATCATGAAATTGGTGATGGAGGATGGTTGATGATGACGATGGCGACGGATTCCCCTCTCTGGAGCCCCGAACGGACTCCAGATCAGCCGTCCCGAGAGGTTTTAGGGCTTGGCGGCGGCTCCGTATCGTAAAACGCGATGTATCCTTCTCTCTGGTTTTTTCTCCCCGAAACACAATATATAGAGTTGGAGTTGGAGTCGGAGAGGCACCAGGGGGCCTACGAGGTAGGGGGGCGCGCCCCCACCCTCATGGACAGGTGGTGGCCCCCCTGGCCTTCATCTTTTGCAGGTATTTTTTATATTTTCCAAAAAGTTTCTCCGTGAAGTTTCAGTTCATTCCGAGAACGTTTGTTTCTGCACATAAATAGCACCATGGTAATTCTGCTGAAAACAACGTCAGTCCGGGTTAGTTCCATTCAAAGCATGCAAGTTAGAGTCCAAAACAAGGGCAAAAGTGTTTGGAAAAGTAGATACGACGGAGATGTATCAACTCCCCCAAGCTTAAACCTTTGCTTGTCCTCAAGCAATTCAGTTGACAAACTGAAAGTGATATAGAAAAACTTTTACAAACTCTGTTTGCTCTTGTTGTTGTAAATACGTAAAGCCAGCATTCAAGTTTTCAGCAAAGATTATAACTAACCACATTCGCAATAACGCTTAGGTCCCAAGTTTACTCATATCAATAGCATAATCAACTAGCGAGCAATAATAATAAATCTCGGATGACAACACTTTCTCAAAACAATCATAATATAATATAACAAGGTGGTACCTCGCTAGCCCTTTCTGAGACCGCAAAAAATAAATGCAGAGCACCTTTAAAGACCAAGGATTGACTAGACATTTTAATTCATGGTAAAAGAGATCCAGTCAAGTCATACTCAATGTAAGTTAACAGTAATGAATGCAAATGACAGTGGTGCTCTCCAACTAGTGCTTTTTAATAAGAGGATGATGACTCAGCATAAAAGTAAATAGATAGGCCCTTCGCAGAGGGAAGCAAGGATTTGTAGAGGTGCCAGAGCTCGGTTTTGAAATAGAGATGAATAATATGTTGAGCAGTATACTTTCATTGTCAACATAACAACCAAGAGATGGTGGTATCTTCCATGGTACACACATTATAGGCGGTTCCCAAACAGAATGGTAAAGTTTATAGCCCCCCCTTCCACCAACAAGCATCAATCCATGGCTTGCTCGAAACAACGAGTGCCTCCAACTAACAAGAGTCAAAGGCGGGTTTTGTTTGCAATTATTTTGATTTAGTTTGCATAAAGCATGAGACTGGACATCCCGGTGACCAGCCATTTATCTCGCAAGTGAGGAGCGGAGTCCACTCCTCTTGAGAATAATCTGCCTAACATGGAAGATACAGATAGCCCTAGTTGATACATGAGCTATTCGAGCATACAAAACAGGATATTTATTTGAAGGTTTAGAATTTGGCACATACAAATTTACTTGGAACGGCAGGTAGATACCGTATATAGGTAGGTATGGTGGACTCATATGGAATAACTTTGGGGTTTATGGGGTTGGATGCACAAGCAGTATTCCCTCTTAGTACAGGTGAAGGCTAGCAAAAGACTAGGAAGCGACCAGCTAGAGAGTGACAACAGTCATGAACATGCATTAAAATTAATCAACACCGAGTGCAAGCATGAGTAGGATATAATTCACCATGAACATAAATATCATGAAGGCTATGTTGATTTTGTTTCAACTACATGCGTGAACATGCGCCAAGTCAAGTCATTTAAATCATTCAGAGGAGGATACCACCCTATCATACCACATCACAACCATTTTAATAGCATGTTGGCATGCAAGGTAAACCATTATAACTCATAGCTAATCAAGCATGGCACAAGAAACTATGATCTCTAGTTGTCATTGCAAACGTGTTTATTCATAATACACTGAATCCGGAACGATGAACTAATCATATTTACAAAAACAAAAGAGGTCAAGTTCATGCCAACTTTTCTCATCTCAGTCAGTCCATCATATATCATCATAATTGCCTTTCACTTGCACGACCGAAGGATGTGAATAATAATAATAATAGTGCACGTGCATTGGACTAAGCTGGAATCTGCAAGCATTCAATAAACAGGAGAAGACAAGGCAATATGAGCTCTTTTCTCAGATCAACAATAATGCATATAAGAGCCACTTCAACAATTTAATTATGGTCTTCTCCCATCGACCCCCAAAGAAAAGAAAAAGAAATAAAACTATTTACACGGGAGAGCTCCCAACAAGTAAAAGAAGAACAAGAAATCTTTTTGGGTTTTCAATAAACAGGAGAAGACAAGGGAATATGGGCTCTTTTGTCAGATCAACAATAATGCATATAAGAGCCACTTCAACAATTTAATTATGGTCTTCTCCTATCGACCCCCAAAGAAAAGAAAAAGAAATAAAACTATTTACACGGGAGAGCTCCCAACAAGTAAAAGAAGAACAGGAAATCTTTTTGGGTTTTCTTTTTAATTACTACTGCAAGCATTGGAAAGTAAACTGATTGAAGGCTACCACTAATTTTTTTGGTTTTTCTTATGGTTTGTCAAACACAAGAAGAAAGCATAAAAAGGAAATTAAACTAGCATGGATGATACAATGAAAAAGTATGACCACCGACATCTAGCAATGAGTGTGTGAACATGAATATAATGTCGGTGGGAAATACGTACTCCCCCAAGCTTAGGCTTTTGGCCTAAGTTGGTCTATGGCCACGACTGGCCTGGCGGATATCCATAATCGTAGTTGGGGTCGTACTGCGATGAAGAAGAAGATTCCGACTGCCACTGGTTGGCAATTATCTCCGGATCCCACTGGTAATTAGACTATCGTGAAGGATCAACTTGTGGTTCCGGCTCTGGCTCCATAACTGGTGCAGGGTTCCGGTAGTCTTGAATAGCCTTTAACGGAACAAGGTACTGACCTGTAGATAAATCAAACAAAGAAGGAGCAGGTAGGGTAATAGTCTCAAGGTGATGTTTCTCAAAGAACAATTTGTATTTAAGCTCTCCTTCCCTATTCTTAACAATAAAATCATGTGCCACCATACTTTTATAATCTAAATAAACACGCGGCATCACCTTTTCTTCCTTCTCATAATGCCTAATAGGTATGTTAAAATGTGCAGCTAGGCGTGAGGCATAGATGCCTCCAAAGATGGGGCCCTTGGTACGGTTCAGACTTAACCGTTTAGCAATAATGCCTCCCATACTAATAGAGTTATCATCGTATAAACCATGGAGCAAAATAATAATATCAGGGACACTAAGGTTTCCACAGTTCCCACGACCAATTAAACAACGACTAGCAAATAATGCAAAATAGCCTAAAACAGGAAAATGTATGCTAGTGATTCGTGCATCGGAAACATTCCTTGTTTCCCCTACAGTGATAGTGTCAATAAACCCATCCACATCCTCACGATGTGGTTCCTATGTCTTGCCCTCGAAAGGGACTAAAAAGACTCGAGAAAAATCATCAAGTGACATCTCCTTATGCTCATCATATAAATGAAACTCCACCGTAGGTGGTGAGCTCCTAGAATGGAAATGAAAGTTTTGCACAAAGATATTTGTGGGTAAGAGATACTGATCGCGTTGGTCGTGGAGGAAAGCAGTGAGCCTGCATTCTTAGCCAATTCATAAAAATCTTCATAAATCCCGTCTGCTCTCAAGAAATCATCGGAAGGACATTCACACGCCCGAACCTCCGCGGTGCGAGGCAGATTATACTTAGGCTTTGGTGCCTTTTCATTCGAGCCTCGGCTCGATGAGCCCCTCAAAAGTCTCTTCATCATTTTCTGAAAAATTATGAAATTTTTAGTAACTTCAAAATTAAAGTAAACCAAACTCAATAATATTGATAGCAACTACTCCTACAAGTGCCTAGGGCCTATATCATGCATCAAAACTACTTTTGACCATATAAATTTGACATGCAAGCTCAAGAATAGGGTCACCTAAGCAGCAAAAATTTGCAATGAATAAAGCACTAGAACAAAAACTAATTTGATCAATGGAGGAGTCACATACCAAGGAACAATATCCCCAAGCAGTTTTGTGAGAGGTGCTTTGAGCTAGGAGATCGAAAATGTCAGCAAGATGAGCTAGAACTCGTGCTTGAGCTGGATATTCGTGTTTGTGGGAGGAAGAAGAAGTGTGTGGGTGCAAGAATAAGTGGAGGAGGACCACTGTGGGCCCATGAGGTAGGGGGGCACGCCCGGGGGTAGGGCGCGCCCTCCACCCTCGTGGGCAGGTGGTTGGCCCCCTGCTATGTTCTCAGTGCCAAATATTCTCAAATATTATAGAAAAAATCATATTTAAATCTCAGGGCATTTGGAGAACTTTTATTTTCGGGGTATTTTTATATTGCATCGATAATCAGATAACAGACAGAAAAATACTATTTTTTTATTTAATATAAATAATAGAAAGTAAAAGGAGGGTACAGCAGGTTGTGCCTTCTAGGTTCATCCATCTCATGATCATCAAAAGGAATCCACTAACAAGGTTGATCAAGTCTTATTAACAAACTCATTCCGAATAACATGGAATCGAAGAAATTTCGAATAACACTATGTTACCTCAACGGGGATATGCACATCCCCAATAATAAGAATATCATATTTCTTCTTGACAGTAGGAAGAGGAAATTCAAAACCTCCAAATATAATCGATGGAATTTTTCTAATAGAGTTGATACTATGAACTTGAGGTTGTTTCCTCGGAAAGTGTACCGTATGCTCATTACCATTAACATGAAAAGTGACATTGCCTTTAGTGCAATCAATAACAGCCCCTACAGTATTCAAACAGGGTCTTCCAAGAATAATAGACATACTATCGTCCTCGGGAATATCAAGAATAACAAAGTCTGTTAAAATAGTAACGTTTGCAACTACAACCTGCACATCCTCACAAATACCGACAGGTATAGCAGTTGATTTATCAGCCATTTGCAAAGATATTTTAGTAGGTGTCAACTTATTTAAATCAAGTCTACGATATAAAGAGAGAGGCATAACACTAACACCGGCTCCAAGATCACATAAAGCAGTTTTAACATAGTTTCTTTTAATGGAGCATGGTATAGTTGGTACACCGGGATCTCCAAGTTTCTTTGGTATTCCACCCTTAAAAGTAAATTAGCTAGCATGGTGGAAATTTCAGCTTCCGATATCTTTCTCTTATTTGTAACAATTTCTTTCATATACTTAGCATAAGGATTCATTTTGAGCATATCAGTTAATCGCATACGCAAAAAGATAGGTCTAATCATTTCAGCAAAGCGCTCAAAATCCTCATCATCCTTTTTCTTGGATGGTTTGGGAGGAAAAGGCATGGGTTTCTGAACCCATGGTTCTCTTTCTTTACCGTGTTTCCTAGCAACAAAATATTTCTTATCATAATGTTGATTCTTTGATTGTGGGCTATCAAGATCAACAACAGGTTCAATTTCTTTATCATTATCATTACTAGATTGAGCATCATCATGAACATTATCATTAACATTATTACTAGCTTCAGGTTCATTACCAGATTGAGTTTCAGCATCAGAAATAGAAATATCATTTGGATTCTCAGGTGTTTTAATAACAGGTTCACTAGAAGCATGCAAAGTCCTATCATTTTTCTTTTTCTTCCTTTTAGAAGGACTAGGTGCATCTATATTATTTCTCTGAGAATCTTGCTCAATTCTCCTAGGATGGCCTTCAGGATACAAAGGTTCCTGAGTCATTTTACCACCTCTAGTCATAACTCTAACAACATTATCATTATCCTTACTACTCAATTCATTGAGCAAATCATTTTGAGCTTTAAGTACTTGTTCTACTCTAGTGGTAACCATAGAAGCATGTTTACTAATAAGTTTAAGTTCACCTTTGACATTAGCCATATAATCACCCAAGTGTTCAAGCATATTTGAATTGTATTTCAATTGTCTACCAAAATAAGCATTAAAATCTTCTTGCTTAGCCATAAATTTATCAAACTCATCTAAGCATGGGCTAGCAAACTTAGTAAATGGGATTTCAGCCTTATCATATCTATAGAGAGAATTTACCTTTACTACCTGTGTCGGGTTATCAAGACCATGAGTTTCTTCAATAGGTAGAGGATTAAGATCATATGTTTCTTCAATAGGCGGTAAATTAAGACCATGTATTTCTTCGATAGGAGGTAAATTCTTAACATCTTCAACTTTAATACCTTTTTCCTTCATAGATTTCTTTGCCTCTTGCATATCTTCAGGACTGAGAAATAGAATACCCATCTTCTTCAGAGTTGGTTTAGGAATAGGCTCGGGAATTGGCTCCGGAGGTGTCCAATTATTTTCATTTGTCAACATATTATTCAATAGAATTTCAGCTTCATCTGGTGTTCTTTCCCTGAAAACAGAACCAGCACAACTATCCAAGTAATCTCTGGAGGCATCGGTTAGTCCATTATAAAAGATATCAAGTATTTCATTTTTCTTAGGAGGATGATTAGGCAAAGCATTAAGTAATTGGAGAAGCCTCCCCCAAGCTTGTGGGAGAGTCTCTTCTTCAATTTTCACAAAATTATATATATCCCTTAAAGCAGCTTGTTTCTTATGAGCAGGGAAATATTTAGCAGAGAAGTAATAAATCATATCCTGGGGACTACGCACACAACCAGGATCAAGAGAATTAAACCACATATTAGCATCACCCTTTAATGAGAACGGAAATATTTTAAGGATATAAAAGTAACGAGTTCTCTCATCAGTCGTGAACATGGTGGCTATATCATTCAATTTAGTAAGATGTGCCACAATAGTTTCAGATTCATAGCCATGAAAAGGATCAGATTCAACCAAAGTAATTATATCAGGATCAATAGAGAATTCATAATCCTTATCGGTAACACAGATAGGTTAAGTAGAAAAAGCAGGGTCAGGTTTCATTCTAGCATTTAGAGATTGCTTGTTCCATTTAGCTAATAACCTCTTAAGTTCGTATCTATCTTTGCAAGCTAAAATAGCTAAAGAAGCTTCTTGATCAAAAACATAACCCTCAGGAATAACAAGTGATTCTTCATCATCTCTTTCATCAGTATTATCAGATTCAATATTTTCAATCTCTCTAGCCATAGCAAGTTGTTCATCAAGAAATTGACCAAGTGGCACAGTAGTATCAAGCATAGAAGTAGTTTCATCATAAGTATCATGTATAGCAGAAGTGGCATCATCAATAACATGCGACATATCAGAACGAATAGCAGAAGCAGTTTTAGGTGTCGTAAGCTTGCTCAAAACCGAAGGTGAATCAAGTGCAGAGCTAGATGGCAGTTCCTTACCTCCCCTCGTAGTTGAGGGATAAATCTTGGTTCTTGGATCTTTCAAGTTCTTCATAATGATAAGCAGATATAAATCCCAAGTGACTCAAAGAATAGAGCTATGCTCCCCAGCAACGGCGCCAGAAAATAGTCTTGATAACCCACAAGTATAGGGGATCGCAACAGTTTTCGCGGGTAAAGTATTCAACCCAAATTTATTGATTCGACACAAGGGGAGCCAAAGAATATTCTCAAGTATAGTAGCTGAGTTGTCAATTCAACCACACCAGGAAACTTAGTATCTGTAGCAAAGTGTTTAGTAGCAAAATAATATGATAGCAGTGGTAACGATAGAAAAAGGTAACGGTAGTAAAAGTAGTGTTGGTATTTTGTAGTGATGATAGCAATAGCAACGGAAAAGTAAATAAGCGAAGAACAATATATGGAAAGCTCATAGGCAATGGATCGGTGATGGAGAATTACACCGGATGCGGTTCATCATGTAGCAGTCATAACCTAGGGTGACACAGAACTAGCTCCAGTTCATCAATGTAATATAGGCATGTATTCCGAATATAGTCATACGTGCTTATGGAAAAGAACTTGCATGACATCTTTTGTCCTACCCTCCTGTGGCAGCGGGGTCCTTACGAAAACTAAGGGATATTAAGGCCTCCTTTTAATAGAGTACCAAAACAAAGCATTAACACACAGTGAATACATGAACTCCTCAAACTACGGTCATCACTGGTAACACTACAAAAAAATATACTTCCGTGATGATACGTGTTTGTCACAGTAGGTCGCTTTTTTGTCATGCATGTACATCCATGACAAATTTATGACAGAATCAAGATAGTCATACATGTGCTGTCGTAGAAGTGTTCCATGACATTACCAAAATTATCATCACGGAAGTGTCCACTTCCATGACAATGTTTCGCGCGTCACAGAAGTGCTTTCGTCAAGGGTGACCGACACGTGGCATCCACCGTAACGGAACACCGTTAAGCTATTGGGTCGGGTTTTGGATCCGATAACCCGTTAACAGCCCCGACCAATGGGGATTTCCACGTGTGAAATCATCATTGGCTAGAGGAAACACGTGTCAGCTCATCGTCGGGACAGATGTCATCCACTCACTGGACAGAATGCGCCTATGATACGTCGACACGTGGCACGGCCCAACAAGTTTAAATGGGCCGACCCAACTAAAGTCCCACAAGATTTTGCGGACCATAATGGGCCGGCCTAGCTAAAGGCCCACGAGATTTTGCGGACCATAATGGGCTGGCCCAGCTAAAGGCCCACAAGATTTTGCGGGCCATAATGGGCCGCCCCAGGTAAAGGCCCACAAGATTTTCGTGTGCCATAATAGGCCGGCCCAGGTAAAGGCCCACAAAATTCTTGTGGATCATAATGGGTCGGCCCAGCTGAAGGCCAACGAGATTTCACCGACATTAATGGGCCGGCCCAGCTGTAGGCCCACAAGATTTTGAGGACCCTAGTAGGCTGGCCCGTTAACTGGCTGCCATGTTTTGGGCCAAATGTCGGCCCATATTTGATCTGGTCTATTAATGGCCTGCCACGCTCCGGGCCTAATAGTGGCCCATATGAGATCCGGCCCGTTAAAAGCCTACCACGTTCTGGGCCAAATTACGGCCCAGATCAGGTCCGGCCCTTTAAGAGGTTTTGGGCCTAATTATGGCCCATATCGGATTCGGCCCGTCAACTGGACACTATGCTTTTGGGCCCACTTGCTAAAGGCCCACTTAGTAATTCGGCCTGATATTAGCTTTGGCCTGTGAAGAGCCCGTTTAACATTTCGGCCCTATATTAATTTCAGCCTGTTAAAAGCCCGTCATATAGTTGGGCCTAACTACGGCCCGGTTTGCATCCGGCCTGCTCGCAGCCGATATCTGATTGGGCCAAACAAGGAGCAACACAATTTTCAGCCTATTAAAAGCCCGTGATTTGATTCGCACAATCATGGGCCGGAGTTCATTTCGGGCTGCTGCCGGCCCGTGAGTTAATCGGCATGTTTCAGGCCCAACCTACATCGTGATTGCATGACGGCCCGATTATGTACCGTAATTTTACGGTTTGGCCGGTTTACTGCGAAGACAGGATATATATACAGTAAAATAACTGCAGCATCGTGAATAAGAAAAAACCTATACTATACAATAAAGAAATTATGGCATATTACATCCACTGGGCATCAAAAGTTTGCCACTATGATAATAAAGCACAAAGAGACAGCAGATTATATACACTGGGCATCAAACATCGCCACCAGTACAAATAAACACGCCGACAAAATAATATACAAAACCGACAGCACTTCAATAGAGTTCAAGAAAGGTTAGCCCTGTTGGGGAGCTGCAGTGCAAGCAGCTGAGCAAGATGATGAGACTGTGCTTGTTCAACACTTATATCTTCCTCACTCTGAAAGATAAACAAGCAGACAGATGATAGGTTTTGCACATAAAAGTATCAGTGCTGACAATTCATCATGTTTCTTACTGACAAATAAAGTGACACAGTTTAAATTTGCATTAACACAATATGGTATTGTTCAGGTCAAGACATGGCAGGAAATGACATTGTGAAGGAGTTGGCAGCTTCGCGACACCACTGGATTACAGATCAAGAACTCATAAGTATCAATGGTTAGTGTGCTGTCAATTTATACCATTTCAGATTGGCAAATAAAGAGACGGTTTAAATAATAGTAGAATGATATGACATTGTTCATATATAAGACATTGCAGAATATGACATTGTGCTGTAGTGGGTAGGTTCACCACACCACTGGATTACGGATGAAGAACAGAAGCATACATGCAGTGCAAAAGAATATCACTTGCTCTGTATAGTTTAATTTACATGGTATGAAGAAGGAAGTTGGTTGTACAACTAAAAACTTAAATTGAGAAAGGACGAACTTTTGTTTATGAACTACATAATAAACTTTAAACAAGCAATTTGATGCAAACACCAAAAATAAACAGTTGTTGCAGTCATGCCTAACCAAATATATACAACAAAGTTTGAAGGGTTGAGATGGACAAACTTACATTATTGGTGAAGACAGGCTCTATAAAGGCCTTGTCCATGCTGATGGGGGCCAATTCAAGAAGTTTACCACGGAATCTTCTTCAAAAGAATTGCCTTTATTCTACATTTTGTTAAGAGTAAATATAGATGTGATAATATACAAAAAAATTGAGAATATTTAAGATAAGATGAAGAGTGATGCTACATAACCAAGTAGCTATAAATGTAAGTGCAGCGATACAAGAAAAAGGTACAGCCAAGAGCACTGCACAGCTAAACTTCTTCAGTACCAACCTTATGGTAAGAGTAAATATAGATCTGATGTGTAGAAAATGGAGGGCAAAGGAAAATAAGCTACATAGTGATGGTACATGAACAACTACCTGTCATTATAAGTACACTGATAAAGGACAGCATGTACTTACAAGAACAATGCAGAGCTAAAAAAAATATTGGCATTGGATATATTCTACACTAATGTAACCATTCATACAGATCAGATAATTTGGAGCGAACAATTGATAAGCAAGCTATCATGCATACTGTTGTCACATAATGAACCAGGTATGTATGCAAGTACAGTGATATATGACAACAGGTACTAACAAGAGCAAAGCAGCGGGCAGCATATTTGCGATATCCTGTCATTCTTGTCAAACCGGAATTCTTCTTCGAGCAGATTTCCTGCAAAAAAGATCCGTAAGGCACATGCGGAAAAGTAGAAGTTCAAATTTTCATGTGATTTCATAGACAGTACCTCATCCTGGGAACGAGACCAATGCATAAAAAGGTTTTTCCATTCAATGTCTTCTAAATTTAGCACATGAGACTTCACCGGAAATTCGTTTATAGACTTTCCATCAAAGTGTGATTTCCTCAGGTAACACCGATACTGCTGCAATGCTTCCTTGAAAAGCACAAGCAAGCTTTGCTCGTCATGACTATCCAGATTGACCCTCGCCTAGTTACAACAATGTAATGTAAATCATTCATGAGTTCAATCAGCAGAAAACAGGAAAATAATAACCATGAATAATAGCACTTACACGTAAGTTGGACAGGAAGATGTGAAAATGGTGTTTGTCTTCACAATAATCTTCCCATGATGGGAATATATGCACGTAGTCCCTAACAACATTGAAAGCATTGTCTTTTAAACTGGGAATAAATGGAATGGGGTTCCAATCTACGGGAATTTGCTGTCTCTGCAGTTGGGATAGGTCTTCGGCCAGTGGACTTGCTGTACTTTTTGCTGGAGTGGGATTTTTCTATGGTACAGCTAGTGCTATGGCAAATGAAATCGGTATACCTTTTGCTGGAGTGCAGGTCCTGTGTGGTGGGGCTAGTTGTGTGGCCAGTGAAGTATGGGTACAGTCTGCTGGAGTCGGTCCTACGTTTTGTGTCACTGCTTGTACAACCAATATAAGTGGGGTGTTGTCTGATTTCTCCTACACCACCACGTTTTTCAAGAACTTTGCCGGTGCTCCTTCTGGTTCAGCAATCACCCTCTTCCTTTTTGATGTCTGATGCACAAGAACAACATTTGAGTGGAAAAACATGGTATGATGACAGATGGAATATGTATTGATAATGGATGGGCATGGCATCTCGACATATATGATGAGTAAACTAAGCAGATGGCGGTGCAACAAAGTAGAAGAAATGCAAGACAACATATGCAAGATACCCGCAATCAATAAAACATTGCCAAATTAGAACAGGCACCTTGATGGGTGAATAGGACAGGCCATCTGCCTTTGACTCCTCGAGGTTAGAATAGTCATTAGGATGATATTCTGAACAAGAATCAACAGGTGGGGAGCGTATGAGTTTCATTGCATCCAGAATGGCACTCAATGCCTTGGTGCCAATTTTGTAAGTCATTGCAGTGTTTAGCTTCAAGAGTGGACTGATGCTAGTGCGACACAAAGCAGCTACACAGATCATAGTGTAGATATAACGTGAAAACCTTAAGCATCAGAGTAAAATCAGCAAAGTGGAACTTGCTGGAATATAAGTGCTAGTATTGCCGGTACGGCTAGAAAGGCTTCGGATACCTGCTCTCTTCAAGTGAAGGTGCGGTACTATTAATACCAATGTAACTCTCAAAGGCGACACAGCTCCCCACATTTCCTTGCTATTCTTATAGGATTCAAGTGGGCAGGCCACTACAAATCCTATTCCTATGTTTACAAGATCCTACGAATCAAAGAGGCTCAAAGTGTCCATCACAACCGACCGTATAGACCTCTACACTGCAAATGTCCCTGCTCATCTTCAGTACAAGGAACATACTGTACTACTATCATAGTCCCTCCGTTCCAAAATATAAGTCTTGGTAGAGATTTCCACAAAGGATCACATACAGATGTATCCAGGTACATTTTAGAGTGTAGATTCACTCATTTTGCTCCATATGTAGTCCATGGTGGAATCTATACAAAGACTTGTATTTAGGAACGGAGAGAGTACATATTAAAGAAGAACGGAAGAGGAACATGGTAAAGAAGAGCAAGCAGATTTTGGATAATAAAATGTTGGTGGCGCAGTGGCCACACATGATGAACCAGAGCGCATTAAGAATGCAACTCCTAGCTGTCTCTCGACCATTTCAGGCAGTTGGATGAAGATCCTACGTCTCCTAACCCTTCTTATTCCTCGTCTCTGATTCTTCCCATACAGAACACCGCACGGGCCGCCGGCCGGACCACCGGCCTCCACCGCCTGTGTTCCTCCGCCACCCCCACCCCCCACCCCCACCCCAACCCCAACCTGCATCGAGTTTTTTTCGTTCGGCGAGGCCCCACAACCACCCGAGCCCCTCCGATCGCACCGGCGAACTCCGGCAAGCTCTGAAAAATCGACTGACCCAATTTTGAAATTTAGTCTACTGTGATTTAACTAGTGTGGAATATAAAGGGGAAAACCATAAGCATTGCGAGTATGGTGTTGAGCGTGCCATGGAGGATCTGAAGGTGCAAACCGGACAAAGGCAACTTCGCAACCAAGACAAGAAATCAGAGTAAAGCAGTGGCGATCTATTTTCTTGCTGCGATAAATAAGTTGAGCAGATACGAAAGAGTACCGCCTCTGGTGTGGCGCCGTGTACGCATCTGCTGAGAATTTGACGGTGCTGCGGTAGCGATGGCTGTCGGCGGCGTGGAAGCAGATCTAGGAGGGTAGACGGTGGCGGCGGGGCGCGGTGGACGAGACGGTCGTAGGAGCGGCGCCGGCAAGGTGGACGACGGCGGGGATGAAGCGAGAGGGCAGGATGCAAGGATCCCGGTCCGAAGCCGTGGATGAGAGAGGTCGATCTCTTGTAATGGACGGCGGCGTCGGGGTATCAGCTCCGGCATGGTGGAGGAGGACGGCGGTGGATGGGGTGGTGGACGGCGACGGACGGAGGAGGGTGGGGTGGAGAGGGTGTTTTGGCGCCCACGGAGTACGAATGGGGAAAAGGGAGGTAGAGAGGAAGGGGGGAACCATGTATTCAGGGCGCGCTTGTCTCAAATGCGAGTAAATTTACAAACTTAGCCCCCGTTTCAAATTTCTACTACATCACAACAACACTAGTCGGTTGGGGATAGGACGGTAATCTCGCATACACCAAATATTTGCCAGCGAGAGTTTGTTTTTGGCGCCCACCGTGTATGAATATGAATCAGGGAGGGAGTCGATTTCGGCAGAGGACACACTGTGTTTTGGCACCCACCGTGTATGAATCCGGGTGAGAGGCGGTTACGTCACGTTTTGGTGAAATTACAAACCTACCCCTATCGAAACCTATAGAAATCCAGCATATAGGCTTTGCGTGGCAGGGATAGGCAGCAGTGATTTCCATCTCGTAGATTTTGGTTCCGGGCGGTTACTGCGACTTTCCCCGCTTCATTCAAATTTTGCAGAGTGCACGTTTACCATGCCAACTTAATTCGAATCCCGTTTGTATTCTATTTTTTTCGGGCAGGATCCATTTTCAGTTGGAATTACATTCTATATACATCATTTTTTATATATATACTTTCAAAAGCACAACACCATTTATACATAAATATGGTTAACAAATGGCATGATCTCAGATTCATAAGGTTGTATCCATCAATTTGGATATTCAATATTTGAAACCACTTTATGTTGAAATCCAATGTATGCATTCCTCGCTAACTGTCTCCAATTAATGTGTGTTTCATGCGGGGTTTTTTTACTTCTCAAACATGTATAATATGTTTCACACACGCAACATATAGTGTAATCCCGTTTAGACATTAATTGCATATAAACCATGCATTGTTTGTAATTGAAGAATCTATGGATCACCAATATTGATAAACTATATAACATTACACGTGTGCCCAAATTCAAATGAATATGCATGTTTGATACACCAATTTGCGTTATGATATTATCGATGTCGTGATCTCCAGTTTAAATATTTGAATCCCCTTTAATCCAGATATTCGTCTCATATAGCTATCACTCATGCTTATATAGGACTATCTCTCTGGACCTATATGCGTTCATCGTCTCTCAGGTATCTCTCGTGCTACCTGTATGTCGACAATGATCTTTTATCTTTGTAACACACTGACGGTACTCTCTCCCTCGACCTTCATCACTCTATCTCTCTCTAAGTATATCTCGCTCCCTGCTATGTGTCTCTAACTATGATTCTCCGTGTGGAATCTCTTTCTCTCACACAAACACAAAACTTTGTCTCCCGAGGTCTCATTTCTCTCTACTATTCCCATGTGTGCCACTCGCACACCCCTCATACAGAGATGTCTTTTGCTCCTTAGATATGAGAACCTACGACTCTTCCTCATCAATATCTCTTTCTCACACACAAACACAAACTCTGTCTCCCAGGGTCTCATATTTCTCCATTGTTCTCTTGTATGTCGCTCACACACACCCTCTCTCCCTAGAGATATCTTGCGTTCCCTCGTATGTCTCTCTAGCTATCACTCTCGTTGTGAAATATATTTCTCTCTCGCAGACACAAAACTCCGTCTCTCTGGATCTCATTTCTCTCTGATATCTGTTTGTATGTGACTCACACGCACCCTCTCTCTATCTCTCTCACACCCACACATATAACCCAGCCTTCTGATCCACTCGAATCCTATCTCTAACGCACACTAGCTAGCATCTTTATCTTTCTATTTATCTGTTTCTCCATCAAACTTCTTTCTTGCCCTCACTCTTGATTCCTATCACGCACACTACATATGTTTCTCTCTACATGTAGTCAAGTGCCCTCTCACACACATATATAACTTCACCCTTTGAACCACCCGACGGTCATCTCCAACACCCAAACTAGCGGATGTCCCTCTAGCTAGCATCTCCATCTCTGTATCTATCTGTAGTTTCTCCGTCAGCATTTCTTTCTCACACGAAGTCTTGCTTCCTATCACCCACACTATATATGTCTCTCCATACATATGCATTTATAGGTTGGTCTCTTTTGCACAATCGTTGCGCCTCACTCCCTCTGCTCGCCATAGATGCATGCTCCAGCCCACGCCACTATCTCTTAAAGACAAAAACACATGCTCAATTGTCGGGACTTCTTCCATGCATTCTCACATGCATGCATATTGTCATACCGATCCGTCTCTCCCATGTCATTGATCTTATGACTTATGTCTTCTTTCTTTTATCTCGATCATGCGCGCGGGCACACACACACACATCCCACGTATACATGTATACCTCTCACACATGCACATTCAAGGTCTCTATGTCTCCATACGTAGTTAATTACCCTCAATCCTAACGCCACATCGAATCGTTCTCCTCTTTTGTGCACATGACTTCCGCCTAGATGGGTAAAACACACACTCACACTTAACAATCTCCTTCTAGCTCCCCCCCCCCCGCCTCTCACTCTTCCCCTATATCCCCGAAACCAATAAGACCATCCCTTAGTTTAATTCCCGCCTACATGCACCATCGATATATAGTAGTCTTCCTCGGTGTCTCTCGAACAAACACGTTCTCTCGAAGTCGACGCCTCTCATGCATATAGGTCCTAATGTGTTTTTCGAGGCTAACTTTGACCAAATGTTAGAGCAATAATATATGACATGCAACTTACACAAAGCATACCTTCTATTTTGTATGTCAAAGGAGCTTCCAATAATATAATTTGCATAGTATACATCTCATGTGCTATTAATCTTGTCAATAGTCAAAGGCTGTCTTGAAAAACACATTAGGCCCTATATAGATGGAAGGAGGGATTAGGCCCCATGCAAAAAATGAGAATAAAATTCAAACATCTGGGCATCGTGGCTCGGTCGATAACATTGAGAAACTTGGTTTTAAAATCATGAAACTTGGCATGCTGTCATGTCATGGTAGTACCATGACGTGGTAAAAAAATTGGCCAAATAGGAACAAATTTTGGTATAATTAAGCTTCTTGCAAATCGGAGCTTCTCTCAAGAAGGCTCATGGTTCTGGGAGGGAACGTGTCACCTTTGTGTGCATAATTCAAATTTGAAATACAAGCACATGTTCCACTGCACCAAAGTTGGTTGAAAAATCACATGTGTGTCCTCGGGTAAATTTCTAGGTTCCATGCAAGAAATGGGAATGAAATTCAAAATTCTGGGCGTCGTGGCTGGGTTGGAAACATTGAGAAACTTAGTTTTTTAATTCCTGTAAAACCAAAACATGCATGAAAATAATGAAACTTGGCTTGGTGCCATGACATGGCACCAACATGTTGTGGTAAATTTGCAGTCCGATTTGCGAAGGCGCACACATTAACAATCAACAAAGTCATTTTGGAAGAAGTGCTGTCACGTTACAATCGGAAACACAAGTATTATTGTAACCGTGGGCGTTCTACTTACTAGTACCATTTACGTGCCGCCACGTGTCCCCTTTTTTATTAGCTAGGAGGCGACATGCAGGGTAGCTATTTGAGTACGAGAGGCGTGCGATCAGACCCCTGCACGTGCTTATCGGGAGGAGAGCCCTTTGACCTCCATCTGCCTTCCACCTCTCTCCCAAGGTCTCCATTAATGGCGCCCGAGCCTTTGTTTAATGGCGTGGCTATGTCTCACTCGACTGAGATTTAAGAGAGAAAAAAGAAATTTTGAAAGCACGGATCTTGATGTAAGATCCGACGGACCTATATAGCATCTACTGCGACTTATAGCAAGACTGATGAATATATAAGGACGATTAAAAAAAATTTGATCAAAGAAGGGCTTGCCCCTTCCGATTTTCATTACTGAAAACCACCACAATACACAAGAAGTTCAGGACAACTCCAGCCTAACACGAAGGACTAAAAGCTACCAGATTGAAATCGCAACATCCCAAGAGGCCAACAAAGGCCAAACATTCGCGCTAGAACCCAACATTTCACAACCGACGAAACAATCCACATCCTAAACCGATTATTACATCAAAAGAAACCAGGAAACTAGTCTCCATGGCGAGCGGCAATGAGCTCTTTCGTGTCCTCAAGACGCAGCTTGAGAACATCCACAGATTCCTCCACCAGCCTTTGGCGCTCGTTGCGGAGCATGTCATTCTCGTCCATAAGTTTCTTCAACAAGGCACTAGTCTCTTCCTGCAGGTCTGCACTTCGGACGACCTTCTCCCTCAGCAGGTCGCGCTCGGCACGGAGCCTCTCATTGCCCTCCCTTAGTTGCCGGATGACGCCGGTAGCCTGTTCAAACGAGGCTATCATGTCGTCCTGCAACCTCGCCGAGCGGGAGATCTGATCCATCTAGCTATGGACGATCGCATGCATGCGCCTGTAACAGCCGTCGCGTGCCCGCGAGAAATTTTCCCAGGCCGCCGCGGTGCGGTGGGACATCTCTACTGCATTCGTGGCGCGGCGGGACATCTCTGTTGCTTCCGCGGCACGGCCGGACCAGTCTGCTACATCGACGGTGCGGCGGGACCTCCGTGCTGCTTCAACGGCACGGCGGGACCTCTGTGCTGCTACTTCCGTGCGGCGGGACATGTCGGCTGCTCTTGCAGCGAGGAGAGACATCTCTCGTGCTTCCGCTTCCATGCTCGCGTCTCCCTGGTGGCAATCTCTTGACCCAGAACTCACCTGGCCATGGCAGACGCAAGGGAAGGATGCTGAATGACTTGTTTGTTTTTGTGGATGAGGAGTTGTGGAGGAATGTGCAGTCATCTTGGCATACTAGTATTTATAACCGAGTACTAATACGCTCCTAAGTGGGAAACCGTTTAGGTTGTGATCGGTGTGAACAGGTTTGCAATTCAATATAGTGTGGAGTAATTTGGAATGTGACGAGACACAAGCTCAAAATTTATTGACGGTTCTAGTTTTGAAGTGCGGCACTATTCCCGGATGGAGTACTTCTTTTTCTACTCCCTCCTTTCCGGTTTTATAGGGCTTATCTCAAAATTTTAGTTTTTCCATTTTATAAGGCTCAATTTGGTTGTCCCCAACACATGTTTAGATTCCAAGGTGCATTAAATCATTGCAAGCAAGTATTAAGAGAAAATTGACCAATGCATGTACTTTATGCATGCATGCATTGCAATTAATGCATTAAACCTATCTCTCAGGACTTCTCGCACGCACCATCGTACCACCCACAAAAACTTGTACTCTGAGTTTAGTAGTACGTTATACAGGAAGAGAAGAGGTGCACGCACGCACTCGTCCTCTCACACATGCATCTATTTTTTCTCAAAAAGGAGGATGATGACCCCCGGCCACTGCATCTGGGAGTCACACACGCAAATTATTGAAATATATCGAGTGCAGTGCTTTGATGTGTCGCGTCAACTCGTACATCAACAAGAAGTTTGATTATCCTCTCCCTCGCGGACTTAACTGCACATGCCTTTGGCTGTATGACAGGCTGGCCACACACCTGTAGGGCCCACCTATCATGCACGCAAAGGCAGGAGTATCCCTCCCTCGCCCATGAGTGTGGTGGCTGGCAAGACTAGGAGAAGCTTTCGCTACACGCTCTCCCTCCCGCACGCGGTGGACATGCAGCAGTTCAATCGGTGTCAGATGGCCAGAAGCGTACTGTAGTACTCCTCCAGTGCAGTAGTATTCCATCATTGTTCGACTTCCCGAAGAGGCGAAGAGCCAAGCGCAGCCCGGGCGCTCGTGTGGCAGTTTCATGTGTATAGTAGTCTAGGATAGCGTGTACCGTGCATGTAAACTTAAAATCGTTGGGGTCGGCTCCATGCTGTGTGACCGTCTCGAAGTTTTTAAAAAATATTAAAATAGTCTTCTGGCCCTACCCGAAAACTACCGCGCGTACTGCGCGGGAAAAGCCCCGCCCTCAACTTTTAACTACGCGAAAACAGTTCGAGCTTGTTCATTCTATATAAATACAGTACTTATTGTTTGTTTATTCACCCATGGGGTTATTCAATGAATGGAGGGGCGGGGAGCACAAGTGAACAATATTGTAGTACTACTAGTAGTAAGTAGGAGTCGTACAGTAGTCACCTTAAATAGAATGTTTCTTTTCTTTAATGCCACGTACACAAATTGAAACACTTGTTGTGGAGAGAAAAAAGATAATCACTCCACTATATATGGACGCAGGGGCCTGAGCGCTTGCTTTACTAGGGTTGCTCTCTTCATTCTCTCATCCTCTCCAGATATAAACAAGACAGCGGTAGCGACATTTTCTCTCTGCTCACCGCTGGTCACAGATCCGGTCGGATCCCTTCAGCCGGTGTGTGTAGAGGACTAAAAGGTGCATCATTCACGCGGTCATAGCCGCCAAGGGAGGAAACCCACAACTGCCGGAGGGGCCCGATCCTCTGCCCGTGCCATTCTCTCCGACACATGGCCGGCTCGGGAGGTCCTCCGACCCTTCTTCCTCCCTGCCGTATTGTCTGTAGATCCGACCTGCCGCCGCTGACATCCCAGCGACCCTCAGGTATAACTTCTTCGAAAGCGGCCTTGCTCTACTGCCCCAGCTCCCCATGTGTCTGCATGTGCATCTTTTTCTACTCCCATCAGCTCTTCCAAAGCCACCTAAATTTTTAGTATTATTAGAGGTAAAGCTACTTCATGCATTCGAATCTAGGGCTTTGTTCAAACAACGAAGAAAGGGGGGAAAGTTGTAGCATGAATCTAGGACTTGATTCAAAGAGGAAATAATATGGTGAAAGTAGTAGAGACCGAATACCCAACCGGTCTCTTGGTTGAAAAGGGAAATAATGGGAAAACGCGGTACAAACTGGATAAGGAACAGATCTATTATTGGTTGAAAAAAGGATAGAAAGTGGCGGCTGGTGGACAAGTCAACAGAGTATGTCCAGGATTAGATTTGCTGCCATCATATAGTAAAAGGTCTCCAGGATTAGATTTGCTGCCCTCACATAGTAAAAGGTCTCAGGATTAGATTTGTTGCCCTCACATAGTAAAAGGTCTCCAGGATTAGATTTGCTGCCTTCACATAGTAAAAGGTCTCCAGGATTAGATTTGCTACCCTCAAATAGTACAATGGCACTCCTGCTGTTTTCCCCAGTATGATAACTAAGTTGCTCCTTTATGCTGCTGAGTGTCCTGGTGTCCCCACGGTCCCATGCCCTTAAACCAACTCTTTAGCTGCTGTTGATTTGCTGTGTCTGGTAAACAAGTAATGCCACCATTAAAGTAATCCCATATTTGAGGAATCTCATTGTTGATCATAATGCTTCTAGTGACATGAAGCATCGCTGACGTTTTAAAATTTCTATTGTCCTTGCGTGATTGCCATGAACATAATTAAGATGCTTCTTTTCATTTTGTATATGTTTCGTATATTCTTATTGACCAACAACTGTTTACTTTCTATCTTTTTGTGCAGATAGCGATATCCATTTCACCTTGTTGCTATTGTGACCTTTTGGTGAACTGCAGAAAACACTTTTTTTGGAATGAGTGTCTTGTGTAGTTCAACTAAAATGTCACGTGGGCAACATCTCTCAATTTTGGTGGAACTGCACAAAATGGTGATTGGAGTTTCCAAAATCTCCGTCAAGTTCTGTTGGTAATCTCGTGCAACATTTTATTAGCCTTTGCAAGATGGAGTCGTCACTGTCACCACAATGGCACTTTATTTTAGTGGAACTACACAAAAGGATAAGAAAATTATAGTTGCACCTTACATGAGCTGGATAGCCAACCTTAATGTTCCTCAATTTTAGTGCAACTACTAAAGAAGAACCTGCCAGCTCACAAGAGCAAGTACTTCTTGCTAGCTGAATGATGCAATCTTTGCTTCATTTCAGGTGAACTGTAGAAAAAGGCGCATGAATTGAATCATGGAACTCCAGGCAGACCTCATCCAAGTAGAGCTGGAGGTTGAGTTCAAGGAGGCCGCTATTAAAGTGAAATCATGCTCCCCTGTCTCCTTGTTTGTGTTGTGCAAACATGAATACTCAACTACAGATGTTGTGACGGTCAAGAGCATTCTCCAAGTTCTTCGATTGTATGAGTTGGCTAGCCAAGATGGATTTAATCCCGATATTTACTTTATCAAAAGGCTCTAATGGGTTGGTTCTGAATCTTGCAAGCTGGGAATCAGTGAGATGTGTAGGCATCTTTGTTGTACTTATTATTTGGATCTTATTTGTTGGTTCTGAATCTTGCAAGCTGGTAATCAATGAGCTGTGTAGGCATCTTTGTTGTACTTATTATTTGGAACTTATTTGTTGGTTCTGAATCTTGCAAGGTGGGAAACATGGCATGATGATGCAGAGGACAACAACCATAACAAACAGTTCAAACTCGGTAGTATTATCCTTTGTGAAAGTGCGACAAATGTGATGATCATGTGTGTCCTGAGAATAATAATTCTAATTGTTGTGCATGTTGATCCTGTGGCACTGAAAGAACGAGCGAATGCATTGCTTGTTTTAAGTACAAATTTCTATTAAAGCTAATTAAATTTAAGTAAATGACCACTAACTCCTGTTATTATAGTACCAATACAGACCTGTTCATGAACCGATGTGTGGCCGAGGGTGCATCTTCTGCCAGGCGTGCAGCGGACGAGGGAGGGGTAGTAACTGTTGTTGCCTGTACACACTCAGCTTACTGTTGAATCCAGTTCCCCAAGAGCTGAAAACCGAACTGCTGCCGCCGCCTGCACACTCGTTCACTCGAAGAGACTCCAATGGCGATCCGAGGGGTGAGCCTACTGGATATGGACTTCAGCAAGGAGTTCCCCTTTGAGTTCGCCGTTCAGTCCTATGGCTGCACCAAGTTGAATGTGATGTACACCAACGGTACGGACTCGGTGAAGCTCTGCCTCGCCTCAGTCCTATGGCTGCACCAGGTTCTGGAGCATTCGCCCGTTTCATCGGCAGCGCCTGATGTCTACTACACAACCTTCTTCTTGTAGACGTTGTTGGGCCTCCAAGTGCAGAGGTTTGTAGGACAGTAGCAAATTTCCCTCAAGTGGATGACCTAAGGTTTATCAATCCGTAGGAGGCGTAGGACGAAGATGGTCTCTCTCAAGCAACCCTGCAACCAAATAACAAAGAGTCTCTTGTGTCCCCAACACACCCAATACAATGGTAAATTGTATAGGTGCACTAGTTCGGCGAAGAGATGGTGATACAAGTGGTATATGGATGGTAGATAAAGGTATTTGTAATCTGAAATTATAGAAACAGCAAGGTAACTAATGATAAAAGTGAGCGTAAATGGTATTGCAATGTGTTGAAACAAGGCCTAGGGTTCATACTTTCGCTAGTGCAAGTTCCCTCAACAATAATAACATAATTGAATCACATAACTATCCATCCACATGCAACAAAGAGTCACTCCAAAGTCACTAATAGCAGAGAACAAATGAAGAGATTATGGTAGGGTACGAAACCACCTCAAGAAAACGAGAGAGAGAGAGATCAAACACATAGCTACTGGTACATACCCTCAGCCCCGAGGGAGAACTACTCCCTCCTCGTCGTGGAGAGCACCGAGATGATGAAGATGGCCACCGGAGAAGGATTGCCCCCTCCGGCAGGGTGCTGGAACGGGTCTAGATTGGATTTTGGTGGCTACGGAGGCTTCTGGCGGCGGAACTCCCGATCTATTGTGCTCACAGATGTTTTTAGGGTATATGGAGATATATAGGCGGAAGAAGTACATCAGGGGGGCCACGAGGGGCTCACGAGGGTGGAGGGCGCGCCCAGGGGGGTGGGCGCGCCCCCCTGCCTTGTGACCTCCTCGCAGATCCCCCGACATGCACTCCAAGTCTTCTAGGCTTCTTTCCTTCCAAAAATGTGTTCCGTGAAGTTTTAGGTCAATTGGACTCCGTTTGATTTTCCTTTTCTTCGAAACACTAAAACAGGGTAAAAACAGAAACTGGCACTGGGCTCTGTGTTAATAGGTTAGTCCCAAAAATGATATAGAAGTGTATAATAAAGCCCATAAACATCCAAAACAGTAAATAATATAGCATGGAGCAATCAAAAATTATAGATACGTTGGAGACGTATCAAGCATCCCCAAGCTTAATTCCTGCTCGTCCTCGAGTAGGTAAATGATAAAAACAGAATTTTTGATGCGGAGTGCTACTTGGCATAATTCCAATGTAATTATTCTTAATTGTGGTATGAATATTCAGATCCCAAAGATTCAAGACAAAAGTTCATATTGACATAAAAATGATAATACTTCAAGCATACTAATTAAGCAATTATGTTTTCTCAAAATAACATGGCCAAAGAAAGTTCATCCCTACAAAATCATATAGTTTAGTCTTGTTTCATTTTCCTCACACAAGAATGCTCTCATCATGCACAACCCCGATGACAAGCCAAGCAATTGTTTCATACTTTAGTAATCTCAAACTCATAAACCTTCACACAATACATGAGCGCGAGCCATCGATATAGCACTATGGGTGGAATAGAATATAATGATGGGGGTTATGTGGAGAAGACAAAAAGGAGAAAGTCTCACATCAACGAGGCTAATCAATGGGCTATGGAGATGCCCACCGATTGATGTTAATGCAAGGAATAGGGATTGCCATGCAACGGATGCACTAGAGCTATAAATGTATGAAAGCTCAACAAAAGAAACTAAGTGGGTGTCATCTAACTTTCTTGCTCATGAATACCTAGGGCACTTGAGGAGGGCCATTGTTGGAATATACAAGCGATGTTCTATAATGAAAAATTCCCATTAGTATATGAATGTGACAAAACAAGAGACTCTCTATCATAAATGTCATGGTGCTACTTTGAAGCACAAGTGTGGAAAAGGATAGTAGCATTGTCCCTTTTTATTTATTTTCTCTTTTTTTGGGCCTTCTTTTTTTTCTTTGGCCTTTCTCTTTTTTGGGACAATGCTAGTATGACTCTATATGGATGCCTCCGGCGGTGTACCGGGATATGAAATGAATCAAGAGTGACAAGTATGAAAAAATTATGAACGGTGGCTTTGCCACAAATACTATGTCAACTACATGATCATGCTAAGAAATATGACAATGATGAATGTGTCATGATAAACTGGATGGTGGAAAGTTGCATGGCAATATATCTCGGAATGGCTATGGAAATGCCATAATAGGTAGTTATGGTGGCTGTTTTGAGGAAGATATAAGGAGGTTTATGCGTGAAAGAGCGTATCATATCACGGGGTTTGGATGCACCGACGAAGTTTGCACCAACTCTCGATGTGAGAAAGGGTAATGCACGGTACCGTAGAGGCTAGCAATGATGGAAGGGTGAGAGTGCGTATAATCCGTGGACTCAACATTAGTCATAAGGAACTCACATACTTATTGCAAAAATCTACAAGTCATCAAAAACCTCGGTACTACGCGCATGCTCCTAGGGGGATAGATTGGTAGGAAAAGAGACCATCGCTCGTCCCCGACCGCCACTCATAAGGAGGACAATCAAATAACACCTCATGTTTCAAATTTGTTACACAAAGTTTACCATACGTGCATGCTACGGGACTTGCAAACTTCAACACAAGAATTTCTCAATTTCACAACTACTCAACTAGCACGACTTTGATATTATTGCCTCTATATCTCAAAACAATCATCAAGCATCAAACTTCTCTTAGTATTCAACACACTGATAAGAAAGTTTTAGTATTCTTGAATACCTAGCATATTAGGATTTTAAGCAAATTACCATGCTATTAAAACTCTCAAAATAATCTAAGTGAAGCATGAGAGTTCATCTATTTCTTCAAAATAAAACTACCACCATGCTCTAAAAGATATAGGTGAAGCACTAGAGCAAATGACAAACTACTCTGAAAGATATAAGTGAAGATCAATGAGTAGTCGAATAATTATGCAACTATGTGAAGACTCTCTAACATTTAATAATTTTGGATCTTGATACTTTATTCAAACAGCAAGCAAAACAAAAGAAAATGGCATTCTAAGAATGGCAAACATCATGTGAAGAAGCAAAAACTTCGGATCAACCGAAACTAACCGATAGTTGTTGAAGAAGAAAGGTGGGATGCCAACCGGGGCATCCCCAAGCTTAGATGCTTGAGACTTCTTGAAATATTATCTTGGGGTGCCTTGGGAATACCCAATCATGAGAATTTGTTTCTCCTTAATTCCTCTCATATCACGGTCTCCCTAAATCTCAAAAGCTTCATCCACACAAAACTCAAGAAGGACTCGTGAGATAAGTTAGTATAAACCATTGCCAAAACCTTATCATACTCTACTGTAGCAAATCCCTAAAATTATTATTCAACATTTAATACTAAATGCCTCTGCATATTTAATATTCCTATCCTCAAATAGAATCATTAAAGAAGCAAACATATGCAAACAATGCAAACATAACAGCAATCTGCCTAAACAGGATAGTCTGTAAAGAATGCTGCAACATCCATACTTCCCTAGCTCCAAAAATTATGAAAGAAAATTCCCAGTGTAGTAAATTTATCAGATCTTAATATTCAAAAGGTTTCAACATTTTATCACATTCTTACTTTTCTAGGTAATTATTTCAACAGCGGTAAACTTTCTGTTTTCAAACAGCAACACATGGACTTGTAACATAGGCATAGTAAAGGCTATCAATGCCACTTTTATTGAAATAAAATATGCAAAACATTGTTCTAAATAACATCAAGCAAATCCTAACAAAAAGAATTGACGCTCCAAGCAAAACACATATCATGTGGCGAATACAAATATAGCTCCAAGTAAAGTTACCGATGAACGAAGACGAAAGAGGGGATGCCTTCCGGGGCATCCCCAAGCTTAGGCTCTTGGCTATCCTTGAATATTACCTTGGGGTGCCTTGGGCATCCCCAAGCTTAGGCTCTTGCCACTCCTTATTCCATAGTCCGTCGAATCCTTACCCAAAACTTGAAAACTTCACAACACAAAACTTAACAGAGAACTCGTAAGCTCCGTTAGTATAAGAAAATAAATCACCACTTCAAGATACTGTAATGAACTCATTCTTTATTTATATTGGTGTTAAACATACTGTATTACAACTTCTATATGGTTTATAAACTATTTTACTAGCCATAGATTCATCAAAATAAGTAAACAACACACGAAAAACAGAATCTGTCAAAAACAGAACAGTCTGTAGTAATCTGGATCAAACGTATACTTCTGGAACTCACAAAATTCTCAAATAAATTGATGGACCTGAGGAATTTATCTATTAATCATATTAAAAAAGAATTAACTAAATATCACTATGCAAATAAAAATGGCAGCAATTCTCGTGAGCGCTAAAATTTCTGTTTTTTACAGCAAGATCAACAAGACTTTCCCCAAGTCTTCCCAACGGTTCTACTTGGCACAAACACTAATTAAAAGCATAAAACCACATCTAGACAGAGGCTATATGAATTATTTATTACTAAACAGGAACAAAAATCAAGGAACTAAAATAAAATTGGGTTTCCTCCCAACAAGCGCTATCGTTTAACGCCCCTAGCTAGGCATGATGATTTCAATGATGCTCACATAAAAGATAAGAATTGTAACATAAAAAGAGCATCATGAAGAATATGACTAGCACATTTAAGTCTAACCCACTTCCTATGCATAGGTATTTTGTGAGCAAACAACTTGTGGGAACAAGAATCAACTTGCATAGGAAGGTAAAACAAGCAAAACTTCAAAAATTTAAGCACATAGAGAAGAAACTTGATATTAATGCAATTCCTACAAGCATATATTCCTCCCTCATAATAATTTTCAGTAGCATCATGAATGAATTCAACAATATAACCATCACATAAAGCATTCTTTTCATGATCTACAAGCATAGAAAATTACTACTCACCGCATAAGCAAAATTCTTCTAATGAATAATAGTGGGAGCAAACTCAACAAAATAACTATCATGTGATTGAAAATTAAGATCAAGATGACAAGTTTTATGGTTATAATTATTCTTTAAAGCATATGTGTCATCAAAATAATCATCATAGATAGGAGGCATGCTTTCATCATAATAAATTTGCTCATCAAAACTTGGGGGACAAAAAATATCATCTTCATCAAACATAGCTTCCCCAAGCTTGTGGCTTTGCATATCATTAGCATGATGGATATTCAAGGAATTCATACTAACAACATTGCAATCATGCTCATCATTCAAATATTTAGTGCCAAACATTTTATAGATTTCTTCTTCTAGCACTTGAGAAAAATTATCCTTTCCATCGTACTCACGAAAGATATTAAAAAGGTGAAGCGTATGAGACAAACTCAATTCCATTTTTTATAGTTTTCTTTTATAATAGTGGGGGGGAGTATAAACTTTACCATTCTGTTTGGGAACCGCCTATAATGTGTGTAGCATGGAAGATATTGCCATCTCTTGGTTGTTATGTTGACAATGAAAGTATACCGCTCAAAATATTATTCATCTCTATTTCAAAACCGAGCTCTGGCACCTCTACAAATCCCTTCTTCCCTCTGCGAAGGGTCTATCTATTTACTTTCATGTTGAGTCATCATCTTCTTATTAAAAAGCACCAGTTGGAGAGCACCGCCGTCATTTGCATTCATTACTGTTAGTTTATGATGTCTACTACACAACCTTCTTCTTGTAGACGTTGTTGGGCCTCCAAGTGCAGAGGTTTGTAGGACAGTAGAAAATTTCCCTCAAGTGGATGACCTAAGGTTTATCAATCCGTAGGAGGCGTAGGATGAAGATGGTCTCTCTCAAGCAACCCTGCAACCAAATAACAAAGAGTCTCTTGTGTCCCCAACACACCCAATACAATGGTAAATTGTATAGGTGCACTAGTTCGGTGAAGAGATGGTGATATGAGTGGTATATGGATGGTAGATAAAGGTATTTGTAATCTGAAATTATAAAAACAGCAAGGTAACTAATGATAAAAGTGAGCATAAACGGTATTGCAATGTGTTGAAACAAGGCCTAGGGTTCATACTTTCGCTAGTGCAAGTTCCCTCAACAATAATAACATAATTGGATCACATAACTATCCCTCAACATGCAATAAAGAGTCACTCCAAAGTCACTAATAGCGGAGAACAAACGAAGAGATTATGGTAGGGTACGAAACCACCTCAAGAACACGAGAGAGAGAGAGAGATCAAACACATAGCTACTGGTACATACCCTCAGCCCCGAGGGTGAACTACTCCCTCCTCTTCATGGAGAGCACCAGGATGATGAAGATGGCCACTGGAGAAGGATTGCCCCCTCCGGCAGGGTGCTGGAACGGGTCTAGATTGGCTTTCGGTGGCTACGGAGGCTTCCGGTGGCAGAACTCCCGATCTATTGTGCTCACAGATGTTTTTAGGATATATGGAGATATATAGGCGGAAGAAGTACGTCAGGGGGGCACGAGGGGCTCACGAGGGTGGAGGCGCGCCCAGGGGGTGGGCGCGCCCCCTGCCTCGTGACCTCCTCGCAGATCCCTCAACGTGCACTCCAAGTCTTCTAGGCTTCTTTCCTTCCAAAAATGAGTTCCGTGAAGTTTCACGTCAATTGGACTCCGTTTGATTTTCCTTTTATTCGAAACCCTAAAACAGGGTAAAAACAGAAACTGGCACTGGGCTCTGTGTGAATAGGTTAGTCCCAAAAATGATATAAAAGTGTATAATAAAGCCCATAAACATTCAAAACAGTAAATATTATAGCATGGAGCAATCAAAAATTATAGATACGTTGGAGACGTATCAGCACTGACTGCACCTTCGCTACGGTGGAGAGAAGGAAGAACGCGACGATTCGGCCATCTGGTGCAACAAGCTTGTCGACATCCAAAAGCAATACAAGATCATCAGCAACGGGCAGGAGAAGGACTCCATGGTTGACCTCGCTGAGACCATCATCGACCCTTAATACGCCAACATGAAAGAAGATGACCTGAACACGTGGGAGGTACCTCTGAATCTAGCCTACATAACCTACTCAGCCAAGGGCGTATACGCATGCTACGACATGTACATGCAGATCTTGGACATGAGGGCGTGTCTGCTTCCCGTAACCGACGAGTACACGGACAGCCGCAGCGTCATGATCAAGCGTGCCAGGAAGGTCTAGATGTTGTACTTTATCTGTTTATAAGCACCTTTATCATGTGATTGTTTCATGCATTAGCCTATGTGTCGTAATTATCTGTTTTGTCCGAAATATTTCTTTTAAGAACCCATTAACCTGATTGCTTTTTAGGGGCAATTTGCTTATGTATGTAAACTAGTTCACTTGTCCATAAAAAAAACTAGTTCACTCGGCTGCCGTGCTTTGAATCTCCTTCCTCCCAACATATTCCCCTCCTCAGGTGGACCCACCAGGTCTCTGAATTTTCTATCACTTTCTTTTTGGATGTAAACTGAGTTTTCTCCTAGTACTTTCCCCTAGAACCAACTCAACTGTCCCACGTCTAGCCTAAAAAATAATAATACCCCACGTACTATTAGCTCATCAAATTAAGATGATATTTTATTTCGTAAGTTGAAAGTTCTTACAAAATAATAATAATAATTGTTTATATATAACTTGGCAAGTTAACTCCTAGTGATTGCGTACATAAGCTTGCAAAGATTTTACTGATGTGCAATCATGTGTTTATGTTTTTATAACATTTCTCCGTCTAGCCCAACATGATATTTTCACCCAGCCCAGCAAGTCCGCGGCTTTCGAGAAAAATGCAAATGGGATTTAAATGGGCTGCATAGATGCTACATCATTGTTTCACCCAGCCCACCAAATGGACTAAAAAACAAATGGACTGACAGTTGGGTCCACGACCATAGCCCAGTTTTTTTGTGATTTGCCAAGTAAGTCGCTTTGTCAAGTCTGTTGGGCTGCAAATCTTTCAAGACGAGGAGAGCTTTCATTCGGCCGGCCGAGAAAATGGCCCATCAGTAAGGAGAAATGGGTTGTACATTTTTAAAACACATCAAACCGGCAAATAGTTTCAAATATCTTTTTTTCATTTCGATATTTTAAATTACATTAATTTTTATGCGTGGAGAATTTGTTGGATTTTATATTGATATACATTTACTTTTTAAAATAGTTTGAATGTGAGTCGAAATTTTGGGATTAAAAACAGTTCGGACCACACCGAAATATGCAAAATTTCGTATAATTTTTTAACCGTGGCCACAATATGGGTTGTAATGCTAACAAAAAGAATATGGGCTCCAAAAAACCTTAAGAATTAGCAAATGGGTTGTATGCTATTTTCCACAGATTTGAGGCTTTCCTAAAAAAAGGTTGACACACAAGCAGTGACTGTTGGATGGCCATCGAACGGCCGTCGTACTTCTTCAATCTCTGCTCTTCCTGCTCCAGCCGCTCAAACAGGCGCCGGCGGGACTACCTGCTCCCTCCTCCCCGCAGCCGGCTCTGCTGCTGCGCAGGCCTCACCACCCCACCGTACTCCCATAGCTGGCCTAGCCATCCCTCTACTCACCCACACATGCTGTTATTCTCCAGTGACGGCAGACGAAACAGTAAACCCTCGTACAGTCGTACTCCCCTCCGCGTGGGAAACAACTGCCGAGTCTTCCCTGCCTCCGTGTCGTTCCCTTCCTAGGCCTCTCCGTCGTCCACCGCCCTGGTGCTCTCGGCGCGGCCTGGTCAATGTGGTTAACGACCGACATGCATCTGAAGTGGACTTTACATAGAGAGGCCGACTGCTGGGTCCACGGCCGCATGCAAGGAAATGCCTCCTTATTACGCGCAAAATAATGATTCCTCCACCTGACATCAGGGACCCACCGAAAGGGCCTCTGTATTTCGCGAAAAAAATGTTACCACCGCTGACAGCTCGGACCCACCAGCTATATCTTCGCACGCAAGGAAGTGCCTCCTTATTAAGCACAAAAAAAATGAATACTCCCCCTCTTAGCTGGGACCCAATATAGTGGCAGGCTGACTTATGGGCCTACTAAGTTAACGGGGACGGAGGGCTTTGTCAACTTAGTCAATATGCACGATTCTTGCTCCAGTGACCATACGATGTCCATCCAACGGCCGTAGTGCTTCTTCAACCTCTGGTCTTCTTGCTCCAGCCGCCCAAACCAATGCCGGTCGTGCCTCGTGCTCCCGCCTCCCGTGGCCGGCTGCGATGCGGCGGAGGCCTCACCACCCCTACTACTCCCACTGCTGTCCAGGCCATCCCTCTACTCACCCACACCCCCTGTTATTCTGCGGCGAAGGCAGCCTCACACCGCAGCGAACCAGTGAACCGTCGTACTCCTCTACGCGTGGGCATCCACTGCCGCGTCTTCCCCGGCTCCGCGTCGTCCCCTTCCTAGGCCTCGCCGTCGTCCACCGCCCTGGTGCTTTCGGTGCGGCATGGTCAACGTGGTCAAGGAACGGCTTCCATCGGACATGGACTGTACGTGGAGAGGCTGACAGCTGGGTCCACGGCCGCAGCAAGGAAGTGCCTCCTTATTACGTGCAAAATAATTATTCCTCCACCTGACAGTGGGACCCACCGGACGGGCCATCGTATTTCGCGAAAAAAAACGTTTCCCCCTGACTGCTGGGACCCACCAGCTACATCTTCGCACACAAGGAAGTGCATCCGGGCAAAAAAAACAATTCGCCCCCTGACTGCTGGGACCCACCAGCTACATCTTCGCAGGCAAGGAAGTGCCTGACAGTCGGGACCCACCTGGTAGAAGCGTACGTAGCATTGTCATTCTGGTCGCGAACGTGTACGTACATACTGGTCGATGTAGAGGCACGCATGTGTCGTAGTAGAGGCGCGCACGTGTCGTAGTAGAGGCGCGCACGTAGCATTTACATGTACGTACAACGGCCAGGGTGCAAGAAAGAAAATACGGCCACGTATGTGTACATACGGGCGGGGTCTCGAACGCCTACTCGCGCATACGTACGGCCAGGGCTCGTGTACATGGCTGGGTCGGAACGGAGAAACAGCGTCGTCGTCGTGTTCATGGGGAGCAACGGAACGCGTCGTGTTCATGGGGAGGCAACGGAATGCGTCCTGTTCATGGGGAGGCAACGGAATGCGTCGTGTTCATCAGGAGGTCTTGGATGGAACAGGCGATGGAAACGAGGCCTGGCATACCGCAGAATGGAGGAAACGACCTTGTGTTCGACCGGCCACGTTCGAAACGGAATCCTGTTCATCGGGAGGGGTCTGGCGTACCGCAAAACGGAGGAAACGGACCTCCTACGGTCGAAACAGGGGTCCTGTTGATCGGGAGGGGTGTGGCGTACTGCAAAATGGAGGAAACGGACTTGTGTTGGAGCGCTACGGTCGAAATGGGGGTCCGGTTCATCGGGAGGGGTGTGGCGTACCGCAAAACGGGACTCCACGGGATACTGTTCATCTCCACCGTCGACCTCCTCCAGCCTCCACGGGCTCCTGTTCATCCAGCCTCCACCGCACGCTACTCCACCGGCTACTGTTCAACCACCCTCCACCGTGTACTGTTCATCCAGCCCTCCACACCATGGGGTCCTATTCAACCACTCCTCCACGGGTACCCCTCCACCGTCTACTGTTCATCCAGCCCTCCACACCACGGGGTCCTGTTCAACCACCCCTCCACCGTCTACTGTTCATCCAGCCCTCCACACCACGGGGTCCTGTTCATCCACCCCACCACGGGCACCCCTCCACCGTCTACTGTTCATCCAGCCCTCCACCACACCACGGGGTCCTGTTCATCCAGAGGCAACGCCACCGTTCACTGTTCATCCAACCCCCTTGCAATGCTCACTATTCATCCCATCGATCAGCTTCAGTTAGCAGCAGTAGCGAAGGTATTGCTCGATTGGGTTCAGTTAACAGCCATCGATCGATCGCTCGGGTTTAGTAACGCGTAGCCTGCAGTGCAATCGCTCAGGTTCAGTTAGAGCCCAATGCCTCGCTCGGGTTCAGTTAGAGCCAACGCCTCGCACACACGCGCGTACATGTACAAGAGAAACGCGCATCACTCGGCCCCCGACCTCCCACCGTAACCGGGAACTCCCCGAAATTTTCCTCCCCCTCGCTTCTACCACGGTTTTTTCCGTCATGGACAGCCCAAAGAATGTCATGCAGCTGCATCTCCGACCCGCCCAGGACGAAAAGCCCATTTTCTGTCATGATTTTTTGTCATAGAAGTAGGAGCCCACCACATCTATGATGATACCAGGTTTTGTCACAATTATCATCATAGAAGTGTCATATGTATGACAGAAAAAAATTTCATTCGGCCCAAAATGTCACGGATGTGTATTTTTTTGTAGTGTAAGTATCCCGATTATTGTCACTTCGGGGTTAACGGACCATAACACATAATAAGTGACTATAGACTTGCAAGATAGGATCAAGAACACTCAAATATTGATGAAAACATAATAGGTTCAGACCTGAAATCATGGAACTCGGGCCCTAGTGACAAGCATTAATCATAGCAAAGTCATAGCAACATCAATCTCAGAACATAGTGGATACTAGGGATCAAACCCTAACAAAACTAACTCAATTACATGATAGATCCCATCCAACCCATCACCGTCCAGCAAGTCTATGATGGAATTACTCAGGCATGGCAGTGAGCATCATGAAATTGGTGATGGAGGATGGTTGATGATGACGATGGCGACAGATTCCCCTCTCCGGAGCCCCGAACGGACTCCAGATCAGCCCTCCCGAGAGTTTTAGGGCTTGGCGGCGGCTCTGTATCGTAAAACGTGATGAATCCTTCTCTCTGGTTTTTTCTCCCCGAAACACAATATATAGAGGTGGAGTTGGAGTCGGAGAGGCACCAGGGGGCCCACGAGGTAGGGGGCGCGCCCCCCACCCTCGTGGACAGGTGGTGGGCCCCCTGGCCTTCATCTTTTGCAGTTATTTTTTACATTTTCCAAAAAGTTGCTCCATGAAGTTTCAGGTCATTCCAAGAACGTTTGTTTCTGCACATAAATAACACCATGGTAATTCTGCTGAAAACAGCGTCAGTCCGGGTTAGTCCCATTCAAAACAAGGGCAAAAGTGTTTGGAAAAGTATATACGACGGAGACGTATCAGTGATTATATGGCTAATGTCAAAGGTGAACTTAAACTTATTAGTAAACATGCTTCTATGGTTACCACTCAAGTAGAACAAGTACTTAAGGCTCAAAATGATTTGCTCAACGAATTGAATAGTAAGAATAATGATAATGCTGTTACAGTTATGACTAGAGGTGGTAGAATGACTCAGGAACCTTTGTATCCTGAAGGCCATCCTAAGAGAATTGAGCAAGATTCTCAGAGAAATAATATAGATGCACCTAGTCCTTCTAAAAGGAAGAAAAAGAAAAATGATAGGACTTTGTATGCTTCTAGTGAACCTGTTATTGAAACACCTGAGAATCCAAATGATATTTCTATCTCTGATGCTGAAACACAATCTGGTCATGAACCTGAAACTACTGATAATGTTAATGATAATGTTCATGATGATGCTCAACCTAGTAATGATAATGATATAGAAATTGAACCTGCTATTGATCTTGATAACCCGCAATCAAAGAATCAACGTTATGATAAGAAAGACTTTGATGCTAGGAAACACGGTAAAGAAAGAGAACCATGGGTTCAGAAACCAATGCCTTTTCCTCCCAAACCATCCAAGAAAAAGGATGATGAGGATTTTGAGCGCTTTGCTGAAATGATTAGACCTATCTTTTTGCGTATGCGATTAACTAATATGCTCAAAATGAATCCTTATGCTAAGTATATGAAAGATATTGTTACAAATAAAAGAAAGATACCGGAAGCTGAAATTTCCACAAACACGAATATCCAGCTCAAACCCGAGTCCAAGCTCATTTTGCTGCCATTTTCGATCTCCTTGCTCAAAGCACCTCTCACAAAACTGCTTGGGGAGATTGTTCCTTGGTATGTGACTCCTCCATTGGTCCAATTAGTTTTTGTTCTAGTGCTTTATTCATTGCAAATTTGTGCTGCTTAGGTGACCCTGTTCTTCAGCTTGCATGTCAAATTTATATGGTCAAAAGTAGTTTTGATGCATGATATAGGCTCTAGGCACTTGTAGGAGTAGTTGCTATCAATATTATTGAGCTTTGTTCACTTTTATTTTGAACTTACTAAAAATTTCAGAATTTTTCATAAAATAATGAAGAGATTTTTGAGGGGCGCATCGAGCCGAAGCTCGAAGGAAAAGGCACAGAAGCCCAAGTATAATCTGCCTCGCACCATGGAGGTTCAGCCGTGTGAATGGCCTTCTGATGATTTCTTGAGAGCAGCCGTGATTTATGATGATTTTTATGAATTGGCTGAGAATGCAGGCCTCACCGCCTTCCTCCACGACCAACGTGAACAGTATCTCTTACTCACAAATATCTTTGTGCAAAACTTTCATTTCCATTCTAGGAACTCACCACCTACGGTGGAGTTTTATTTATAGGATGAGCATAAGGAGATGTCACTTTATGATTTTTGTCGGGTTTGTTTGGTCCCTTTCGAGGGCACGACAGAGGAACCACACCACAACGATGTGGATGGGTTTATTCATACCATCACTGTAGGGGAAACGAGGAAGGTTTTCGATGCACGAATCACTAGCATACATTTTCCTGTTTTACGCTACTTTGCAATATTTTCTAGTCATTGCTTAATTTGTTGCGGAAACTGTGGAAACCTTAGTGTTCCTGATATTATTATTTTGTTCCACGGTTTATTCAGTGATAACTCTGTTAGTATGGGCGGTATTATTGCTAAACGGTTAAGTCCGAACCGTACAAAGGGCCCCATATTTGGAGGCATCTATGCTTCACGCCTAGCTGCACATTTTAACATACCTATTAGGCATTATGAGAAGGAATAAAAATTGCTTCCTCGTGTTTGTTTAGATTAGAAGAGTATGGTAGCACACGATTTTATTGTTAGGAATAGGGAAGGGAAGCTTAAATACAAATTGTTCTTTGATAAACATCATCTTGAGACTATTACCCTGCCTGCTCCTTCCTTGTTTGATTTATCTGCAGGCCAGTACCTTGTTCCGTTAGAGGCTATTCACGCCTATCGGAACCCTACATCAGCCACAGAGCCAGAGCCGGAACCACAAGTTGATCCTCCACGACAGTCTAATTACCATTGGGATCCGAAAAGATTGCAAACCAGTGGCACTCAGAGTCTTCTTCTTCATAGTACGACCCCAACTATTACTATGGATATCAGCCAGGACAACCGTGGCCATTGACCAACTTAGGCCAAAAGCCTAGGCTTGGGGGAGTACGTATTCCTCACCGACATTACATTCATGTTCACACACTCATTGCTAGATGTCGGTGCTCATACTTTTTCATTGTATCATCCATGCTAGTTTATTTTACTTTTTATGCTTTCTTCTTGTGTGTTTAATAAACCTTAAGAAAAACAAAAAAAATTAGTCGTAGCTTTTAATTAGTTTACTTTCCATGCTTGTAGTAGTAATTAAAAAGAAAACCCAAAAAGATTTCTTGTTCTTCTTTTTGCTTGTTGGGAGCTTTCCCGTGTAAATAGTTTTATTTCTTTCCTTTTCTTTGGGGGTCGAAAGGAGAAGACCATAATTAAATTGTTGAAGTGGCTCTTATATGCATTATTGTTGATCTGACAAAAGAGCCCATATTGCCTTGTCTTCTCCTGTTTATTGAATGCTTGCAGATTCCAGCTTAGTCCAATGCATGTGCACTATTATTATTATCCACATCGTTCGATCGTGCAAGTGAAAGGCAATAATGATGATTATATGATGAACTTATTGAGATGAGAAAAGCTGGTATGAACTCGACCTCTCTTGTTTTTGTAAATATGATTAGTTCATCGTTCCTGATTCAGCCTATTATGAATAAACATGTTTGCAATGACAACTAGAGATCATAGTTTCTTGTGCCATGCTTGATTAGCTAGGAGCTTATAATGGTTTACCTTGCGTGCCAAGATGATATTAAAATGGGTGTGATGTGGTATGATAGGGTGGTATTCTCCTCTGAATGATTTAAGTGACTTGACTTGGCGCATGTTCACGCATGTAGTTGAAACAAAATCAACATAGCCTTCATGATATTTATGTTCATGGTGGATTATATCCTACTCATGCTTGCATTCGGTGTTGATTAATTTTAATGCATGTTCATGAATGTTGTCGCTCTCTAGCTGGTCGCTTCCCAGTCTTTTGCTAGCCTTCACCTGTACTAAGCGAGAATACTGCTTGTGCATCCAACTCCATAAACCCCAAAGTTATTCCATACGAGTCCACAATGTTGGGGATATCGCTTATCGGGAACTTATCGGTCGACCCATGATAAGGGGTAAATCGGCCAGTTTATCGGCATATCGGCCGATTTATCGCCATATCGCTTGATTTATCGGCCCATTTATCATATCGGTCAGACAAGGGTAAGCGATAAATCGGTCAATTTATCGGAATATCGGAAGATATCTTGAACAGTGCGAGTCCACCATACCTACCTATATACGGTATCTACCTGTCGTTCCAAGTAAATTTGTATGTGCCAAACTCTAAACCTTCAAATAAATATTCTGTCTTGTATGCTCGAATAGCTCATGTATCAACTAGGCTGTCCATATCTTCCATGATAGGCGAGTTATTCTCAAGAGGAGTGGACTCCACTCCTCACTCACGAGAAAATGGCTGGTCACCGGGATGCCCAGTCCCATGCTTTATGCAAACTAAATCAAAATAATTGCAAACAAAATTCACCCTGGGACTCTTGTTAGTTGGAGGCACTCGTTGTTTCGAGCAAGCCATGGATCGATGCTTGTTGGTGGGGGGGGGGAGTATAAACTTTACCATTCTGTTTGGGAACCGCCTATAATGTGTGTAGCATGGAAGATATTGCCATCTCTTGGTTGTTATGTTGACAATAAAAGTATACCGCTCAAAATATTATTCATCTCTATTTCAAAACCGAGCTCTGGCACCTCTACAAATCCCTGCTTCCCTCTGCGAAGGGCCTATCTATTTACTTTCATGTTGAGTCATCATCTTCTTATTAAAAAGCACCAGTTGGAGAGCACTGCCGTCATTTGCATTCATTACTATTAGTTTATGATGTCTACTACACAACCTTCTTCTTGTAGACGTTGTTGGGCCTCCAAGTGCAGAGGTTTGTAGGACAGTAGAAAATTTCCCTCAAGTGGATGTCCTAAGGTTTATCAATCCGTAGGAGGCTTAGCATGAAGATGGTCTCTCTCAAGCAACCCTGCAACCAAATAACAAAGAGTCTCTTGTGTCCCCAACACACCCAATACAATGGTAGATTGTATAGGTGCACTAGTTCGGCGAAGAGATGGTGATACAAGTGGTATATGGATGATAGATATGGGTATTTCTAATCTAAAAATATAAAAACAGCAAGGTAACTAATGATAAAAGTGAGCACAAACGGTATTGCAATGCGTTGAAACAAGGCCTAGCGTTCATACTTTCACTAGTGCAAGTTCTCTCAACAATAATAACGTAATTGGATCACATAACTATCCCTCAACATGCAACAAAGAATCACTCCAAAGTCACTAATAGCGGAGAACAAACGAAGAGATTATGGTAGGGTACGAAACCACCTCAAAGTTATTCTTTCCAATCGATCCGTTGGGCTATTCCTATAAGTATCACAAACAGCCCTAGAGTTCGTACTAGAATAACACCTTCAGACACAAATCAATCAAAACCCTAATGTCACCTAGATACTCCAATGTCACCTCAAGTATCCACGGGTATGATTATACGATATGCATCACACAATCTCAGATTCATCTACTCAACCAACACAAAGTACTTCAAAGAGTGCCCCAAAGATTCTACAGGAGAGTCAAGACGAAAACATGTGCCAACCCCTATGCATAGGTTCATGGGCGGAACCCGCAAGTTGATCACAAAAACATACATCAAGTGGATCAATAGAATACCCCATTGTCACCACGGGTATCCCACGCAAGACATACATCAAGTGTTCTCAAATCCTTAAAAGACTCAATCAGATAAGATAACTTCAAAGGGAAAACTCAATCCATTACAAGAGAGTAGAGGGGGAGAAACATCATAAGGTCCAACTATAATAGCAAAGCTCGCGATACATCAAGATCGTACCACCTCAAGAACAAGAGAGAGAGAGAGACAGAGAGATCAAACACATAGCTACTGGTACATACCCTCAGCCCCGAGGGAGAACTACTCCCTCCTCGTCATGGAGAGCATCGGGACGATGAAGATGGCCACCGGAGAGGGATTTCCCCCTCCGGCAGGGTGCCGGAACGGGTCTAGATTGGTTTTCGGTGGCAACGGAGGCTTCTGGCGGCGGAACTCCCGATCTATTGTGCTCCCCGATCGTTTTAGGGTATATGGAGATATATAGGTGGAAGAAGTACGTCAGGGGAGCCACGAGGGGGCCACGAGGGTGGAGGGCGCGCCCAGGGGGTGGGCGCGCCCCCCCTGCCTCGTGGCTTCCTTGTTGCTTCCCTTACGTGGACTCCAAGTTTCTCGGGTTGCTTTCCTTCCAAAAATAAGTTCCGTGAAGTTTCAGGTCAATTGGACTCCGTTTGATTTTCCTTTTCTGCGATACTGCAAAACAAGGAAAAACAAAAACTGGCACTGGGCTCTGGGTTAATAGGTTCGTCCCAAAAAATCATATAAAATAGCATATAAAGTCATATAAAACATCCAAGGTTGATAATATAATAGCATGGAACAATCAAAAATTATAGATACGTTGGAGACGTATCAGCATCCCCAAGCTTAATTCCTGCTCGTCCTCGAGTAGGTAAATGATAAAAACAGAATTTTTGATGTGGAATGCTACCTAACATATTTCTCTAAGTAATTCTTCTTTATTTTGGCATAAATGTTCAGATCCATAAGATTCAAGACAAAAGTTTAATATTGACATAGAAACAATAATACTTCAAGCATACTGACTAAGCAATCATGTCTTCTCAAAATAACATGGCCAAAGAAAGTTCATCCCTACAAAATCATATAGTTTGGTCATGCTCCATTTTCGTCACACAAGAATGCTCTCATCATGCACAACCCCGATGACAAGCCAAGCAATTGTTTCATACTTTAGTAATCTCAAACTCATAAACCTTCACGCAATACATGAGCGCGAGCCATGGACATAGCACTATGGGTGGAATAGAATATAATGAGGGGGTTATGTGGAGAACACAAAAAGGAGAAAGTCTCACATCGACGCGACTAATCAATGGGCTAGGGAGATGCCCATAAATTGATGTCAATGCAAGGAGTAGGGATTGCCATGCAACGGATGCACTAGAGCTATAAATGTATGAAAGCTCAAAAAGAAACAAAGTGGGTGTGCATCCAACTTGCTTGCTCACGAAGACCTAGGGCACTTGAGGAGGCCCATTGTTGGAATATACAAGCCAAGTTCTATAATGAAAAATTCCAACTAGTATATGAAAGTGACAAAACAAGAGACTCTCTATCATGAGGATTATGGTGCTACTTTGGAGCACAAGTGTGGCAAAGGATAGTAGCATTGTCCCTTCTCTATTTTTCTCTCATTTTTGGGCCTTCTCCTTTTTTATGGCCTTTCTCTTCTTCTTTTTTTAGGCCTTCTCTTTTTATGGCCTTTTTTTATTGCTCACTGGGGACAATGCTCTAGAAAATGATGATCATCACACTTCTATTTATTTACAACTCAATGATTACAACCCGATACTAGAACAAAGTATGACTCTACATGAATGCCTCCAGCGGTGTACCGGGATTGTGATGAATCAAGAGTGACATGCATGAAAAATTATGAACGGTGGCTTTGCCACAAATACGATGTCAACTACATGATCATGCAAAGCAATATGACAATGATGATGCGTGTCATAATAAACGGAACAGTGGAAAGTTGCATGGCAATATATCTCAGAATGGCTATGGAAATGCCATAATAGGTAGGTATGGTGGCCGTTTGAGGAAGATATAAGGAGGTTTATGTGTGAAAGAGTGTATCATATCACGGGGTTTGGATGCACCGGCGAAGTTTGCACCAACTCTCAATGTGAGAAAGGGCAATGCACGGTACCGAAGAGGCTAGCAATGATGGAAGGGTAAGAGTGCGTATAATCCATGGACTCAACATTAGTCATAAAGAACTCACATGCTTATAGCAAAAATCTACAAGTCATCAAAAACCAAGCACTACACGCATATTCCTAGGGGGATAAATTGGTAGGAAAAGACCATCGCTCATCCCCGACCGCCACTCATAAGGAAGACAATCAAATAACACCTCATGTTTCAGATTTGTTACATAACGTTTACCATACGTGCATGCTACGGGACTTGCAAACTTCAACACAAGAATTTCTCAAATTCACAACTACTCAACTAGCACGACTTTGATATTATTACCTCCATATCTCAATACAATCATCAAGCATCAAACTTCTCTTAGTATTCAATGCACTTATATGAAAGTTTTTAATTATATCCCTCTTGGATGCCCATCATATTAGGACTAGTTTCATAACCAAAGCAAACTACCATGCTGCTCTAAAGACTCTCAAAATAATATAAGTTAAGCATGAGAGATCAATTATTTCTTCAAAATAAAACCACCAGCGTGCTCTAAAAAGATATAAGTGAAGCACTAGAGCAATGACAAACTACTCCAAAAGATATAAGTGAAGATCAATGAGTAGTCGAATAATTATGCAACTATGTGAAGACTCTCTAACATTTAATAATTTCAGATCTTGGTATTTTATTCAAACATCAAGGAAAACTAAAAAAATAAAATGACACTCCAAGCAAAACACATATCATGTGGTAAATAAAAATATAGCTACAAGTAAAGTTACCGATGAACGAAGACGAAAGAGGGAATGCCTTCCGGGGCATCCCCAAGCTTAGGATTTTGGTTGTCCTTGAATATTACCTTGGGGGTGCCTTGGGCATCCCCAAGCTTAGGCTCTTGCCACTCCTTATTCCATAGTCCATCTAATCTTTAGCCAAAACTTGAAAACTTCACAACACAAAACTTAACAGAAAACTCGTAAGCTCCATTAGCTAAAGAAAAGAAAACACCACTTAAAGGTACTGTAATGAACTCATTATTTATTTATATTGGTGTTAACCTACTGTATTACAACTTCTCTATGGTTTATAAACTATTTTACTAGCCATAGATTCATCAAAATAAGCAAACAACACATGAAAAACAGAATCTGTCAAAAACAGAACAGTCTGTAGTAATCTGTAGCTAACGCAAACTTCTGGAACCCCAAAAATTATAAGATAAATTGCTGGACGTGAGTAATTTGTTTATTAATCATATTCAAAAAGAATTAACTAAATAGTACTCTCCAGTAAAATACTGCAGCAATTATCATGAGCGCTAAAGCTTCTGTTTTTTACAGCAAGATCAACAAGACTTTCCCCAAGTCTTCCCAACGGTTCTACTTGGCACAAACACTAATTAAACACATAAAAACACATCTAAACAGAGGATAGATGAATTATTTATTACTAAACAGAATCAAAAAGCAAGGAACAAAAATAAAATTGGGTTGCCACCCAACAAGCGCTATCGTTTAACGCCCCTAGCTAGGCATGATGATTTCAACGATGCTCACATAAAAGATAAGAATTGAAATATAAAGAGAGCATCATGAAGAATATGACTAGCACATTTAAGTATAACATACTTCCTATGCATAGGGTTTTTGTGAGCAAACAACTTATGGGAAGAAGAATGAACTTGCATAGGAAGGTAAAACAAGCATAACTTCAAAACTTTAAGCACATGGAGAGGAAACTTGATATTATTGCAATTCATACAAGCATATATTCCTCCCTCATAATGATTTTTAGTAGCATCATGAATGAATTCAACAATATAACCTGCACCTAGAGAATTCTTTTCATGATCTACAATGATAGAATTATTATTACTCTCCACATAAGCAAACTTCTTCTCATGAATAGTAGTGGGACCAAACTCAACAAAATAACTATCATGGGATTGAAAATTGAAATAAAGATGACAAGTTTCATTGTTATCATTACTCTTTAAAGCATATGTGTCATCACAATAATCATCATAGATAGGAGGCATGCTTTCATCATAATAAATTTGGACATTAAAACTTGGGAGACTACAAATATCATCTTCATTAAACATATCTTCCCCAAGCTTGTGGCTTTGCATTAATTGCAGTAAATATATTCTCAAAAACATCATCTTCATAAAACATAGCATCCCCAAGCTTGGGCCTTTTCATATCATAAGCATCATGGATATTCAAGGAATTCATACTAACAACATTGCAATCATGCTCATCATTCAAATATTTAGTGCCAAAATTTTTAATGCATTCTTCTTCTAACACTTTGGCACAATTTTCCTTTCCATCACACTCATGAAAGATATTAAAAAGATGAAGCGTATGAGGCAAACACTACAAAAAAAGACACATCCGTGACATTTTGGGCCGAACAAAAAAAAAATTGTCATACATATGACACTTCTATGAAGATAATTGTGACAAAACCCGGTATCATCATAGATGTGGTGGGATCCTACTTCTATGACAAAAAATCATGACAGAACATGGGCTTTTCGCCCTGGGTGGGCCAGAGACGCAGCTGCATGACATTCTTTGGGCCATCCATGACGGAAAAAACCATGGTAGAAGCGAGGGGGAGGAAAATTTCGGGGAGTTCCCAGTTACGGTGGGAGGTCGGGGGCCGAGCGATGCTTGTTTCTCTCGTACACGTACGCGCATGTGTGCAAGGCATTGGCTCTAACTGAACCCGAGCGAGGTGTTGGGCTCTAACTGAACCCGAGCGATTGCACTGCAGGCTACGAGTTACTGAACCCGAGCGATCGATCGATGGTTGTTAACTGAACCTGATCGAGTGATTCCTTCGCTACTGCTGCTAACTGGAGCCGATCGATGCTGCCTCTGGGATGAAAAGTGAGTGTTGCAGGGGGGGTTGGATGAACAGTGAGCGGTGGCGTTTCCTCTAGATGAACAGGACCCCGTGGTGTGGTGGAGGGCTGGATGAACAGTAGACGGTGGAGGGGTGCCCGTGGAGGGGTGGTTGAACAGGACCCCATGGCGTGGAGGGCTGTATGAATAGTAGACGGCAGAGGGGTGGTTGAACAATATCCGGTGGAGTAGCGCGCGGTGGAGGCTGGATCAATAGGAGCCCGTGGAGGCTGGAGGAGGTCGACGGTAGCCCATGGAGGCTAGAGGAGGTCGACGGTGGAGATGAACAGTATCCCGTGGTGTCCCGTTTTGTGGTATGCCACACCCCTCCCGATGAACAGGACCCCCGTTTCAACCGTAGCGCTCCAACACAAGTCCGTTTCGTCCGTTTTGCAGTACGCCACACCCCTCCCGATCGACAGGACCCCCGTTTCGACTGTAGGAGGTTGGTTTCCTCCGTTTTGCGGTACGCCAGACCCCTCCCGATCAACAGGACCCCGTTCCGAACGTAGGAGGTCTGTTTCCTCCGTTGTGTGGTACGCCAGGCCTCGTTTCCATCGCCTGTTCCGTCCAAGCCCTCCCGATGAACACGACCACGCATTCCGTTCCGACCCAGCCGGTTGGCTCCCACGCGTTCCGTTGCCTCCCCATGAACACGACACATTCCGTTGCCTCCCCATGAACACGACGCATTCCATTGCCTCCCCATGAACACGACGACGACGCTGTTTCTCCGTTCCGACCCAGCCATGTACACGAGCCCTGGCCGTACGTATGCGCGAGCAGGCGTTCGTGACCCTGCCCGTATGTACGTATGTGGCCGTATTTTCTTTCTTGCAACCTGGCCGCTGTACGTACGTGTACATGCTACGTGCGCACCTCTACTACGACACGTACGCGCCTCTACTACGACACGTGCGCGCCTCTACATCGACCAGTATATATGTACGTACACGTTCGCGACCAAAATGACAACGCTACGTACGCTTCGACCAGGTGGGTCCCGACTGTCAGGCACTTCCTTGCCTGTGAAGATGTAGCTGGTGGGTCCCAGCAGTCAGGGGGGCGAATCATTTTTTTGCCCGGACGCACTTCCTTGCGTGCAAAGATGTAGCTGGTGGGTCCCAGCAGTCAGGGGGAAACGTTTTTTTCGCGAAATACGGTGGCCCGTCCGGTGGGTCCCCACTGTCAGGTGGAGGAATAATTATTTTTCACATAATAAGGAGGCACTTCCTTGCTGCGGCCGCGGACCCAGCTGTCAGCCTCTCCACGTACAGTCCACGTCTGATGGAAGCCGTTCCTTGACCACGTTGACCACGCCGCGCCAAGAGCACCAGGACGATGGACGACGGCGAGGGCTAGGAAGGGGACGACGCGGAGCCGGGGAAGACACGGCAGTGGATGCCCTCGCGTAGAGGAGTACGAGGTTCACTGGTTCGCTGCGGTGTGAGGCTGCCGTCGCCGCAGAATAACAGGGGGTGTGGGTGAGTAGAGGGATGGCCTGGCCAGCGGTGGGAGTAGTAGGGGGTGGTGAGGCCTCCGCCGCATCGCAGCCGGCCATGGGAGGCAGCAGCACGAGGCACGACCGGCGCTGGTTTGGGCGGCTGGAGCAAGAAGACCAGAGGTTGAAGAAGCACTACGGCCGTTGGATGGCCATCGTACAGTCACTGGAGCTAGAATTGTGCATATTGACTAAGTTGACAAAGCCCTCCGTCCCCGCCAACTTAGTAGGACCACAAGTCAGCCTGCCACTATACTAGGTCCCAGCTAACAAGGGGAGTATTCATTTTTATGTGCGTAATAAGGAGGCACTTCCTTGCATGCGAAGATATAGCTGGTGGGTCCGAGCTGTCAGCGGGGGTAATGTTTTTTATTTGCGAAATATAGAGGCCCTTTCGATGGGTCCCTGATGTGAGGTGGAGGAATCATTATTTTGCGTGTAATAAGGAGGCATTTCCTTGCGTGCGGCCATGGACCCAGCTGTCAGCCTCTCCACGTACAGTCCACTTCAGATGCATGTCGGTCGTTGACCAGGCCGCGCCGAGAGCACCAGGCCGGTGGACGACGGCGAGGCCTAGGAAGGGAACAACATGGAGGCAGGGAAGACTCGGCAGTTGTTTCCCACACGGAGGGGAGTACGACTGTATGAGGGTTTACTGGTTCGTCTGCCGTCGCCGGAGAATAACAGCAGGTGTGGGTGAGTAGAGGGATGGCTAGGCCAGTGATGGGAGTACGGTGGGGCGGTGAGGCCTGCACGGCAGCAGAGCCGGCCGCGAGGAGGAGGGAGCAGGCAGTCCTACCGGTGCTTGTTTGAGCGGCTGGAGCAGGAAGAGCAGAGATTGAAGAAGCATGACGACCGTTGGATGGCCATCCAACAATCACTCCTTATGCGTCAACCTTTTTTTAGGAAAGCCTCAAATCTGTGGAAAACAGCATACAACCCATCTGCCATTATTTCTAATAATTTACAACCCATTTGCTAATTCTTAAGGTTTTTTTTGGAGCCCGTATTCTTTTTGTTAGCATTACATCCCATATTGTGGACACAGTTAAAAAATTATACGAAATTTTGCATATTTCGGTGCGGTCCGAAATGTTTTTAATCCCGAAATTTCGACTCACATTCAAACTGATTTTAAAAATAAATGTATATCAATATAAAATCCAACAAATTCTCCACGCATAAAAATTAATGTAATTTAAAATCTCAAAATGAAAGAAGATATTTGAAACTAATTGCCAGTTTGATGTGTTTTAAAAATGTACATCCCATTTCTCATTACTGATAGGCCATTTTCTCGGCCAGCCGAATGAAGCTCTCCTCGTCATGAAAGATTTGCAGCCCAACAGGCCTGACAAAGCGACTTACTTGGCAAATCACAAAAAAACTGGGCTGTGGCCGTGAACCCAGCTGTCATTCCATTTGTTTTTTAGTCCATTTGGTGGGTTGGGTGAAACAATGATGTAGCACCTATGCAGCCCGTTTAAATCCCATTTGCATTTTTCTCGAAATCCGCGGACTTGCTGGGCTGGGTGAAAATATCATGTTGGGCTAGACGGGGAAAGTACTGGGAGAAAACTCAGTTTACATCGAAAAAGGAAGTGGGAGAAAATTCAGAGACCTGTTGGGTCCACCTGAGGAGGGGAATATGTTGGGAGGAAGGAGATTCAAAGCACGGCAGCCGAGTGAACTAGTTTTTTTACGGACAAGTGAACTAGTTTACATATATAAGCAAATAGCCACTAAAAAAATCAATCAGGTTAATGGGTTCTTAAAAGAAATATTTTGGACAAAACAGATAATTACGACACATAAGCTAATGCATGAAACACTCAGATGATAAAGGTGCTTATAAAAAGATAAAGTGCAACATCTAGACCTTCCTGGCATGCTTGATCATGACGCTGCGGCTGTCTGTGTACTCGTCGGTTACGGGAAGCAGACACGCCCTCATGTCCAAGATCTGCCTGTACATGTCGTAGCATGCGTATGCGTCCTTGGCCGCATAGGTTATGTAGGCTAGATTCAGAGGTACCTCCCACGTGTTCAGGTCGTCTTCTTTCATGTTGGCGTATCAGGGGTCGATGATGGTCTCAGCGAGGTCAACCACGGAGTCCTTCTCCTGCCCGTTGCTGATGATCTTGTATTGCTTCTAGATGTCGACAAGCTTGTTGCACAGATGGCCAAATCGTCGCATTCTTCCTTCTCTCCACCGTAGCGAAGGTGCAGTCGGCGCTGCCGATGAAACGGGCGAATGCTCCAGAACCTGGTGCAGCCATAGGACTGAGGCGAGGCAGAGCTTCACCAAGTCAGTATCGTTGGGGTACATCATATTCAACTTGGTGCAGCCATAGGACTGAACGGCGAACTCAAACGGGAACTCCTTGCTGAAGTCCATTTCCAGCAAGCTCACCCCTCGGATCACCATTGGAGTCTCTTCGAGTGAACGAGTGTGTAGGCGGCGGCAGCAGTTTGTTTTTCATCTCTTGGGGAACTGGATTCAACAGTAAGCTGAGTGTGTAGAGGCGACAACAGTTACTACCCCTCCCTCGTCCGCTGCACACCCAGCAGAAGATGCACCCTCGACCACACGTCGGTTCACGAGCGGGTCTGTATTGGTACTGTAATAACAGGAGTTATTAGTCACTTTACTTAAATTTAATTAGCTTTAATAGAAATTTATATTAAAACAAGCAATGCATTTGCTCGTTCTATCAGTGCCACAAGATCAACATGCACAACAATTAGAATTATTATTCTCAAGACGCACACGATCAGCACATTTGTCGCACTTTCACAAAGATAATACTACCAAGTTTGAACTGTTTGTTATGGTTGTTGTCCTCTGCATCATCATGTCGTGTTTCCCAGCTTGCAAGATTCAGAACCAACAAAATAAGATCCAAATAATAAGTACAACAAAGATGCCTACACATCTCATTGATTCCCAGCTTGCAAGATTCAGAACCAACAAATAAGATCTAAATAATAAGTACAACAAAGATGCCTACACATCTCATTGATTCCCAGCTTGCAAGATTCAGAACCAATAAATAAGATTCAAATAATAAGTACAACAAAGATGCCTACACATCTCACTGATTCCCAGCTTGCAAGATTCAGAACCAACCCATTAGAGCCTTTTGATAAAGTGAATATCGGGATTACATCCATCTTGGCTAGCCATGTCATACAATCGAAGAACTTGGTGAATGCTCTTGACTGTCACAACATCTGTAGTTGAGTATTCCTGTTTGCACAGCATGTTTGCACAGTACAAACAAGGAGACGGGAGATCATGATTTTGCTTTAATAGCGGCCTCCTTGAACTCAACCTCCAGCTCTACTTGGATGAGGTCTGCCTGGACTTCCATGATTCAATTCATGCGCCTTTTTCTGCAATTCACCTGAAATGAAGCAAAGATTGCATCACTCAGCTAGCAAGAAGTACGTGCTCTTGTGAGATGGCAGGTTCTTCTTTAGTAGTTGCACTAAAATTGAGGAACATTAAGGTTGGTTGTCCGGCTCATGTAAGGTGCAACTATAATTTTCTTATCCTTTTGTGCAGTTCCACTAAAATAAAGTGCCATTGTGGTGATAGTGACGGCTCCATCTTGCAAAGGCTAATAAAATGTTGCACGAGATTACCAGCAGAACTTGACGGAGATTTTGGAAACTCCAATCACCATTTTGTGTAGTTCCACCAAAATTGAGAGATGTTGCCCACGTGACATTTTAGTTGAACTACACAAGACGCTCATTCCAGAAAAAAGTGTTTTGTGCGGTTCACCAAAAGGTCACAATAGCAACAAGGTGAAATGGATATCCCTATCTGCACAAAAAGATAGAAAGTAAACAGTTGCTGGTCAATAAGAATATACGAAACATATACAAAATGAAAAGAAGCATCTTAATTATGTTCATGGCAATCATGCAAGGACAGTAGAAATTTTAAAACGTCAGCAATGCTTCATGTTAGCAGAAGCATTACGATCAACAATGAGATTCCTTAAATATGGGATTACTTTAATGGTGGCATTGCTTGTTTACCAGACATAGTAAATCAACAGTAGCTAAAGAGTTGGTTTAAGGGCATGGGACCGTGGGGACACCAGGACACTCAGCAGCGTAAAGGAGCAACTTACTTATCATACTGGGGAAAACAGCAGGAGTGCCATTGTACTATGTGAGGGCAGCAAATCTAATCCTGGAGACCTTGTACTATGTGAGGGCAGCAAATCTAATCCGGGAGACCTTTTACTATGTGAGGGCAGCAAATATAATCCTGGAGACCTTTTACTATGTGAGGGCAGCAAATCTAATCCTGAGACCTTTTACTATGTGAGGGCAGCAAATCTAATCCTGGAGACCTTTTACTATGTGATGGTAGCAAATCTAATCTTGGACATACTTTGTTGACTTGTCCACCAGCCGCCACTTTCTATCCTTTTTTCAACCAATAATAGATCTGTTCCTTATCCAGTTTGTACTGTGTTTTCTCATTATTCCCCTTTTCAACCAAGAGACCGGTTGGGTATCCGGTCTCAACTACTTTCACCATATTATTTCCTCTTTGAATCAAGTCCTAGATTCATGCTACAACTTTCCCCCTTTCTTCGTTGTTTGAACAAAGCCCTAGATTCGAATGCATGAAGTAGCTTTACCTCTGATAATACTAAAAATTTAGGTGGCTTTGGAAGAGCTGATGGGAGTAGAAAAATATGCACATGCAGACACGTGGGGAGCTGGGGCAGTAGAGCAAGGCCGCTTTCGAAGAACTTATACCTGAGGGTCGCCGGGATGTCGGTGGCGGCAGGTCGGATCTGCGGACAATACGGCAGGGTGGAAAATCGGTCGGAGGACCTCCCGAGCCGGCCATGTGTCGGAGAGAATGGCACGGGCAGAGGATCGGGCCCCTCCGACAACTTTGGGTTTCCTCCCTCGGTGCCGATGACCGCGTGAACGATGCACCTTTTATTCATCTACACACACCGGCCGAAGGGATCCGGCCGGATCTGTGACCAGCGGTGAGCAGAGAGAAAATGTCGCTACCGCTGTCTTGTTTATATCTGGAGAGGATGAGAGAATGAAGAGAGCAACCCTAGTAAAGGAAGCGCTCAGGCCCCTGCGTCCATATATAGTGGAGTGATTATCTTTTTTCTCTCCACAACAAGCGTTTCAATTTGTGTACGTGACATTAAAGAAAAGAAACTCTCTATTTAAGGTGACTACTGTACGACTCCTACTTACTACTACTAGTAGTACTACAGTATTGTTCACTTGTGTTCCCCGCCCCTCCATTCATTGAACAACCCCACGGGTGAATAAACATACAGTAAGTACTGTATTTATATAGAACGAACAAGCTCGAACTATTTTCGCGTAGTTAAAAGTTGAGGGCGGGGCTTTCCCGGGCAGTACGTGCGGCAGTTTTCGGGTAGGGCCAGAAGACTATTTTAATTTAAAAAAACTTCGAGACGGCCACATAGCATGGAGCCGACCCCAATGATTTTAAGCTTACAGGCACGGTACATGCTATCCTAGACTACTCTACACTTGAAACTGCCACATGAGCGTGCGGGTTGCGCTTGGCTCTTCGCCTCTTCGAGAAGTCGAACAATGATGGAATACCACTGCACTGGAGGAGTACTACAGTACGCTTCTGGCTATCTGACACCGATTGAACTGCTGCATGTCCACCGCATGCGGGAGGGAGAGCGGGTAACAAAAGCTTCTCCTAGTCTTGCCAGCCACCACGCTCATGGGCAAGGGAGGGACGCTCCTGCCTTTGCGTGCATGACAGGTGGGTCCGACGGGTGTGTGGCCAACCTGTCATACAGCCAAAGGCAGGTGTAGTTAAGTCCGCGAGGGAGAGGATAATCAAACTTCTCATTGATGTACGAGTTGACGCGACACATCAAAGCACTGCACTCGATATATTTCAATAATTTGCGTGTGTGACTCCCAGATGTAGAGGCCGGGGGTCATCATCCTCCTTTTTGAGAAAAAACGGACGCGTGTGTGAGAGGACGAGTGCGTGCGTGCACCTCTTCTCTTCCTGTATAACGTACTACTAAACTCAAAGTACAAGTTTTTGTGGGTGGCACGATGGTGCGTGCGAGAAGTCCTGAGAGATAGGTTTAATGCGTCTGAAAAAAAGACTAGCCCAGAGCTCGCCACACGGCTATTGTTTTCCTCAAAAAATTATGTTTATCAATGCATTAATTGCAATGCATGCATAAAGTACATGCATTGGTCAATTTTCTTTTAATACTTGCATGCAATGATTTAATGCACATTGGAATCTGAACATGTGTTGGGGAACAACCAAATTGAGCCTTATAAAATGGAAAAACTAAAATTTTGAGATAAGCCCTATAAAACCGGAAAGGAGGGAGTAGAAAAAGAAGTACTCCATCCGGGAATAGTGCCGCACTTCGAAACTAGAACCGTCAATAAATTTTGAGCTTGCGTCCCGTCACATTCCAAATTACTCCACGCCATATTGAATTGCAAACCTATTCACACCGATCACAACCTAAAAGGTTTCCTACTTAGGAGCGTATTAGTACTCAGTTATAAATACTAGTATGCCAAGATGACTGCACATTCCTCCTCAACTCCTCATCGACAAAAACAAAGTCATTCAGCATCCTTCCCTTGCGTCTGCCATGGCCAGCGTGAGTTCTCGGTCGAGAGATTGCCACCAGGGAGAGGCGAGCATGGAAGCGGAAGCACGAGAGATGTCCCGCCTCGCTGCGAGAGTAGCCGACATGTCCCGCCGTGTGGAAGTAGCAGCACCGAGGTCTCGCGCGTGCCGTTGAAGCAACACGGAGGTCCCGCCGCACCGTCGACGCAGCAGACTGGTCCGGCTTCACGCGGAAGCAGCAAAAATGTCCCGCTGCACCACAAATGCAGTAGAGATGTCCCGCCGCGCCGCGGCGGTCTGGGAAAATTTCCCGCGGGCAGGCGACGACTGTTACAGGCGCATGCATGCGATCGTCCATGGTCAGATGGATCAGATCTCCGGCTCGGCGAGGTTGCAGGACGACATGATAGCCTCATTTGAACAGGCTACTGGCGTCATCCGGAAACTAAGGGAGGGCAATGAGAGGCTCCGGGCCGAGCGTGACCTGCTGAGGGAGAAGATTGTCCGAAGTGCAGACCAGCAGGAGGAGACCAGTGCCTTGTTGAAGAGGATCGGCGTCATCATCAAGAAACTTATGGACGAGAATGACATGCTCCGCAACGAGCGCCAAAGGCTGGTGGAGGAATCCGTGGATGTTCTCAAGCAGCATCTTGAGGACACGAATGAGCTCATCGCCGCTCATCGTGGAGACTAGTTTTTTGGTTTCTTTTGATGTAGTAATCGGTTTAGGATGTGGATTGTGTCGTCGGTTGTGAAATGTTGGGTTCTAGCGCGGATGTTTGGCCTTTGTTGGCCTCTTGGGATGTTGCAATTTCAATCTGGTAGTTTTTAGTCCTTCATGTTAGGCTGGAGTTGTGCTGAACTTCTTGTGAATTGTGATGGTTTTCAGTAATGAAAATCGGAAGGGGCAAGCCCTTCTTTGATCAAAAAAGAAAAATTAATCATCCTTATATATTCATCAGTCTTGCTATAAGTCGCAGTACATGCTATATAGGTCCGTTGGATCTTACATCAAGATCCGTGCTTTCAGATTTTATTTTTTCTCTCTTAAATCTCAGTCGAGTGAGACATAGCCATGCCATTAAACAGAGGCTCGGGCGCCATTAATGGAGACCTTGGGAAAGAGCTGGACGACAGATGGAGGTCAAAGGGCTCTCCTCCCGATAAGCACGCGCAGGGGTCTGATCGCACGCCTCTCGTACTCAAATAGCTACCCTGCACAGCGCCTCCTAGCTAATAAAAAATGGGGACGCATGGCAGCACGTAAATGGTACTAGTAAGTAGAATGACCAAGATTTCAATAATACTTGTGTTTCCGATTGTAACGTGACATCACTTGTTCCAAAATGACTTTGTTGATTGTTAATGTGTGCGCCTTCGCAAATCGGACTGCAAATTTACCACAGCATGTTGGTGCCATGTCATGGCACCAAGCCAAGTTTCATTATTTTCATGCGTGTTTTGGATTTACGGGAATTAAAAAACTAAGTTTCTCAATGTTTCCAACCTAGCCACGACGCCCAGAATTTTGAATTTCATTCCCATTTCTTGCATGGAACCTAGAAATTTACCCGAGGACACACATGTGATTTTTCAATCAACTTTGGTGCACTGGAACATGTGCTTGTATTGCAAATTTGAATTATGCACACAAAGGTGACACGTTCCCTCACAGAACCACGAGCCTTCTTGAGAGAAGCTCTGATTTGTAAGAAGCTTATACCAAAATTTGTTCCTATTTGGCCAATTTTTTTACCACGGCATGGTACTACCATGACATGACACCATGCCAAGTTTCATGATTTTAAAACCAAGTTTCTCAATGTTCTCGACCGAGCCACGATGCCCTGATGTTTGAATTTTATTATCATTTTTTGCATGGGACCTACTCCGTCCTTCCATCTATATAGGGCCTAATGTGTTTTTCAAGATAGCCGTTGACTATTGACAAGATTAATATCACATGAGATGTATACTATGAAAATTATATTATTGGAAGCTCCTTTGACATACAAAATTGAAGGTATGCTTTGTGTAAGTTGCATGTCATATATTATTGCTCTAACGTTTGGTCAAAGTTCGCCTCGAAAAATGCATTAGGACCTATATAGATGGAAGGAGGGAGTAGAAATTCACCCGAGGACACAAATGTGATTTTTCAACCAACTTTGGTGCACGGGACCATGTGCTTGTAGTTCAAATTTGAATTATGCACATTAAATGACCAAAAACTCAATTAATGTGTAAATAAGGCCAAACGAAGCCGGAATAATTCCACAATTTAACAGGGCACTCATGTAGTTCTATGTTGCCTTTGTAAATAAACTCAAGGGGGACAACGTATATCGTTTCGCACTCAAAGGTGGCACGTTCCCTCTCAGAACCATGAGCCTTCTTGGGAGAAGCTTCGGTTTGCAAAAGCTTATACCAAAATCTGTTCCTATTCGGCCAAATTTTTTACCACAACATGGTAGTACCATGACATGACATCCATGCCAAGTTTCGTGATTTTCAGACGTGTTTTGGATTTACAAGAATTTTAAAACCAAGTTTCTCAATGTTCTCGGCCGAGCCACGATGCCCAGATGTTTTAATTTTATTCTCATTTCTTGCATGGGACCTAGGAATTCACCCGAGGACACAAATGTGATTTTTCAACCAACTTTGGTACACGAGAGCATGTGCTTGTAGTTCAAATTTGACTTGTGCACATTAAATGACCAGAAACTCAATTAATGTATAAAAATGACAAACGAACCCGGAATAATTCCAAAATTTAACGGGGCACTAATGTAGTTCTATGTTGCCTTTGTTAAGAAACTCAAGGGGGGGCAGCGTATATCGTTTCACACTCAAAGGTGGCACGTTCCCTCTTAGAACCACGAGCTTCCAAATCGGCCCAATTTTTTACCACAACATGTTAGTGCGATGACATGACACCATGCCAAGTTTCATGATTTCGAGGCGAGTTTTGGATTTATATGAATTTAAAATCAAAGTTTCTCGATGTTCTTGACCAAGTCATGACGCCCGGATGTTTGAATTTCATTCTCATTTCTTCCATGGGACCTAGAAATTCAACCAAGGACACACATGTGATTTTTCAACCCACTTTGGTGCACCAGAGCATGTGCATGCAATTCATATTTAGATTATGCACATTAAAAGTCTAGAAACTCAACTAATGTATAAAAAGGCCAAATGAACCCGAAATAATTCCAAAATTTAATAGGGCACTCATATAGTTCTATGTTGCCTCTGTAAATAAAATCGGGGGGGGGGGGGGGGAGGCAGCATATATCGTTTCGCACACAAAGGTGACATGTTCCCTCTCGGAACCACGAGGCTTGTTGAGAGAATCTCTGGTTTTGCAAGAGGCTTATACCAAAACGTGTCCCAATTTAGCCAAAAACTATACGTACGAAAATAGGGTTTAGATTATCCCAAACATCTCGCTACCTAGACCAATAATGTACTATGATTTGAATTCAACATAAAATGGATACAAATATTTGAATTGGAGAGCGTATGGTACATGTAGTTCATAGTGAAATATGATTACTGCTATATGTATGTTTTTTGTTATCAAGATAATATTTAAATTATTGTATAACTTGACAACAATCGTATTCAAATAAGGAAAATTGATTCAAATTTAGTCCATATGGTAGACGACAATATATATGTTCACATGGTTGAGTAAAATGTTCATATATGATGGAAGATCAAAATGTACGACTACATCAATTATAAACCGCAAGGTCACCTAATGATATATTCGAATTCAACATAACGTGGATTCAAAAATTGAAATTCGAGATCATGCCATCTATAATCATATAAAAAGGGACATTACTCTTTCTTTGGTGGGAATTGATTTGTTTTTTGTTGTTGTTGAGGGAAGTGCGAATTGATTTGGTACTGTGCAGGGTAATCTTGTTCTCCCGATTTTTTTTTACATTTTTCTAATAGTTTTTTCAATGGCATCTATAGCAATATAGTAAAAGGGGACATGACTCTCTTGTGTCTTGTATGAATTGTTTTTTTACACGTTAAGTTTGTTTTGCCGAACAAGGAATCCGCACCTTGTTATCCCGAAATTTCCAAGCTCGAGTATTTTTTGTCTCACCTGCTTTGAAACTCCCGCTTCTTCAACCCGCGCCGCGCCTTGTTATCCGTAAGCTTGGCTCCCCCCTCCCCCTACGCCCCCCCATTTGTACACCGAGGCCGCCAAAACCAGCGAAACCCCACGCTCCTCCGTCGGCCTCCCGACTGCCGCCCAGCCGGAGACTCTTCCCCGACTACGTCGTCCACCTCAACAGCTCGCCGTCCCTCATCCACCGCACCAGATGAGGATTCGTTGTCGATATCGTCGTCCCGCTGGATCAGCCGCCCCGTCCTCCACCTCCAAGGAGCTGCCCCGACGTTCGCCTCGTCTATCACGCCACCTCAATCCCCACAGCGCCATCTTGACCTGCCCCACCGGAACCGCAGCACCCTCACCGATTCCTCCGATGAAGCCTAGGCCAACTCGGTGCCACCAAGGAGGTTCTGCACTCACCGCTACATTTTATCTTTTATTCGATCTCACGGGGTTGTCGGTGCTCGATAAGCAGACATGGAATGTCTCCATCGACGGCGCCGTCGCCGTCCACATCATCCACGGCGTCTCTCCCCCATGTCGTTGCTTCCTCGGCGGCGACTTCCACAACGGCACTAGCTGCTGCTACTCCGGCTCTCGCTCGCGCTGCGGCTCTGTTCTTGCTGTCGGTCACGCTGCTGCACTGCTCCTGCTTTCGTTCGTGCTGCTGCTCTACTCTTGCTCTCGCTTGCGCTGCTGCACGACCTCCGGCAGCTACAGGAGTTGCTGCTTTAACACTCGCTCGCGGTGCTACTGCACGACTTGCTCTCTGCTAGTGTGTTCCCTGCTCGAGCGTCTGCTGATTTAGATCACTGCTTCTCTGCTACTACTGCTCGAACACCCTAAACATCTATTGCAATGCTCTGTTACTAGTTCAATCAGTTTTGACAGTAAAATTCAGTTTCGACTGTGAAGTTCATTTTCTTCAGTTAAGTTTAGAGTGAACAGTACTTACAGCATCTGTCGGAGCGGCCGTGGCGTGGCTGATGCGTTTTACATCTAGCACTTTTTGGTGATGTATTTTACATCATCTATTGCAGATGATATTAGGGTCCCACTTCCGATTAACATTGTCTGTCTTGTCATGCTTCAGCCTCGTCGCCGTACACCTTAGCAGAGCTGCTCCAATGACGGAACCGTCCATCACAGCGGAGCAATACCCTCGACGCCGTTTGCAGAGGCGTCGGATCTTGTTCCCCGTCTCCGACAGTCACACCAGCATCATCACCATCCTCCACGTCCAACCCAATGATGTTGAGGTCCACAAGGCTATGCCAAAGAGGTTGTACACTCGTCGCATCACTTTGTTTCTCCATTCCTCTGTTCTTCCAATTCATGTGAGCCAAACACCCAGGTTCACTAAAATCCTATGTTTCCAAATGCTATGTTTTGCACATGCATTCCTATCCTATTCTTGTGTTTTTCATGTCCCTGCGTTGATAGAATCCTCCCATTCTAAGGAGCCCTTACAGATTTACTTCATTTTCAGATAGGCGTCAAAGAAAACTCTGTGTGTTATGTCATGCTCCTGCCGTGCCGTCATCCACCCCACCTGAGGTGCACCATCGACAGAAGCGTTCACTGCAGCAGAGATCCCTCCTGCAGACTTCCTTTCACCGCCTCAGATCATCTTCCCCATCGTCGGCAGCCACGCCAACTGCATTACCATCATCGACTGAGCAGATGAACCTGAGGACTACATAGTTCCAGAAGAGAGGTCGCAGTCTTTTGTGTTTGCTTACGTTATACATCGGTTATTATTACCTGCTACTTTATCGTTCAATCTTGAGTTTTGAATTGCCCATGGGTCTCATATCGAGTCAACAACAAATAGTATTTGTCTACTATCTGGTTCATCTGGGGTCTTCTATGTGGTTCATGTTGGGCGGGCAACAAACAATAGATGATCCATTGTCTATCTTTTTAAACTGAAGCTATAATCTACCTGCTATCATTAGTTTTGGATCCATCCACTTGTTTGCTACCATCAGTCTTGATTTTTGCATGCACCCCTTAGGCCTTACAAAATCTAACTATTTTTTTATTATGCATGTTAGATATTGTACACAATCCTACTGAACATGTAGAGAAAAAGAGAAGACCTTTACGTGCGAATATAATGTCATGCAGACGCCGCTCCATGGTGGGTGAAGTGCCCCCCTCCTGCATTTCCAGATTGTATTCCAGAGGAAGATAACTGTTCAGATGGAGATTCAGAAGGAGCCGGCCATGCCTGTTTACCTCCTAAGGTGTTTGCTCTAACCTGGCATGCGGATGTTGGTCATATCATGCATATGGCGCCTTGCATTGCTTACATTATACATCTTATATGTCATCAGCTTAGTTTAGATTTGCTTTGTGTGAATGCCACCTGTTTGGTTTCTATATCATACTCCCACCATTCCTAAATATTTGTCTTTTCTAGAGATTTCAACAAGTGACTACATATGGAACAAAATGAGTGAATCTACACTCTAAAATATGTCTATATACATCCGTATGTGGTAGTCCATTTGAAATCTCTAAAAAGACAAATATTTAGGAATGGAGGGAGTATATGGGAATTATGCAATGCCATCTTCTTTAGCCAGGCATCATATACGTGAATCATGCAATGCCATCCTGTTTAGCCAGTCATCGTATATGTGAATTGTATTGTGCCATATTTTTTTCCATAATGTATTCCATTTGTCAACAATGTTTATACATTCATCTACTCTTCCTGTGCGTCAGCCATTTGAGTCGGTCATGGGAAAATATGGAGTGAAAACAAGGTCTTCTGAGCAGTCAGTGCTACCTGTCGATGCAGATTTCTTGCTGGTTACAGATAGCTCCTCAGAGGAGGATTCAGATAGAGATGACCAGTCGTATCCCCCCCTCAAGGTGCATGCTCTAACTTGGCTGGGTTATATTGCTCATATCATGCATATGGTGTCTTGCATTGCCATGCCATCTGCTTATATTAGACATGCTTTGTGTGAATGCCTCTTGTTTGCTTTCTATATCAGATATGTGAATTATGCAATGCCATGTTTTTCAGCCAGTTATCATATATGTGAATTATGCACCGCCATGGAGCCAGACATTATATATGTGAATTATCTCATTCCATCTTTTTTTTCATTACGTATTCCATTTGTCGACAATCTGTGTATATTGAACTACTCTTCATGTGTATCAGCCATTTGAGCCAGTTATGGAAAAATCTGGAGTGAAAACAAGTTCTTCGGAGCAGGCAATGGTACCTGTTGAAGCATATATCTCGATGGTTACAGGGAGCTCCTCAGAGGAGGATTCAGAGACAGATGACCAGTCCTATATCCCACTTGAGGTGTATGCTCTAAGTTGCAATGTTTATATTTCTCATATGATGCATATGGTGTCTTGCATTGCTTAGTTTAGACATCATATGCACAATATTGAATTCTATCTGCTTAGTTTAGAGATCATACATGCGAGTGCCAGCTGCTTAGTATATGAATCAATTATGTCAATTATATCATGCCATCCCGTATACTTAGACAACATGTATGCGAATTATTTCATCCCAACCTATTTTAAAAAGACATCATATAGTTTTTTCATGTCATCCTGTTTAGGTACTCATCATATGTTGAATTATGCCATTATATCCTATTAAGTTATCCATCATATATCTGCAACTGTGTCATGTTATCCTGTTTAGTTAGGTATCATATATGTGAAATTGTGTCATGCTGTCCTGTTTGGTTAGACAACATATATGTGAATTACCACATCTGTCTATCATACAATGTCTGTACGTTCAATTTATTTTCTTGTTTATCAGCCATTTGAATTGGAGGGGGTGATGGCAGTATCTAAGGGAGCAAAAACCTTTTCTTCACAAAAGACAATGCTACCCGTTGATGCAGATAGAACCATGGTTGTACTGGCCCACAAACTAGCCCCACCACACATAATCGAGACTCTTCCAGATTGCACACTTACACCGTTGGGCAGAGAACCAGCTACAACCCATCTAACCGCAACCCCAATGGATAGTAACCCACTTATAGTTGACAAAGCACCATGTCCACCACAGAGTACCCCCACACGAGCAGTTTGTAAAGCTACTGCAGTGCCCAAAGCACGAAGACCACCACAACTAACCCAAACTCCATGTTTAAAGCAGAAGAGCAACTGTTCTTAGGTCAAATTTCGTAGCTATGGTCCATACTCCTTTGTTGTTGCATCACGGTATTTACTCATACCAACTACTTTCGAATTTGAAGGATCCAATTGAAACTCCAATGGTGCAACAGGTATGTTTTAAACCTATTTCTTTAACTGGATTGTTGTTCTAACTTCTTGCTCTATGTTGATTTCAGTTTAAGTTGTATAAATATTTATGTTCTCATGTGATGCACATTACAAGTGTTGCCAATGCTGTGTAGTTTATCACACTTATATTCTGTCTATGCTGCTGTGTCTTAAAAATATATGAGTTGAACTGTGTCTCTATCTTGATTAGGGAACATAAACTAGAATGATATGGACAATACAGTGACCATAGTACATAGATATATGTTTGTTTCATGTTGTTATCCTGTCCACCTTACTACTGAACCGGTTTACCAAAATGAGTTTCGTATACTACAAGCTAAACATGTGATGTGTCTGCTTGTTTCTCTTGTAGTATGCAAACAGAATATTGGAGAAGAGCACCCCACTATGCAATGGTAGAGAAAGTAATGCATATAAGGTTCAAGATAGTGAGACAACCCTGTTGGTCTCCAAGAAAGGTGATAAAAACAATCTTGTAGACAGTGAGAAAACCCCACAGTCCTGCGTTGATGTAGTGTTCGAGTTACTGGCCAGTACCGCTGGCACAAGCTCTTCAAATTCGCTGCCTAAATCACTTCGGCTTCTTCAGTCTCAGCTACAAGCTGAAAGGCATCAGTCAGCTGTGCTGCGGCAAGAAGCCGAAGGACTGAGGAAGTCCCTGCAGAATTCAGATGCATACTTTCTTGTGCAACAGCAAGCGCTGGAGGATTTAAGCACCAAACAAGAGAAAGTTAATAAGCTTGCTAAGCATCTTGCCAGCATTATGGGTACCCAGGATATTTTTCTTGAACTCTTCTGAAGTGGTTTCAGTTCTGGACTTGTTTTGCTGTGGCGTTTATATGCTGCTTTATTCCCTATATTTGCACTGGTGGCGAACTTTGATGCCCAGTGGATGTAATATGTGTAATAGCCGTGATAGCCTAGCATAAGTTGCTTGCTTATTTATTTCCTTGTTGTCTTGTTTATTTGCTTGCTTGTAGTCAGGGCAGTATGGACACTGGGCCTCGTACGGGTCGTAGAAACAGTGGGCCTTCTATGGGCCGTAGAAACAGTAGGCCTTCTACGGGCTGTAGAAACAATGGGCCTTCTACGGGCCGTAGAAACAATGGGCCTTCTACGGGCCGTATCATCAATTGTCCTTATACGGGCCATATGATCGATTGGCCAAACATGGGCCAATAACAGGCCGCATTATGGCGGTAAACGGGCTAGAGTTGGAATCGTCCGTTCATGGGCCGACCATATTGGGCCATCGTTAATAGGCCGTATTTGATGACACTATGAAAACGACCCAACGTACTATCGGACCACAAACGGGCCGACTGTAACCACGGGCTGAATTTGGCCCACAAGCAGAAAATGACAGTAACGGGCCGTACGTAAACGAATGCTGGAAATGAGCCCAAGAATAAATGGGCTCTGAGAAGGCCGAAAGATAACATGGGCTGAAAATGGCCCAACGGTATAATGGGCCATTAATGGGTATAAAGTGATACACTGTTCATTACGGGCCAGTTTCACCACGGGCCGTTAATGGGTGTAAAGTGATACACTATTCATTACGGGCCAGTTTCACCACGGGCCGTTAATAGGCCAAGAGTTACATAGGGCCTCATATGGGCCGAAAGACGTCATGGGCCATACATGGGCCAGAAGTGAAAACGGACTGGAATCATATTGGATGGCCCAGGTGACACTACTGGGCCTAATTCGGATAGGGCGTAACGGGCCTTGGGTTAGCGGGCTGTAAATGGGCTATATGCGAACAGGCCATTAACATGCTTTCCATGGGCCGGCCCGCCACCTTTTGACCAAGTTAAACGGGCCGGCCTTTTCACAGGAATGGGCCTTTGTTGGGCCGCGCCACGTGTCAACGTATCATAGGCGCCTTCTGTCCAATGAGTGGATGACATCTGTCCCAATGATGAGCCGACATGTGTTTCCTCCAGCCAATGATGATTTTACATATGGAAAATCCCCATTGGTCAGGGCTGTTAACGAGTTATCGGATCCAAAACCTGACCCGATATCTTAATGGTGTTCCGTTACGGTGGATGCCACGTGTCGGTCACCCTTGACGAAAGCACTTCTGTGACGCGCGATTTATCGTCATGGAAGTGGACACTTCCGTGATGATAATTTTGGTAATGTCATGGAACACTTCTACGACAGCACAGGTATGACTATCTTGATTCTGTCATAAATTTGTCATGGATGTACATGCATGACAAAAAACGCGACCTACTGTGACAAACACGTATCATCATGGAAGTGTATTTTTTTTGTAGTGAAACTTAATTCCATTTTTTTGTAATTTTCTTTTATACACTAAACTAGTGATAAAACAAGAAACTAAAAGACTCGATTGCAAGATCTAAAGATATACCTTCAAGCACTCACCTCCCCGGCAACGACGCCAGAAAAGAGCTTGATGTCTACTACACAACCTTCTTCTTGTAGACGTTGCTGGGCCTCCAGGTGCAGAGGTTTGTAGGACAGTAGCAAATTTCCCTCAAGTGGATGGCCTAAGGTTTATCAATCCGTAGGAGGCGTAGGATGAAGATGGTCTCTTTCAAGCAACCCTGCAACCAAATAACAAAGAGTCTCCTGTGTCCCCGACACACCCAATACAATGGTAGATTTATAGGTGCACTAGTTCGGCGAAGAGATGGTGATACACACTACAAAAAAATACACTTCCGTGATGATACGTGTTTGTCACAGTAGGTTGCGTTTTTTGTCATGCATGTACATCCATGACAAATTTATGACAGAATCAAGATAGACATACTTGTGCTGTCGTAGAAGTGTTCCATGACATTACCAAAATTATCATCACGGAAGTGTCCACTTCCATGACGATAAATCACGCGTCACAGAAGTGCTTTCGTCAAGGGTGACCGACATGTGGCATCCACCGTAACGGAATGCCGTTAAGCTATCGGGTCGGGTTTTGGATCCGATAACCCATTAACAGCCCCGACCAATGGGGATTTTCCATGTGTAAAATCATCATTGGCTGGAGGAGACATGTGTCAGGTCCGCGTTGGCACAGGTGTCACTCATCCAATGGGCGTGACGCGCCTATGATATGTTGACACGTGGACCGGCCCATCAAGTTTAAATGGGCCGGCCCAACTGAAGGCCCACAAGATTTTGCGGACCATAATGAGCCGGCCCAGCTAAATGCCCACGAGATTTTGTGGACCATAATGGGCTGGCCCAGCTAAAGGCCCACAAGATTTTGCGGGCCATAATGGGCCGGCCCAGGTAAAGGCCCACAAGATTTTTGTGTGCCATAATGGGCCGGCCCAGGTAAAGGCCCACAAGATTCTTGCGGATCATAATAGGCCAGCCCAACTAAAGGCCCACGAGATTTTGCCGACATTAATGGGCCGGCCCAGCTGTAGGCTCACAAGATTTTGAGGACCCTAGTAGGCTGGCCCATTAACTGGCTGCCATGTTTTGGGCCAAATGCCAACCCATATTTGATCCGGTCCATTAATGGCCTGCCATGCTTCGGGCCTAATAGTGGCCCATATGAGATCCGGCCCGTTAAAAGCCTACCACATTCTAGGCCAAATTACGGCCCAGATCAGGTCCGGCCCTTTAAGAGACTTTGGGCTCAATTATGGCCCATATCAGATTCGGCCCATCAACTGGACACTATGCTTTTGGCCCACTTGCTAAAGGCCCACTTAGTAATTTGGCCTGATATTAGTTTTGGCCTGTTAAGGGCCCGTTTAACATTTCGGCCCTATATTAAATTCGGCCTGTTAAAAGCCCGTCATATAGTTGGGCCTAACTACGACCCGGTTTGCATCCGGCCTGCTCGCAACTAATATCTGATTGGGCCAAACAAGGACCGAGACAATTTTGGCCTGTTAAAAGCCCCTGATTTGATTCGCACAATCATGTGTCGGGGTTCATTTCGGGCTGTTGCCGGCCCGTGAGCTGTTCGGCATGTTTTAGGCCCGCTAAAAACCTGGCCCGTTAGAGTCGAATGTTTCGGTCCGGTCGACTACATCTGATTTTTTTTTCAGATAGCGAATGATGGTAGTAAATAGTAGGAATTAAGAACAAACCTACTCTATACAATAAAGAAATTACGGCATAGTAACTAAGAATAAACCTACACTATACCATAAAGGATTTCAGGTATATTACATCCACTGGGCATCGAAGTTCGCCGCCGGTGATCATAAAGCGCAACAAAGAAGCAGATTACAAAAACTAGGAACCATTGTAGCGTAACAAAATAATACTGAACCGAGACCACTTCCAAGACAGTTCAAGAAAGGTTAGCCTTGCGGGGTAAACTGCTACGCAAGCTGCTGAGCAAGGCTGTGAGACCGGCCTAGCATGTCGGTCATAGCTTCCAGGTGTAGCTGTTTAGCGATGAGGTTCTGATTGGTGTTCTCCGCAATCTTTCTTATAAATAGGACTGCAAGTCGAAGTTGAGTTGCAGAATGCCTTTCTGCTAGAACTTGGGACTGAAGAAGTCCAACTGATTCAGACAATGAATTTTGTGAGCTTGTCTGACTGTTAGTCTCAAGTAACTTGAACACTGCATCAAGACAAGACTTTGGGGTTGTCTCGCTATCTTCAAGATGTTTTGCCTTCTTTGCTGCAATATATGTTGGGTTTTTCTCATAGCCTTCAGCAGACTTGTGCATGCCATCAGGCATATCACCCTGAAACAAAGCAGAGAGATGACAGGTTCTGCACGTGTATAAACAAAGATGATAACTGTTCTGTCAATTCTATCCAATTTCAAATTAGAAAATAAGGAGTAAGTTCAAAATATCAATAGCATAATTTGGCATTGTTCATAATGCGGGGAGCTTCACCACACTACTGGATTACCATGTCAACATAACAAGAATAGATGAAGGGCAAAGAAAATCATTGTATCTATTTTGGATAATGTGCATGGCATGTTGTTCATATCATCAGCCACATCAGTAAGATAAAACAGGAGATGACAAGGTGCAAAAGTGGGCTGCTTCACCACACACTGGATTATAGATCCACAAAAACAAGCACACATATAGGGAGTATTAAGTAATGTGCATGGTATGAATAAGGAATTTGGTTTTACAAGTCAAACTTAGAACTTACGGTTCTTACGAACATGCATTTTGGTAGAAACAACAAACTAAACAACAGTAAATGATAGGGAGTATGAGCAAATTAAACAGCAGTTGAGGATAAAGGCTTTAGAAGGACTGACTTACATTAACAGTTAACACCGGCTTTATAATGCTCTTCTCCATGTCAAGGGAAGGATAGCTCAAGAATTTCAGCACGGAATCTTCTTCATAAGCATTGCCTGTACTCTACATTTTGTAGAGAGTAATTATAGATATGATAATACTGGAAGGGATAGAGGATAATGAAGATAAGATGCAGATTGATGCTACATAATCAACTACCAATCCCTGGAAGTACAAGCGTTACAGGACAAAATGTACTGACAAGAGCAATGGGCCACACTTCTGCATTGGCATTGTCTGTCTATTCTACTTGTTGGTAAGATTCAATATAGATCTGATCTTTTTTAGTAAATGGTGGGCGAGGGAGATAAGATGCAGAATGCTACAAAATGAACCAATCCCTCTTCCCTTAATACAAGAGTGTTTTGAACACTGATGTACTGTACAAAATGTTCTTATATTATGGGACGGAGGGAGTAGCTGTTAATGTAAGTACAGTGATAGACCACGTTCAGTCCTTACAAGAGGACTGCAGAGCTAAACCTCTTCAAAAGCATTGGGTTGATTCTAAATTTATGTAAGAGTCCATATGAATCTTATAATGTCCACCAAATGGACGATTACGAGGCTAACATGTGCAGTGATGCTACATAATCAAACAACTATGAAAGTAATTATGGTCATGCAGGGCAAGAGGTACTCACAAGAGCAATGCAGTGTGCAGTATAGTTGCGAGATTCTGTGGTCCCTTGAGAACGAATGTTCTTCTGCTAATAGTTTTCGTACAAGTGAGATATTAAGGCAAATGCAGAAATGTAGTTCAAATTGTGATGTGATATCGTAGACAGTACCTTACGCTGCAACCGAGACCAATGTGTAACAAGATTATTCCAGTCACCGTCGGATAACTGTAGCACCAGAGACTTTTACAGAAATTTCATTTAGAGGCTTGCGATCGAAGTGCGCTTGCCTCAGGTAGGAACGATACTTCATCAATGAGTGCTTGAAAAGCGCAACCAACCCTTGCTCATCACAATCCAGTTTGCTCCTCGCCTATTTAAAAGAATGAAATCTTGTGTCTTTGTCAGCAGAAACATATGCAGTAATGACCATGAATAACGTTAGTACATTACTTACGCGTAAGTTGTGGAGGAAGACTGGAAATTGTTCTGTGTCTGCAGTATAATCTTTCCATGAAGGAAAGATGCGCACAAAGTTCCTGACAACAACATAAGCTTCATCTTCTAAACTGGGAAGAAATGGAACAGGGGTCCTATTTGCTGCAATTGGGGCTCTCTCTGGTTCGAAAAGGGATTTGGCAACTGGATTTGGTGTACTCTTTGCTGGAATGGGGGTTTTGCGTCGTACAGCTGGTGTTATGTCAACTGGCATAATCATACTGTTTGCTGCAGTTGGGGTCTGCTGAGTTGGGGCATCAGAAATGACTAGTGTAGTAGGGCTAGAGTCTGCTAGATTTGGGGTATTTTGTGGGTTGGGTGATATTGCAACTACACCTAATGGGCTATTTGATTTATCCGGTGCCACTACCTCTTCCAAATACTTTGCTTGTGCTCCTCCACGATCAGCAATCGCCCTCTTCCTTTTGAACGTCTGATACACAAGGACATCATTTGAATGGATAAATATGGTATGATGACAGATGGAATATGTACTAAAAATGGATAGGCAGGGCGTATTCACATACACGATGTGTAAACTAAGCTAATGGCAGTTCAACAAAGTAGAAGCAATGCAAAGCATCAGTTGCAAGATATGTGCGAGCAATGTAACCTTGGAAAGTTAGAGCAAGTACCTTGATGGGTGAATAAGATAGGGCATCTTCCTCTGACTCCTACACTAGGGAGCTACATTGACTTAGGTCTCCCTCTAGCTTAGAATGACTGTTAGGATCATATTCTGAGCATGAATCTGTAGGTGGAGAGCGTTTGCATTGCATTGCATCCAGACTTGATTTCAGTCCCTTAATGCCAAGCTTGACAGCCATGGCATTGTTCTGCTTTATTCTTTTCATGCGCGCAAGCTCATAATCATTATGATGTTGTTCAGAATCTAAGATTCATGAAAACATAAAAAGTAGTCAGATTATCTATTTCGAGGGCCGGAATTTTGAAAACCCTGTGAACTTTAGAGGTACTAAAGATTACTGAAATACATCTGAACCATTAAGTGTAGGTAGCACTGAGCACACAACAAACCCTAATGACAGTCCTGCCTAATGAGTAATGAATCAATTAGAAAATGGGTGATGAGGAGTGGCTGCTGAGTGTTGAGGACATATCTGAGGATAAATCGGGTTGGCTTGGTGGGTGCTGCACGCCTGAGCCCTGAACGGACTGGGAAGGTAGGCACGGCGGCGCGCCCGGGCAGTGGTGACGCTGTTGGGCGAGCGGCTCCTGGTCTCCTATTAGTCCGGCGTCTCCTCCTAGAGTCATGTCGCCCGGGGACGGCAAGTCACCGGCGAGTCAGGCGGCTGTGGGCGAGTAGAGATCGGAAGTGCGCAGCAGAACAGAGGGGAATCAGGGCCTGGGACGACCCAAAATCCCAGGGTGGGCCGGCCCACCGTGGGCACCCTGTAGAGATACACACCCGAGCGGCGAACATGCATTTTTGAAACTAATTTAAGAACATTTAGCTGACCAATTAAACAACTATGTTTTAATAATATTAGATTCGTATTTGAACAACTAAGCTTGTTTAGCTTGATGGGTGGAGCAGTGTTATTATGACACGAAGCATGTATTCTGATCGTATAGTGATCATAAAAGGGGGAAACTCTAAGCATATTTTTTAGCAAAAGAGGGTTTCCCCTCCAATTTCTATTAAATAAACCACCACGGAACCAACATGATCAATTAAACCCTAAGCATGATCAATTAAATTGTATTATGGTTGTGCCATGGCAGATTTGAAGCTGCAAACCGGAGAAATGATATTTAGCATCCATTGTTTGCTTTGAACTAAGAACTGAATTCTAAGAGCTGAAAAGAAAGTAGAGTAACCAAGTTAAGATCTATTTTCTGGTTGAGATCAAAAAGTTGAGGAGATACGAAGTACCACCTCTCTTGCGGCGCCGTGTAGGCATCGGGGGTGCGATGGCTGTCGGTGGCGTTGAAGCAGATCTACGACGGTAGACGGGTGCATCGGGGGATAAGGCCTGTTGCGGTGGAAGAGAAGGTCGTGTGAGCGGCCCCGGCAAAGAGGACGACGGCGCCGATGAAGCGAGAGGACGCGATGCAAGGCTATTGGTCTGTCGCCGTGGATGAGAAATGTCCATCTCTAGCAGTGGACGATGCAGTCTTGGTAGGCGCTCTAGCATGGTGGAGGATGGTGGCGATGGATGTGGTGGAGGACGGTGGCGATGGATGGGGTGGCGGACGGAGGCTGGTGTGGGGATGGGGTGTTCTAGCGCGGACGGCGTATGAACGGGAAAATGGAGGGAGAGGTACGGGGAACCATGTTTTTGGGATGCGCTTGTCTGAAATATGGGAAATTTACGAACTTAGCCCCCGTTTAAAATTTGGACATCTTGCCGGTTGGGGATAGGACGGTAATCTCGCATCTCGCCAATATTTGTCCAGAGCGATTTCGGGCGAGGAGAGGGTGGTTGGCGCCCATGGTTGGCACCCATGGTGTATGAACGGGGCTGACAGGTAGGGCAGTTGTGTCACGTCTGAGTGAAGTTACAAACCTGCCCCTATTGAAAATATTTGCCTACATCGATTTTGGCCGAGTCAAGTTTCTTTTGACGCCCACCATGTATGAATGGGGAATGGAGGGAGAAACAGAGATCTTTCGGACGAGCTTGAATCAAATGAGTTTTGTCACCCATGTTTGACGCCCACCGTGTCGGAATGGGCTCAGAGGTGGCCGTCTCACGTCTAATTGAAGTTACTAACCTACCCCTATTTAGAGCGGTGGAAATCGGGCCGATGGATTGTCTATGTAATGGGTAGACAGTACTTTCCATCTCCCAAACACTTGGCTTCGGGCAGCCGACGTGGGAGTGGACATTTTACTGCTTCTTTCGAATTTTAGGACAATAAGCATCCACGTTTACCCTGGCAACTAAATTCGAATCCATTTTGTATTCCTATATGAATCTTTATAAATCATTCTATGTGTTTTTATATATCTTCAAAAGGACGACAAAGATGTATTCCACTGTCATATATGAATATGGTTTACAAATGCCAATACTCAAATTCAGAAACTAGAATCCAGTTTAAGGTGAATTCGAATATTTGGAACACTTCATGTCCAACTCAAATGTCACACGCAGCATAATGTGTACTCCCATTTAGATATGTACATAAGCGATGTATCAAGATTCAAATACCGAGTCAATCAACCAAGAATGTACAGAACTAACAGACATATAAACACTTATAGAGTATATGGATCAATAATATCAACTAACATACATAAGCTAGGCCGCTGTACTTTTTTTTGGCTGCAACAACATCTTTTTTTAGCCAGCATCTTGTCCCTTTCCGATGCGTGACACTTATGGTCCATCTATACTACTACTATTGTTGAATGCACATTCAGCCCGATTGGCATATTTGTAGGTCTGGCATAGCAATCCAAATGAAATGTCTCCGAGTCTTATCAATTAATACAGACTTGTGCTCAAATAAAATTACAAACCAAAAAAAACAATTATTACATGATCTCTAAAACAAATGGTTTGATTGATTACACGAACAAACAACACAAAGGTTATTCAACTATGGAAATAACATTTCACCTATGATTTACCAAGTAGGAATTTAATTTCCTTTTTTCCTTCAAGACCTTAACAATCTGGTCAGTCTCAGCTTGCTTCGTTTTGAAATCCACCAAATATTTAATGATTGTCTTGAGTACTGCTTGTGATTGTGCTGTTTGCTTCCTCAACATGTCAACTTCATCTCTAAGTGCAGAAGCAGAATCTCTTTCTACCACTAGTTTAGCCTCTATTGCATCAGCAGTTGGCAATTCATAATGCACGATTGGGCCGGTACCACTGCTGTGGGATGATGCAACGTCCATGGGGACCTCGCTCTTTGATCTTGGGCTAACCTGTTTTGCCATTAAAGTTTCGATTGGATTCAGAAAAGTTGAAGTTAGCAAAACATCTCAACTGGGAGTTATAACAGCAAACCAGTTAAACAAACAAGGAATTAAAGAGTTTCAATTGGATGCTGAAAAGTAGTTATTAACATCATTGTAACCCGTTGTTGCAGCAGCAAAGTAGTTAAACAAACAAGTAGATATTTAAGTTAAGGCAAACAGGTAATTCTTAACAGTAAGTATCAAACACATAGATAGGCGCAGTCTACAATATGATTAACAGGCTGTGCCATTATGTAATCTGTAGCAAAGTAAATTAAGCCAAGCAACGTAATTGAACAATTTTGCAATAAGTGGCTAACTAAAATTCCGAGAAGCAGGTAACTGAACTTACGCTAGTTCTTTGTACAGGCACACTGTAGCTTCTTTTTCGCTTACAAGGTTGTACAAAGGAGTCCATGGCATCAATTGCTGGGATACGCAGTCCCAATACTTCTTTCTTCCCACACTGCATGGGTAAGTCAAATGGTTAATCTGGTAAGATGGTGCATCGTTGATATGTTATATGAGGACGTGTAGTCAGACTAGTTGTAGCCAAACACATCACACTGGCTTTTACTGTATATTTCATGCGATTACTTTTGGCATATCGAGATCTAAGCAATCTACAATAGGATGAAAAGACTGGCATCCTTCACATTATTGGCGAACTTAGTTCATAGAAACAAGCAATTCAACCATTCTGTGGATAAATCAAAAGCGCCACTGGAATATTTTTCACTATCCAATCATACACGCAAAAAGGGGTGACGCCACCATAGGGGCTGGTATGGGCGGCCGCCTCAGGTGGCTGGAAAGTGTGCACCTAGTTTGAGTCGTCCAGGTTGGCCGACGCTAGTTTTGTTCGTCCAAACGCACGAGCAGGCAATGTAAAAAATGAAGAAAAATGTTTCAATTTGGATGGGCCAATAACATAAGTGCAAGGCAGGCCCTATAGCAGGCTCGCGGCCCAAACGAGCGCCTCCCATATCGATCGACAGCAGGAAAAATCCCAATTCATTCGCTCCAGCCTCCAGTCTGGTTCGCTCCTAACCTAGCCGCCGCTGGACAGACCGACACAACACTTCATCGCGAGCTCGTTGGAGGGCGGTCGCCGGGCTTCAAGGGAACGGAAGGATAAGAAGATGAAGATCCAACCCTGGGTGTGGCCTGTGTGGGAGGCAGCGGCAGCAGCACGGGCATGGCATCGAGCTTGTGCAAACGGACAGTCGCAGCTTGCAAGAGTAGCATGCGCAACGAGCAGGTACATCACATCGCTGATTATATCTAATTCAACTCTTCATTTTTTGGCCAATAGTTAAACCTGACGGTGTTGTAAAACTGCTTGTATGTAGGGAATCTATGAGAAAATGAAACCAATTTCTACTTATTTTATAACTCCCCCAATCAATACTGAACTGACTGAATCTGATGTATCTAATCAAGTTTCTGGTGCAAACATACAAGCTCATGTTGTTCTTGAGCCTTAAGTGTCTAATGAACAGACTACTAACAAAGGATTTGATGCAAACATTTTACATGCTCCTAGTGATGAACATATAGTGTCTAATGAGGGATCTAATGCAAGCATTTTGCAAGCTCATTGAAGGATTTAGTGTCTAATGAGATTTGTAGGCATCGATGAGAAGCAAATTATAGTGCATTTTCATAGCTTGAGGAAACGTCGAGGCCATCTACCAGAAAGTCCCGTATCATGACAACATAGCATAAATACTTTTCTAATCTGTTGTTTGAAACTATTGGCATACTTGTGGAGGATAAATATATTGATATGCAGTTTGCGCACTGGTTACACGTGCAATTACACTTCGATATTTTCAGCCAGAGAACGAATAATTCGAGCAGGTATAGGCCATGTTTGTAGTCCTTGTACACCATGTTGCATTTTGTGTTTTTTGGTGCTTGCATCATTTAGTGTTTATAATCTGAACTACTTTGGATCATTAGCTTGTTTTCAAAGTACATGTAGCTTCATATTTCTCAAGTTATGTTGATTTTCGGAGTGCAAATGCCTTCGTATTTTTTAAGTTAAATGTTCACCCCTGGTAACTTGAATTCGTGGATCAGCCATTGCACACAAATCATACATGAATGCCAGTACGAATTAAATGAAATGCAGGGACTTACGCTAGCTCGTTGTACAGGCTCACTGCAGCTCTGCTTGCGCTTGGGATATTCCATGTACAAGTCCATGTTACCACTGGTTCGGGCCGGCGTTTGGGCATGCTCGCCTAGCTAGAGTGCGGGTCACTTCAGAGCCATTGAGGGTGATGCATTGGCGTTGGATGGCCGCGCATGGATGCAGATCTTGAGTGGCAGCGGAGCGCTATGATGCGGTGGACGAGACCGTTGGTGAAGCACCAACAGCCTCGGGGGGCGGAGGTGCGACGATGTGCTCGGTGAAGTATCCCCGGTGAGCTGGGAGACTGCGTCGGTGAACCGTACCTGATGCGGTGGAACTCGGTGTCTGTGAGGCACGTCGGTTGCGGCGGCCGACGTTGTCAGTGGACCACCCGGAGTGGTGGACGAGGGCATAGATGAGGTAGCTCCGGTGCGGTGGTGAAGCGCGACCGTCGTATTTGTCGTCGTCATCCGACACAGAGGTGGGGAACGATGGGGAAAGAGACGAGATGAGGGGCGATTCGAGGGTTGGCGGCGAATTAGGGATTTGAGCAATCTGGGCGCGGAAGGGGACGGTGGAGAAGAGAGATTTTGCAGGGCTGGAATTGGGGCCGCCAGATATTTCAATCCGAAACGTGGAAGCGTGAACTTATATTGTCGTCGTCCTTTTGGGGGGGGGGGGGTGGGTGGCTGGGTGCTACGCGTCTGTCCGACACACGCGACCGCCCCGACAGGACTATGCTTCAGTGCCTTAAGGCACCTGCCTTTGTGTCCATGACATGTGGGCCCAACAGGTGGCTGGCCCACATGTCAGTGACCCAAAGGAAGTTGCCTTTAAGGCACCGAAGCGGCGTCCACCCCGACACGACCCTGGTGTGCCTGGTGCGCCTACATTTGAGAATGCAAACGAATCTTCTTTCTCTTGCAAACGAATCTGCATGTATTACCATGCCCGTGTTTTCCTTGCAATAATTAGTCATTCGAAACGAGATACTCCATCTGTTCACTTTTGTAAGTCGTTTCAGACAACTTAAAATGAATTGTTTTGCACATTGTCTGAAATGTCGTGAACAGATGGAGTACTATAAATTAATAAATGAGGAGTTATTTGAAAAGAAATCGAAACGGTACCCACGCTAACGTGGATTAGAGTGTGTGTCACATAATTAGTTATTTGAATTAGAGTGTGTGTCATGTAGTTAGTTATTTGAATTAGAGTGTGTCTCATGTAGCGATCTCCAATTCTAACGTGGATTTCGCATTTCACTGTATCCACGCTACTTTTTAATACAAATTCATATGTATATGATGAACACCATGGTAGTGAGAAAACTTTTGGATGGATTCAAACATATGACCTACAAAATAGAACAACAAACTGTGTCAATGTCAACTTTTCCAAACTTAGTATGGCACGAATTCGAAATAATTACCCGTATGCCTGGTCCTCGGTTGAAATCTTACAATGTACACTGAATTGAAACATCGATATTAAGTCTCGTACTATGTACTCCCTCCGTTCAGAAATACTTGTCCTAGAAATGGTTGTATCTAGACTTGTTTTAGTTCTTGATACAACCATTTTTAAGACAAGTATTTCCGAACGGAGGGAGTACATTCAAATGTTGTTTTTATCCCCCCCCCCACACAAATGCTACATACTTCCTGTATCGGTCAATCTACCTCTCGTAACCACCTTAGGAAGCTATCGGTTTCCAACACATGTTCATTCTTTCTCTGCATGTTTCGATATCTAAGTCTCTCAACTACATAACCCCTTTTTCCACTCTGTTACCAAATGTATTTACCTCAGACACCCACCATTGCACCCCATGCCGGGCTCTCTCTCTCTCCCCCTCTCCCTCTCACCCTCTCGTGCTAAATACATGCATTGCCTATCTAGCCCCCAACCTCTCGTGCGCACGCACGCACGTTGTATATCTAGGCCACTCCCTCGAGACCATCTCACTCTTTCTTCCGCACGGTGGGCCACACTCGCTCAATCTCGCTCTCTTCATCTGAGTCTCGTTTAACCTCGTTTTCTTTCACACACACAAATGATATATCTCCCGGTTCGGGCCTCGATCGACACACTCTATACTCTCTCACACAGATTGTCTATCTAGGTCAGTCCATCCAAGCCGCCGCCACTCTTTCGACCTCATGGTGGGCCACGCTCACTCAATCTCTCTCTCTCTCTCTCCGTATGTCTCGATTGACCTTGCTCTTTCTCAGAAAAAAACGATATATCACCATGTTTGAGCCCAATTCGACCTATTCACATTGTATACTCTCTCACGCACATCGTCTATCTAGGTCACTCTCTCCAACCCGTCTCACTCTTTCGATCGCACGGAGACCCTATGTGATCGGTTGACCTTGCTTCCTCCCACGCACAAAATATATCTACACGTCTATGACTGGATCATCTCTCAAGCTCTATCTTACAGCCCTCACCCTTGCCAAAAAGCTCAATCGGACAATATCTCTCCAGAGCATAAATATTTGTTCAATGAATGTCGGACCACACTCACTTTGTCTCTCTATCTATATGTCTCTCGATTGACCTCGCTTTCTCACACCATATCTTCCACGCGTTGAAGCTACTACCTCTCCATCCCTCGCAAAGCCGGAGCTATTAACATTGCGAGGGGCACTCCAAACTTGGATTAATTTGTGTAGGCATTTGTTCCGGTCGGTTTAGATTATATTTTCATAGCATTCGGCCCACAACTACTCCAAACACCGTTGCAACCCACGCAACTCCCCTAGTTGATTTACCTCTGGCTCGGTCATCGCTCTCTCGCACGTCCTTCTCACCTTCAACGTCGCACCATGGTATTATTGAAAAACTATGTTGTTCTCTTTAATAATTATAAATAAGCTACAAAACTACACACCGATAGTCCACTTGGAATGGAACAAATTTCGACCCACAAATTAAAGTGCTACAAACTACACACCGAGGGGCCCACATGTCATGAAACAAATTTGGACCCATATACAAATTAAAAAAAATAAAGGACGAGGATCGAACACGCGACCGGGCCTTCAAGCCGCACGTAAATAGGCAACATACGTAGAAAGAATAGCAATGTTTGTTGTACCCCCTTTGTTCACATAATGTTTTTATATTACCACAGCCTAATTAATGGATAACATGTATGCTCTCTCTCTCTCTCTCTTCGCCTTCACTTACTGGTGGGTTCCATGTGTGCTCTCTCTCTCCTCCCCTTCTGCGTTTAGACGCACGGGCAAACAGGAAGAACTCGCGGGCGATGTTGTCGTTCACCATATCTGGACACGTTCACAAGTCACGGCACCAGTTTCACGTACTAGCAGCACTAGTCAGTGTGTACGTGCAATGCACGTTAATTTGGAAGTATATTAAGTGCATGCGGATATTAACTACTAGGATATTATTTGCGTGTTGTCATGTGATTAGCACTATTTTTGGCATGAAATTAACTGCACGCTAAACGTGTTGAGCGCTCGACATTGAAGCAGTCTAGGTCGTTGGATGATAAGGAATACATGTGGCTTGATGACGTTTTATATTTAATTTGATACGACTCTAGCAGAACATTCAATCGATCAAACCATACATTTCGTTCAGTCTGACTCCGACTTTAAATTATACGACGATCGATATAAAATAGATGGAAATGATAAACGTTCGGATTTTAAGCATGGCAATCGGAACGTTTTTCATGGAAAATTTAGATTACGCGGCGGCGGCGGGGGCGTCTCGCAGTGGGAAGCGGCTCCTCTGTCGTGCTCTGTGTGTCGTCGGGCCACTGACCGATAGCGACGGCGGCGTCTTGCGTCGTTGCTGGCATACTCCTGGATGTCGGCCTAGCTTCAAGGAAGGCCAAAATGTTCTAGACTTCGGAGCGAGTCAACTGGTGGGAGGAGGCGACTGGCTATGGTGCAAGGAAGCGGTCGACGGCGGCCATCCATGCCACTGAGGGGGGCACTGGCACCTACGCGGGGACAGGCGCTGTCAATGGCGCGGCGGAGACATTCGTGTGCACGGGCACCGGCACGGGCGCGCACGTCAGTGCACGCACAGGAGCATGCGTTGGTAGGTGCATGGGCACCGGCACGGGCGTGGGCGTCAGTGCACGCGCAGGCGCATGCGCTGGCAGGTGCACGGGGATGGGCGCTAGCGCAGTCGGGGCGATGGGAGCCGAAACGGGAGCGGGGACAGGCACGACGTCTTCCCGCAAGGCCAGTTCAAGCTCGTCCCAAAGCGCCTTATGTTCTTGAGACTCCGGCTGGGTGTCTTCCTCAGAAAACTGGAACACTAAGGGCAGACCATCGTGATGCGGCATGGCATATGTTTAGGTCAGGCTAGTTGGAGGTAGACGACGGGAGAATCGGAGAGGAAGAGAGAGGATTGTAGCAATACCGGGTAGTGCGGGGTTGATTTTAAACTGCGGTGCCGGCGACATTAAAAGTGGGAGCAGTTGGGATGACGGTGGGCGGCGGAGCCTGGTCAAAGGGCTCGCCTCCCGGTGAGCCTGCGCAGCGCTCTGCTCGCACGCCTCCCTGACAGTCGGCGTAGCGGTCTGCTCGCACGCCTCCGGTCGACTCACACGCTTGCTCGGACGGCACCTGCCGATGAGAAGCTGGGACTCGTGGCGGCACATAAACACCCACGGTTTCAATAGTGAAAGCGTTCGCCTTAACGTGATAGGTCTCTCTTTGTTCCAAAATACCTTGGCTCTTCATTTGTGCAACTTGTCATAAGCAGCTTATCTCAAATTGAAGAAAAAACTTACGAAGTAATATTTGTGCCATATCACGTGACCATGCTCAGTTTCAAGAATTTATGCTCACTTTTGGATTTTCTGAAATATAAAATCCAGGATTCAAAACAATATCATAACCTGCATCAGGCAATAAATTTTCAAGCCGTACATCTGTCCTGTTGTATTTCTTAAGAAAGGATTTGGTCAGACATTTTTCTTAGTTAGACTTCAGACAAGTTATATATGCAGAGTAAAAGGATAATCCCTCTGTACCAGTGCATTGCCTGATATATTAACTCAAGTACTAGGCACGAACAAATGGGCTCAATTTTGTGCTCATCCTGGTGTAGTAGTAGTACTAGGCAATGTAGTTTACGGGTGACCTTGACGAGCGGCGACCGAGGGAATTGAACCGTGCTCGGCACGGTAGGTAACGTTGTCTAGTTACTAAAGCATCCCTCCATTGTTCATCGGTAGTCATTATGGACCGGGGACATGAGGGGAATTTCCTAGGGCTGGAATTCTGGCTTCCAGATATTTTGACTTGAAACGCTGAGGCTCGACTGGTTGGGGTTTCCTAATGTGCGTACCACGCACGCCACCGAAGGACACGAGCCCGGTTTTTTTAGGATCAACATGAGCCAAGGTCTGGCTGGTACGCCGTTGGGTCCTACCATTCGAGAATATGAAAGGAACCTTTTAAATTGCCGAACGAATCTATGTGTATTACAATACCCGTATTTTCCTTGCAAATACTAATCTCAACGTGGTAATTGATTTATGACGAGTTGTTGAATTAGAGTGAGTTTGTGATATAATGATCTCAACGTGGATTTCACATTTCATGGTATCCCTAGTAAGTTTTCCAATGCAAATTCAAATTTAAAAGATGAACAATATGGAGGTGAGAAAACTTTGTATGTATCAAGCATATGACCACACACACACACACACAGAGACACACACGCACGAACACAACAACAATCCAATAAGTATAGTGCATCTATTTTTCCAAACCATGCATGTATGACATGAATTCAAAAATACTCCTATTCCTAAATATTAGTCTTTTAGAGAGTTCCACAAGTGACTACATACGGAGCAAAATGAGTGAATCTAGACTCTAAAATATGTCTATATACATCCGTATGTGCCAGTCCATTTGAAGCCTCTAAAAAGACTAATATTTAGGAACAAAGGGAGTAAAAAGTAAGACATCCATGGTCCTCAGTTCAATATTTAAAATGAACATGAAACTGAAACATGAATATTAAGTCTAGTACTATAGTACATGCAAATGTTGTGTTTAGGCAGAGGTATGATTGTCGGGGGTCAACCCCTCGACCTTAGATAAAATTGTGGAGCTCTGTTTAGGGTTGTTTAGATTATATTTGTCCCCACCCTCCCAACCACCGATTGGTTGTGCACCCCTACCCCTCCTCCCCGGGAGAATATCATGTGCCCCCATACCTTAGATGCTATATGCCGATACGAGTTGCTTGGAGCTTGTAGATCTGAGATATAGCAGCTCACATGATGTGTCTTAATATTTTTGCAGGAAACCTTGATGAGTTTGAGAATTGCACACAATTTGTACAAAAACTACTTAGATGCCCTTTGATCCCATATCCAACGACCTCGAAGCTTGTATCACCGTAGCATCTAATATGAAGGAGGACATCATATTCTCCTGTATGTAAGAATATCATGTGCTACCACACCTTAGATGCTTTGGTGATACAAGATCTTCGGAGGCGTTGGATTTGTGACCCAACACCTCCTCGGTGGTTCGAATGGTTTTCTGCAGAAAAGCCCCAAAAGAGTTCAACCACTGCTTACAAGCACAAAGACTACTTAGATGCCATTGGATCTCAGATCAAACGACATCCAAGCTCGTATCACCGTAGCATCCAAGATGCGATAGCACCTTATGTTTTCTCACACGGGAGAGTATGAGGTGCTCCCACACAGTAGCTAGATTCTATGGTGATACGAGTTCACTGAGATCTAACGGCCCACAGTAGGAGGTTTGACTGTTTTTGCAATATATGGCTGATAGAGTTTGGGAAATGCACAGAAAGTACAAGTACTACGCATGTGCCATCTGATCATTGATCATACGACCTAGATGCTCATATCACCATAGCGGGTAATTAAGCTATGGGGAGCACCTAATATGAGCACCGGGGAGCCGTTGGATCGAAGATGCAGCGGCACACATGAGGCCTGAATGTTTTATTTGCAAAAAAACCTTTGGAGAGTTTGGAAATTGCGCATAATTACAAAGACTACTCCCAAGCCATTGGATCTCACTTCCAACGGTGTAAAAACTCGTATCACCATAGTATCTAAGCTGCGGGGTGGATGTGATATTCTATGCCGCTGTCATTTTTGTTCATAAACTTGCAAGATGGAGTCGTCACTGTCACCACAATGGCACTTTATTTTAGTGGAACTGCACAAAAGGATAAGAAAATTATAGTTGCACCTTACATGAGCTAGATAGCCAACCTTAATGTTCCTCAATTTTAGTGCAACTACTAAAGAAGAACCTGCCAGCTCACAAGAGCAAGTACTTCTTGCTAGCTGAATGATGCAATCTTTGCTTCATTTCAGGTGAACTGTAGAAAAAGGCGCATGAATTGAATCATGGAACTCCAGGCAGACCTCATCCAAGTAGAGCTGGAGGTTGAGTTCAAGGAGGCCGCTATTAAAGTGAAATCATGCTCCCCTGTCTCCTTGTTTGTGTTGTGCAAACATGAATACTCAACTACAGATGTTGTGACGGTCAAGAGCATTCTCCAAGTTCTTCGATTGTATGAGTTGGCTAGCCAAGATGGATTTAATCCCGATATTTACTTCATCAAAAGGCTCTAATGGGTTGGTTCTGAATCTTGCAAGCTGGGAATCAGTGAGATGTGTAGGCATCTTTGTTGTACTTATTATTTGGATCTTATTTGTTGGTTCTGAATCTTGCAAGCTGGGAATCAATGAGCTGTGTAGGCATCTTTGTTGTACTTATTATTTGGATCTTATTTGTTGGTTCTGAATCTTGCAAGCTGGGAAACATGGCATGATGATGCATAGGACAACAACCATAACAAACAGTTCAAACTCGGTAGTATTATCTTTTGTGAAAGTGCGACAAATGTGATGATCATGTGTGTCCTGAGAATAATAATTCTAATTGTTGTGCATGTTGATCCTGTGGCACTGAAAGAACGAGCGACTGCATTGCTTGTTTTAAGTACAAATTTCTATTAAAGCTAATTAAATTTAAGTAAAGTGACCACTAACTCCTATTATTACAGTACCAATACAGACCTGTTCATGAACCGATGTGTGGCCGAGGGTGCATCTTCTGCCGGGCGTGCAGCGGACGAGGGAGGGGTAGTAACTGTTGTTGCCTGTACACACTCAGCTTACTGTTGAATCCAGTTCCCCAAGAGCTGAAAACCGAACTGCTGCCGCCGCCTACACACTCGTTCACTCGAAGAGACTCCAATGGCGATCCGAGGGGTGAGCCTGCTAGATATGGACTTCAGCAAGGAGTTCCCCTTTGAGTTCGCCGTTCAGTCCTATGGCTGCACCAAGTTGAATGTGATGTACACCAACGATACGGACTCGGTGAAGCTCTGCCTCGCCTCAGTCCTATGGCTGCACCAGGTTCTGGAGCATTCGCCCGTTTCATCGGCAGCGCCTGATGTCTACTACACAACCTTCTTCTTGTAGACGTTGTTGGGCCTCCAAGTGCAGAGGTTTGTAGGACAGTAGCAAATTTCCCTCAAATGGATGACCTAAGGTTTATCAATCCGTAGGAGGCGTAGGACGAAGATGGTCTCTCTCAAGCAACCCTGCAACCAAATAACAAAGAGTCTCTTGTGTCCCCAACACACCCAATACAATGGTAAATTGTATAGGTGCACTAGTTCGGCGAAGAGATGGTGATACGAGTGGTATATGGATGGTAGATAAAGGTATTTGTAATCTGAAATTATAAAAACAGCAAGGTAACTAATGATAAAAGTGAGCGTAAACGGTATTGCAATGTGTTGAAACAAGGCCTAGGGTTCATACTTTCGCTAGTGCAAGTTCCCTCAACAATAATAACATAATTGGATCACATAACTATCCCTCAACATGCAACAAAGAGTCACTCCAAAGTCACTAATAGCGGAGAACAAACGAAGAGATTATGGTAGGGTACGAAACCACCTCAAGAACACGAGAGAGAGAGAGATCAAACACATAGCTACTGGTACATACCCTCAGCCCCGAGGGAGAACTACTCCCTCCTCTTCATGGAGAGCACCGGGAAGATGAAGATGGCCACCGGAGAAGGATTGCCCCCTCCGGCAGGGTGCCGGAACGGGTCTAGATTGGCTTTCGGTGGCTACGGAGGCTTCCGGTGGCGGAACTCCCGATCAATTGTGCTCACGGATGTTTTTAGGGTATATGGAGATATAAAGGCGGAAGAAGTACGTCAGGGGGGGCACGAGGGTGGAGGGCGCGCCCAGGGGGGTGGGCGCACCCCCCTGCCTTGTGACCTCCTCGCAGATCCCCCGACGTGCACTCCAAGTCTTCTAGGCTTCTTTCCTTCCAAAAATGTGTTCCGTGAAGTTTTAGGTCAATTGGACTCCGTTTGATTTTCCTTCTCTTCGAAACACTAAAACAGGGTAAAAACAGAAACTGGCACTGGGCTCTGTGTTAATAGGTTAGTCCCTAAAATGATATAAAAGTGTATAATAAAGCCCATAAACATCCAAAACAGTAAATAATATAGCATGGAGCAATAAAAAATTATAGATATGTTGGAGACATATCAAGCATCCCCAAGCTTAATTCCTGCTCGTCCTCGAGTAGGTAAATGATAAAAACAGAATTTTTGATGCGGAGTGCTACTTGGCATAATTCCAATGTAATTATTCTTAATTGTGGTATGAATATTCAGATCCGAAAGATTCAAGACAAAATTCCATATTGACATAAAAATGATAATACTTCAAGCATACTAATTAAGCAATTATGTCTTCTCAAAATAACATGGCCAAAGAAAGTTCATCCCTACAAAATCATATAGTTTAGTCATGTTTCATTTTCGTCACACAAGAATTCTCTCATCATGCACAACCCCAATGACAAGCCAAGCAATTGTTTCATACTTTAGTAATCTCAAACTCATAAACCTTCACACAATACATGAGCGCGAGCCATGGATATAGCACTATGGAAGGAATAGAATATAATGATGGGGGTTATGTGGAGAAGACAAAAAGGAGAAAGTCTCACATCAACGAGGCTAATCAATGGGCTATGGAGATGCCCACCGATTGATGTTAATGCAAGGAGTAGGGATTGCCATGCAACGGATGCACTAGAGCTATAAATGTATGAAAGCTCAACAAAAGAAACTAAGTGGGTGTGCATCTAACTTGCTTGCTCATGAATACCTAGGGCACTTGAGGAGGGCCATTGTTGGAATATACAAGCGATGTTCTATAATGAAAAATTCCCATTAGTATATGAATGTGACAAAACAAGAGACTCTCTATCATAAAGATCATGGTGCTACTTTGAAGCACAAGTGTGGAAAAGGATAGTAGCATTGTCCCTTTTTATTTATTTTCTCTTTTTTTTGGGCCTTGTTTTTTTTCTTTGGCCTTTCTCTTTTTTGGGACAATGCTAGTATGACTCTATATGGATGCCTCCGGCGGTGTACCTGGATATGCAATGAATCAAGAGTGACAAGTATGAAAAAAATATGAACGGTGGCTTTGCCACAAATACTATGTCAACTACATGATCATGCTAAGCAATATGACAATGATGAATGTGTCATGATAAACTGGATGGTGGAAAGTTGCATGGCAATATATCTCGGAATGGCTATGGAAATGCCATAATAGGTAGGTATGGTGGCTGTTTTGAGGAAGATATAAGGAGGTTTATGCGTGAAAGAGCGTATCATATCACGGGGTTTGGATGCACCGACGAAGTTTGCACCAACTCTCGATGTGAGAAAGGGCAATGCACGGTACCGTAGAGGCTAGCAATGATGGAAGGGTGAGAGTGCGTATAATCCGTGGACTCAACATTAGTCATAAAGAACTCACATACTTATTGCAAAAATCTACAAGTCATCAAAAACCTCGGTACTACGCACATGCTCCTAGGGGGATAGATTGGTAGGAAAAGACCATCACTCGTCCCCGACCGCCACTCATAAGGAGGACAATCAAATAACACCTCATGTTTCAAATTTGTTACACAAAGTTTACCATACGTGCATGCTACGGGACTTGCAAACTTCAACACAAGCATTTCTCAATTTCACAACTACTCAACTAGCACGACTTTGATATTATTGCCTCTATATCTCAAAACAATCATCAAGCATCAAACTTCTCTTAGTATTCAACACACTGATAAGAAAGTTTTAGTATTCTTGAATACCTAGCATATTAGGATTTTAAGCAAATTACCATGCTTTTAAGACTCTCAAAATAATCTAAGTGAAGCATGAGAGTTCATCTATTTCTTCAAAATAAAACTACCACCATGCTCTAAAAGATATAGGTGAATCACTAGAGCAAATGACAAACTACTCCGAAAGATATAAGTGAAGATCAATGAGTAGTCGAATAATTATGCAACTATGTGAAGACTCTCTAACATTTAATAAATTCGGATCTTGATACTTTATTCACACAGCAAGCAAAACAAAAGAAAATGGCATTCTAAGAATGGCAAACATCATGTGAAGAAGCAAAAACTTAGGATCAACCGAAACTAACCGATAGTTGTTGAAGAAGAAAGGTGGGATGCCAACCGGGGCATCCCCAAGCTTAGATGCTTGAGACTTCTTGAAATATTATCTTGGGGTGCCTTGGGCATCCCCAATCATGAGCATTTGTGTCTCCTTAATTCCTCTCATATCACGGTGTCCCTAAATCTCAAAAGCTTCATCCACATAAAACTCAAGAAGGACTCGTGAGATAAGTTAGTATAAACCATTGCCAAAACCTTATCATACTCTACTTTAGCAAATCCCTAAAATTATTATTCAACATTGAATACTAAATGCCTCTGCATATTTAATAGTCCTATCCTCAAATAGAATCATTAAAGAAGCAAACATATGCAAACAATGCAAACATAACAGCAATCTGCCTAAACAGGATAGTCTGTAAAGAATGCTGCAACATCCATACTTCCCTAGCTCCAAAAATTATGAAAGAAAATTCACAGTGTAGTAAATTTATCATATCTTAATATTCAAAAGGTTTCAACATTTTATCACATTCTTACTTTTCTAGGGAATTATTTCAACAGCGGTAAACTTTCTGTTTTCAAACAGCAACACGTGGACTTGTAACATAGCCATAGTAAAGGCTATCAATGCCATTTTTATTGAAATAAAATATGCAAAACATTGTTCTAAATAACATCAAGCAAATCCTAACAAAATAAATTGACGCTCCAAGCAAAACACATATCATGTGGCGAATACAAATATAGCTCCAAGTAAAGTTACCGATGAACGAAGACGAAAGAGGGGATGCCTTCCGGGGCATCCCCAAGCTTAGACTCTTGGCTATCCTTTAATATTACCTTGGGGTGCCTTGGGAATCCCCAAGCTTACGCTCTTTCCACTCCTTATTCAATAGTCCGTCGAATCCTTACCCAAAACTTGAAAACTTCACAACACAAAACTTAACAGAGAACTCGTAAGCTCCGTTAGTATAAGAAAATAAATCACCACTTCAAGATACTGTAATGAACTCATTATTTATTTATATTGGTGTTAAACATACTGTATTACAACTTCTCTATGGTTTATAAACTATTTTACTAGCCATAGATTCATCAAAATAAGTAAACAAGACATGAAAAACAGAATCTGTCAAAAACAGAACAGTCTGTAGTAATCTGGATCAAACGTATACTTCTGGAACTCACAAAATTCTCAAATAAATTGCTGGACCTGAGGAATTTATCTATTAATCATCTTAAAAAAGAATTAACTAAATATCACTATCCAAATAAAAATGGCAGCAATTCTCGGGAGCGCTAAAAGTTTCTGTTTTTTACAGCAAGATCAACAAGACTTTCCCCAAGTCTTCCCAACGGTTCTACTTGGCACAAACACTAATTAAAAGCATAAAACCACATATAAACAGAGGCTAGATGAATTATTTATTACTAAACAGGAACAAAAATCAAGGAACTAAAATAAAATTGGGTTTCCTCCCAACAAGCGCTATCGTTTAACGCCCCTTGCTAGGCATGATGATTTCAATGATGCTCACATAAAAGATAAGAATTGTAACATAAAAAGAGCATCATGAAGAATATGACTAGCACATTTAAGTCTAACCCACTTCCTATGCATAGGTATTTTGTGAGCAAACGACTTGTGGGAACAAGAATCAACTTGCATAGGAAGGTAAAACAAGCAAAACTTCAAAAATTTAAGCACATAGAGAAGAAACTTGATATTAATGCAATTCCTACAAGCATATATTCCTCCCTCATAATAATTTTCAGTAGCATCATGAATGAATTCAACAATATAACCATCACATAAAGCATTCTTTTCATGATCTACAAGCATAGAAAATTACTACTCACCGCATAAGAAAAATTCTTCTAATGAATAATAGTGGGAGCAAACTCAACAAAATAACTATCATGTGATTGAAAATTAAGATCAAGATGACAAGTTTTATGGTTATAATTATTCTTTAAAGCATATGTGTCATCAAAATAATCATCATAGATAGGAGGCATGCTTTCATCATAATAAATTTGCTCATCAAAACTTGGGGGACAAAAAATATCATATTCATCAAACATAGCTTCCCCAAGCTTGTGGCTTTGCATATCATTAGCATGATGGATATTCAAGGAATTCATACTAACAACATTGCAATCATGCTCATCATTCAAATATTTAGTGCCAAACATTTTATAGATTTCTTCTTCTAGCACTTGAGCACAATTATCCTTTCCATCGTACTCACGAAAGATATTAAAAAGGTGAAGCGTATGAGACAAACTCAATTCCATTTTTTTATAGTTTTCTTTTATAATAGTGGAGGGAGTATAAACTTTACCATTCTGTTTGGGAACCGCCTATAATGTGTGTAGCATGGAAGATATTGCCATCTCTTGGTTGTTATGTTGACAATGAAAGTATACCGCTCAAAATATTATTCATCTCTATTTCAAAACCGAGCTCTGGCACCTCTACAAATCCCTGCTTCCCTCTGCAAAGGGTCTATCTATTTACTTTCATGTTGAGTCATCATCTTCTTATTAAAAAGCACCAGTTGGAGAGCACCGCCGTCATTTGCATTCATTACTGTTAGTTTATGATGTCTACTACACAACCTTCTTCTTGTAGACGTTGTTGGGCCTCCAAGTGCAGAGGTTTGTAGGACAGTAGAAAATTTCCCTCAAGTGGATGACCTAAGGTTTATCAATCCGTAGGAGGCGTAGGATGAAGATGGTCTCTCTCAGGCAACCCTGCAACCAAATAACAAAGAGTCTCTTGTGTCCCCAACACACCCAATACAATGGTAAATTGTATAGGTGCACTAGTTCAGCGAAGAGTTGGTGATACGAGTGGTATATGGATGGTAGATAAAGGTATTTGTAATCTGAAATTATAAAAATAGCAAGGTAACTAATGATAAAAGTGAGCGTAAACGGTATTGCAATGTGTTGAAACAAGGCCCAGGGTTCATACTTTCGCTAGTGCAAGTTCCCTCAACAATAATAACATAATTGGATCACATAACTATCCCTCAACATGCAATAAAGAGTCACTCCAAAGTCACTAATAGCGGAGAACAAACGAAGAGATTATGGTAGGGTACGAAACCACCTCAAGAACACGAGAGAGAGATAGATCAAACACATAGCTACTGGTACATACCCTCAGCCCCGAGGGAGAACTACTCCCTCCTCTTCATGGAGAGCACCGGGAAGATGAAGATGGCCACCGGAGAAGGATTGCCCCCTCCGGCAGGGTGCCGGAACAGGTCTAGATTGGCTTTCGGTGGCTACGGAGGCTTCCGGTGGCGGAACTCCCGATCTATTGTGCTCACGGATGTTTTTAGGGTATATGGAGATATATAGGCGGAAGAAGTACGTCAGGGGGGGCACGAGGGGCTCACGAGGGTGGAGGCGCGCCTAGGGGGTGGTCGCGCCCCCTGCCTCGTGACCTCCTCGCAGATCCCTTGACGTGCACTCCAAGTCTTCTGGGCTTCTTTCCTTCCAAAAATGAGTTCCGTGAAGTTTCACGTCAATTGGACTCCGTTTGATTTTCCTTTTCTTCGAAACCCTAAAACAGGGTAAAAACAGAAACTGGCACTGGGCTCTGTGTTAATAGGTTAGTCCCAAAAATGATATAAAAGTGTATAATAAAGCCCATAAACATTCAAAACAGTAAATAATATAGCATGGAGCAATCAAAAATTATAGATACGTTGGAGACGTATCAGCACTGACTGCACCTTCGCTACGGTGGAGAGAAGGAAGAACGCGACGATTCGGCCATCTGGTGCAACAAGCTTGTCGACATCCAGAAGCAATACAAGATCATCAGCAACGGGCAGGAGAAGGACTCCGTGGTTGACCTCGCTGAGACCATCATCGACCCCTAATACGCCAACATGAAAGAAGATGACCTGAACACGTGGGAGGTACCTCTGAATCTAGCCTACATAACCTACTCAGCCAAGGGCGCATACGCATGCTACGACATGTACATGTAGATCTTGGACATGAGGGCGTGTCTGCTTCCCGTAACCGACGAGTACACGGACAGCCGCAGCGTCATGATCAAGCGTGCCAGGAAGGTCTAGATGTTGTACTTTATCTGTTTATAAGCACCTTTATCATGTGAGTGTTTCATGCATTAGCCTATGTGTCGTAATTATCTGTTTTGTCCGAAATATTTCTTTTAAGAACCCATTAACCTGATTGCTTTTTTAGGGGCAATTTGCTTATGTATGTAAACTAGTTCACTTGTCCATAAAAAAACTAGTTCACTCGGCTGCCGTGCTTTGAATCTCCTTCCTCCCAACATATTCCCCTCCTCAGGTGGACCCACCAGGTCTCTGAATTTTCCCCCACTTTTTTTTGGATGTAAACTGAGTTTTCTCCCAGTACTTTCCCCTAGAACCAACTCAACTGTCCCACGTCTAGCCTAAAAAATAATAATACCCCACGTACTATTAGCTCATCAAATTAAGATGATATTTTATTTCGTAAGTTGAAAGTTCTTACAAAATAATAATAATAATTGTTTATATATAACTTGGCATGTTAACTCCTAGTGATTGCGTACATAAGATTGCAAAGATTTTACTGACGTGCAATCATGTGTTTATGTTTTTATAACATTTCTCCGTCTAGCCCAACATGATATTTTCACCCAGCCCAGCAAGTCCGCGGCTTTCGAGAAAAATGCAAATGGGATTTAAATGGGCTGCATAGATGCTACATCATTGTTTCACCCAGCCCAACAAATGGACTAAAAAACAAATGGACTCACAGTTGGGTCCACGGCCACAGCCCAGTTTTTTTGTGATTTGCCAAGTAAGTCGCTTTGTCAAGCCTATTGGGCTGCAAATCTTTCAAGACAAGGAGAGCTTTCATTCGGCCGGCCGAGAAAATGGCCCATCAGTAAGGAGAAATGGGCTGTACATTTTTAAAACACATCAAACTGGCAAATAGTTTCAAATATCTTTTTTTTCATTTTGATATTTTAAATTACATTAACTTTTATGAGAATTTGTTGGATGTTATATTGATATACATTTATTTTTAAAAACAGTTTGAATGTGAGTCGAAATTTCGGGATTAAAAACAGTTCGGACCGCACCAAAATATGCAAAATTTCGTATAATTTTTTAACCGTGGCCACAATATGGGTTGTAATGCTAACAAAAAGAATATGGGCTCCAAAAAACCTTAAGAATTAGCAAATGGGTTGTATGTTATTTTCCACAGATTTGAGGCTTTCCTAAAAAAAAGGTTGACACACAAGAAGTGACTGTTGGATGGCCATCGAACGCCCGTCGTGCTTCTTCAATCTCTGCTCTTCCTGCTCCAGCCGCTCAAACAGGCGCCGGCGGGACTACTTGCTCCCTCCTTCCCGTGGCCGGCTCTGCTGCTGCGCAGGCCTCACCGCCCACCGTACTCCCATAGCTGGCCTAGCCATCCCTCTACTCACCCACACCTGCTGTTATTCTCCAGTGATGGCAGACGAACCAGTAAACCCTCGTACAGTCGTACTCCCCTCCGCGTGGGAAACAACTGCCGATTCTTCCCTGCCTCCGTGTCGTTCCCTTCCTAGGCCTCTCCGTCGTCTACCGCCCTGGTGCTCTTGGCGCGGCCTGGTCAACGTGGTCAACGACCGACATGCATCTGAAGTGGACTTTACATGGAGAGGCCGACTGCTGGGTCCACGGCCGCATGCAAGGAAATGCCTCATTATTACGCGCAAAATAATGATTCCTCCACCTGACATCAGGGACCCATCGAAAGGGTCTCTGTATTTCGCGAAAAAAAATGTTACGGCCGCTGACATCTCAGACCCACCAGCTATATCTTCGCACGCAAGGAAGTGCCTCCTTATTACGCACACAAAAAATGAATACTCCCCCTGTTAGCTGGGACCCAATATAGTGGCAGGCTGACTTATGGGCCTACTAAGTTGACGGGGACGGAGGGCTTTGTCAACTTAGTCAATATGCATGATTCTTGCTCCAGTCAACCTCTGGTCTTCTTGCTCCAGCCGCCCAAACCAGTGTCGGTCGTGCCTCGTGCTCCCGCCTCCCGTGGCCGGCTGCGATGCGGCGGAGGCCTCACCGCCCCAACTACTCCCACTGCTGTCCAGGCCATCCCTCTACTCACCCACACCCCCTGTTATTCTGCGGGGACGGCAGCCTCACACCGCAGCGAACCAGTGAACCCTCGTACTCCTCTACGCGTGGGCATCCACTGCCGCGTCTTCCCCGGCTCCGCGTCGTCCCATTCCTAGGCCTCGTCGTCGTCCACCGCCCTGGTGCTCTCGGCGCGGCGTGGTCAACGAGGTCAAGGAACGGCTTCCATCGGACATGGACTGTATGTGGAGAGGCTGACAGCTGGGTCCACGGCCGCAGCAAGGAAGTGCCTCCTTATTACGTGCAAAATAATTATTCCTCCACCTGACAGTGGGACCCACCAGACGGGCCACCGTATTTCGCAAAAAAAACGTTTCCCCCTGACTGCTGGGACCCACCAGCTACATCTTCGCACACAAGGAAGTGCATCCGGGCAAAAAAAACAATTCGCCCCCTGACTGCTGGGACCCACCAGCTACATCTTCGCAGGCAAGGAAGTGCCTGACAGTCAGGACCCACCTGGTAGAAGCGTACGTAGCATTGTCATTCTGGTCGCGAACGTGTACGTACATACTGGTCGATGTAGAGGCGCGCACGTGTCGTAGTAGAGGCGCGCATGTAGCATTTACACGTACGTATAACGGCCAGGGTGCAAGAAAGAAAATACGGCCACGTATGTGTACATACGGGCGGGGTCTCGAACGCCTACTCGCGCATACGTACGGCCAGGGCTCGTGTACATGGCTGGGTCGGAATGGAGAAACAGCATCGTCGTCGTGTTCATGGGGAGGCAACGGAATGCGTCGTGTTCATGGGGAGGCAACAGAATGCGTCGTGTTCATGGGGAGGCAACGGAATGCGTCGTGTTCATCGGGAGGGCTTGGACGGAACAGGCGATGGAAACGAGGCCTGGCATACCGCAGAACAGAGGAAACGACCTTGTGTTCGACCGGCCACGTTCGAAACGGAATCCTGTTCATCGGGAGGGGTCTGGCGTACCGCAAAACGGAGGAAACGGACCTCCTATGGTCGAAACAGGGGTCCTGTTGATCGGGAGGGGTGTGGCGTACTGCAAAACGGAGGAAACGGACTTGTGTTGGAGCGCTACGGTCGAAACGGGGGTCCGGTTCATCGGTAGGGGTGTGGCGTACCGCAAAACGGGACTCCACGGGATACTGTTCATCTCCACCGTCAACCTCCTCCAGCCTCCACGGGCTCCTGTTCATCCAGCCTCCACCGCACGCTACTCCACCGGCTACTGTTCAACCACCCTCCACCGTCTACTGTTCATACAGCCCTCCACACCATGGGGTCCTATTCAGCCACTCCTCCACAGGTACCCCTGCACCGTCTACTGTTCATCCAGCCCTCCACACCACGGGGTCCTGTTCAACCACCCCTCCACCGTATACTGTTCATCCAGCCCTCCACACCACGGGGTCCTGTTCATCCACCCCTCCACGGGCACCCCTCCACCGTCTACTATTCATCCAGCCCTCCACCACACCACGGGGTCCTGTTCATCCAGAGGCAACGCCACCGCTCACTGTTCATCCAACCCCCTTGCAACGCTCACTATTCATCCCATCGATCGGCTTCAGTTAGCAGCAGTAGCGAAGGAATCGCTCGATTGGGTTCAGTTAACAGGCATCGATCGATCGCTCGGGTTCAGTAACGCGTAGCCTGAAGTGCAATCGCTCAGGTTCAGTTAGAGCCCAACGCCTCGCTCGGGTTCAGTTAGAGCCAACGCCTCGCACACACGCGCGTACGTGTACGAGAGAAACGCGCATCACTCGGCCCCCGACCTCCCACCGTAATCGGGAACTCCCCGAAATTTTCCTCCCCCTCGCTTCTACCACGGTTTTTTCCGTCATGGACGGCCCAAAGAATGTCATGCAGCTGCATCTCCGGCCCGCCCAGGACGAAAAGCCCATTTTCTGCCATGATTTTTTGTCATATAAGTAGGAGCCCACCACATCTATGATGATACCAGGTTTTGTCACAATTATTGTCATAGAAGTGTCATATGTATGATAGAAAAAAAATTCATTTGGCCCAAAATGTCACGGATGTGTCTTTTTTTGTAGTGTAAATATCCCGATTATTGTCACTTCGGGGTTAACGGACCATAACACATAATAAGTGACTATAGACTTGCAAGATAGGATCAAGAACACTCAAATATTGATGAAAACATAATAGGTTCAGACCTGAAATCATGGCACTCGGGCCCTAGTGACAAGCATTAAGCATAGCAAAGTCATAGCAACATCAATATCAGAACATAGTGGATACTAGGGATCAAACCCTAACAAAACTAACTCGATTACATGATAGATCCCATCCAACCCATCACCGTCCAGCAAGCCTATGATGGAATTACTCAGGCATGGCAGTGAGCATCATGAAATTGGTGATGGAGGATGGTTGATGATGACGATGGCGACAGATTCCCCTCTCTGGAGCCCTGAACGGACTCCAGATCAGCCCTCCCGATAGTTTTAGGGCTTGGCGGCGGCTCTGTATCATAAAACGCGATGAATCCTTATCTCTGGTTTTTTCTCCCCGAAACACAATATATAGAGTTGGAGTTGGAGTCGGAGAGGCACCAGGGGGCCCACGAGGTAGGGGGCGCGCCCCCCACCCTCGTGGACAGGCGGTGGGCCCCCTGGCCTTCATCTTTTGCAGTTATTTCTTACATTTTCCAAAAAGTTGCTCCATGAAGTTTCAGGTCATTCCGAGAACGTTTGTTTCTGCACATAAATAACACCATGGTAATTCTGCTGAAAACAGCGTCAGTCCGGGTTAGTTCCATTCAAATCATGCAAGTTAGAGTCCAAAACAAGGGCAAAAGTGTTTGGAAAAGTATATACGACAGAGACGTATCAGTGATTATATGGCTAATTTCAAAGGTGAACTTAAACTTATTAGTAAACATGCTTCTATGGTTACCACTCAAGTAGAACAAGTACTTAAGGCTCAAAATGATTTGCTCAACGAATTGAATAGTAAGAATAATGATAATGTTGTTAGAGTTATGACTAGAGGTGGTAGAATGACTCAGGAACCTTTGTATCCTGAAGGCCATCCTAAGAGAATTGAGCAAGATTCTCAGAGAAATAATATAGATGCACCTAGTCCTTCTAAAAGGAAGAAAAAGAAAAATGATAGGACTTTGTATGCTTCTAGTGAACCTGTTATTGAAACACCTAAGAATCCAAATGATATTTCTGTCTCTGATGCTGAAACACAATCTAGTCATGAACCTGAAACTACTGATAATGTTAATGATAATGTTCATGATGATACTCAACCTAGTAATGATAATGATATAGAAATTGAACCTGCTATTGATCTTGATAATCCGCAATCAAAGAATAAACGTTATGATAAGAAAGACTTTGATGCTAGGAAACACGGTAAATAAAGAGAACCATGGGTTCAGAAACCTATGCCTTTTCCTCCCAAACCATCCAAGAAAAAGGATGATGAGGATTTTGAGCGCTTTGCAGAAATGATTAGACCTATCCTTTTGCGTATGCGATTAACTGATATGCTCAAAATGAATCCTTATGCTAAGTATATGAAAGATATTGTTACAAATAAAAGAAAGATACCGGAAGCTAAAATTTCCACCATGCTTGCTAATTATACTTTTAAGGGTGGAATACCAAAGAAACTTGGAGATCCAGGAGTACCCACTATACCATGCTCCATTAAAAGAAACTATGTTAAAACTGCTTTATGTGATCTTGGAGCCGGTGTTAGTGTTATGCCTCTCTCTTTATATCGTGGACTTGATTTGAATAAGTTGACACCTACTGAAATATCTTTGCAAATGGCTGATAAATCAAATGCTATACCTGTCGGTATTTGTGAGGATGTGCCTATTGTAGTTGCAAATGTTACTATTTTAACGGACTTTGATATTCTTGATATTCCCGAGGACGATAGTATGTCTATTATTCTAGGAAGACCCTTTTTGAATACTGCAGGGGCTGTTGTTGATTGCACTAAAGGCAATGTCTTCATGTTAACGGTAATGAGCATACGGTAAACTTTCCGAGGAAACAACCTCAAGTTCATAGTATCAACTCTATTGGAAAAATCCCATCGATTATATTTGGAGGTTTTGAATTTCCTCTTCCTACTGTCAAGAAGAAATATGATATTCTTATTATTGGGGATGTGCATATCCCCGTTGAGGTAACGTAGTGTTATTCGAAATTTCTCCAGTTCCATGTTATTCGGAATGAGTTCGTTAACAAGACTTGATCAACCTTGTTAGTGGATTCCTTTTGATGATCATGAGATGGATGAAACTAGAAGGCACAACCTTCTATACCCTCCTTTTACTTTCTGTTATTTATATTAAATAAAATAAAAATAGTATTTCCTGCCTGTTATCTGATTTATCCGTGCAATATAAAAATACCATGAAAATAGAAGTTCTCCAAATGCCCTGAAATTTAAATATGATTTTTTCTGGAATATTTGAGAATATTTGGCAGTGGGAACACAACAGGAGGAGCTGGCACCTGGCCACAAGGGTCAGGGGCGCGCCCTACCCCCTGGGCCCGCCCCTGCCTCGTGGGCCCATGGTGGCCCTCCTCCACTTATCCTTGCACCCACACACTCGTTCTTCCTCCCACAAACACGAATATCCAGCTCAAACCCGAGTCCAAGCTCATTTTGCTGCCATTTTCGATCTCCTTGCTCAAAGCACCTCTCACAAAACTGCTTGGGGAGATTGTTCCTTGGTATGTGACTCCTCCATTGGTCCAATTAGTTTTTGTTCTAGTGCTTTATTCATTGCAAATTTGTGCTGCTTAGGTGACCCTGTTCTTCAGCTTGCATGTCAAATTTATATGGTCAAAAGTAGTTTTGATGCATGATATAGGCTCTAGGCACTTGTAGGAGTAGTTGCTATCAATATTATTGAGCTTTGTTCACTTTTATTTTGAACTTACTAAAAATTTCAGAATTTTTCATAAAATAATGAAGATATTTTTGAGGGGCTCATCGAGCCGAAGCTCGAAGGAAAAGGCATAGAAACCCAAGTATAATCTGCCTCGCACCACGGAGGTTCAGCCGTGTGAATGGCCTTCCGATGATTTCTTGAGAGTAGCCGTGATTTATGATGATTTTTATGAATTGGCTGAGAATGCAGGCCTCACCGCCTTCCTCCACGACCAACGTGAACAGTATCTCTTACTCACAAATATCTTTGTGCAAAACTTTCATTTCCATTCTAGGAACTCACCACCTACGGTGGAGTTTTATTTATATGATGAGCATAAGGAGATGTCACTTTATGATTTTTGTCGGGTTTGTTTGGTCCCTTTTGAGGGCATGACAGAGGAACCACACCACAACGATGTGGATGGGTTTATTCATACCATCACTGTAGGGGAAACGAGGAAGGTTTTCGATGCACGAATCACTGGCATACATTTTCCTGTTTTACGCTACTTTGCAATATTTTCTAGTCATTGCTTAATTTGTTGCGGAAACTGTGGAAACCTTAGTGTTCCTGATATTATTATTTTGTTCCACGGTTTATTCAGTGATAACTCTATTAGTATGGGCGGTATTATTGCTAAACGGTTAAGTCTGAACCGTACAAAGGGCCCCATATTTGGAGGCATCTATGCTTCACGCCTAGCTGCACATTTTAACATACCTATTAGGCATTATGAGAAGGAATAAAAATTGCGTCCTCGTGTTTATTTAGATTATAAGAGTATGGTAGCACACGATTTTATTGTTAAGAATAGGGAAGGGGAGCTTAAATAAAAATTGTTCTTTGATAAACATCATCCTGAGACTATTACCCTGCCTGCTCCTTCCTTGTTTGATTTATCTGCAGGCCAGTACCTTGTTCCGTTAGAGGCTATTCACGCCTATCAGAACCCTACATCAGCCACAGAGCCAGAGCGGGAACCACAAGTTGATCCTCCACGTCAGTCTAATTACCATTGGGATCCAAAAATGATTGCCAACCAGTGGCAGTCAGAGTCTTCTTCTTCGTAGTACGACCCCAACTATTACTATGGATATCAGCCAAGCCAACCATGGCCATAGACCAACTTAGGCCAAAAGCCTAGGCTTGGGGGAGTACGTATTCCTCACCGACATTACATTCATGTTCACACACTCATTGCTAGATGTCGGTGCTCATACATTTTCATTGTATCATCCATGCTAGTTTATTTTACTTTTTATGCTTTCTTCTTGTGTGTTTAATAAACCTTAAGAAAAACAAAAAAATTAGTCGTAGCTTTTAATTAGTTTACTTTCCATGCTTGTAGTAGTAATTAAAAAGAAAACCCAAAAAGATTTCTTGTTCTTCTTTTTGCTTGTTGGGAGCTTTCCCGTGTAAATAGTTTTATTTCTTTCCTTTTCTTTGGGGGTCGATAGGAGAAGACCATAATTAAATTGTTGAAGTGGCTCTTATATGCATTATTGTTGATCTGACAAAAGAGCCCATATTGCCTTGTCTTCTCCTGTTTATTGAATGCTTGCAGATTCCAGCTTAGTCCAATGCACGTGCACTATTATTATTATCCACATCGTTCGGTCGTGCAAGTGAAAGGCAATAATGATGATTATATGATGAACTTATTGAGATGAGAAAAGCTGGTATGAACTCGACCTCTCTTGTTTTTGTAAATATGATTAGTTCATCGTTCCTGATTCAGCCTATTATGAATAAACATGTTTGCAATGACAACTAGAGATCATAGTTTCTTGTGCCATGCTTGATTAGCTAGGAGCTTATAATGGTTTACCTTGCGTGCCAAGATGATATTAAAATGGGTGTGATGTGGTATGATAGGGTGGTATTCTCCTCTAAATGATTTAAGTGACTTGACTTGGCGCATGTTCACGCATGTAGTTGAAACAAAATCAACATAGCCTTCATGATATTTATGTTCATGGTGGATTATATCCTACTCATGCTTGCATTCGGTGTTGATTAATTTTAATGCATGTTCATGAATGTTGTCGCTCTCTAGCTGGTCGCTTCCCAGTCTTTTGCTAGCCTTCACCTGTACTAAGAGGGAATACTGCTTGTGCATCCAACTCCATAAACCCCAAAGTTATTCCATACGAGTCCACAATGTTGGGGATATCGCTTATCGGGAACTTATCGGTCGACCCATGATAAGGGGTAAATCGGCCAGTTTATCGGCATATCGGCCGATTTATCGCCATATCGCTTGATTTATCGGCCCATTTATCATATCGGTCAGACAACGGTAAGCGATAAATTGGTCGATTTATCAGAATATCGGAAGATATCTTGAACAGTGCGAGTCCACCATACCTACCTATATACGGTATCTACCTGTCGTTCCAAGTAAATTTGTATGTGCCAAACTCTAAACCTTCAAATAAATATTCTGTCTTGTATGCTCGAATAGCTCATGTATCAACTGGGCTGTCCATATCTTCCATGTTAGGCGAGTTATTCTCAAGAGGAGTGGACTCCGCTCCTCACTCACGAGAAAATGTCTGGTCACCGGGATGCCCAGTCCCATGCTTTATGCAAACTAAATCAAAATAATTGCAAACAAAATTCACCCTGGGACTCTTGTTAGTTGGAGGCACTCGTTGTTTCGAGCAAGCCATGGATCGATGCTTGTTGGTGGGGGGGGAGTATAAACTTTACCATTTTGTTTGGGAACCGCCTATAATGTGTGTAGCATGGAAGATATTGCCATCTCTTGGTTGTTATGTTGACAATAAAAGTATACCGCTCAAAATATTATTCATCTCTATTTCAAAACCGAGCTCTGGCACCTCTACAAATCCCTGCTTCCCTCTGCGAAGGGCCTATCTATTTACTTTCATGTTGAGTCATCATCTTCTTATTAAAAAGCACCAGTTGGAGAGCACTGCCGTCATTTGCATTCATTACTGTTAGTTTATGATGTCTACTACACAACCTTCTTCTTGTAGACGTTGTTGGGCCTCCAAGTGTAGAGGTTTGTAGGACAGTAGAAAATGTCCCTCAAGTGGATGTCCTAAGGTTTATCAATCCGTAGGAGGCGTAGCATGAAGATGGTCTCTCTCAAGCGACCCTGCAACCAAATAACAAAGAGTCTCTTGTGTCCCCAACACACCCAATACAATGGTAGATTGTATAGGTGCACTAGTTCGGCGAAGAGATGGTGATACAAGTGGTATATGGATGATAGATATGGGTATTTGTAATCTAAAAATATAAAAACAGCAAGGTAACTAATGATAAAACTGAGCACAAACGGTATTGCAATGCGTTGAAACAAGGCCTAGGGTCCATACTTTCACTAGTGCAAGTTCTCTCAACAATAATAACATAATTGGATCACATAACTATCCCTCAACATGCAACAAAGAATCACTCCAAAGTCACTAATAGCGGAGAACAAACGAAGAGATTATGGTAGGGTACGATACCACCTCAAAGTTATTCTTTCCAATCAATCCGTTGGGCTATTCCTATAAGTGTCACAAACAGCCCTAGAGTTCGTACTAGAATAACACCTTAAGACACAAATCAATCAAAACCCTAATGTCACCTAGATACTCCAATGTTACCTCAAGTATCCGCGGGTATGATTATACGATATGCATCACACAATCTCAGATTCATCTACTCAACCAACACAAAGTACTTCAAAGAGTGCCCCAAAGATTCTACAGGAGAGTCAAGATGAAAACGTGTGGCAACCCCTATGCATAGGTTCATGGGCGGAACCCGCAAGTTGATCACCAAAACATACATCAAGTGGATCAATAGAATACCCCATTGTCACTACGGGTATCCCACGCAAGACATACATCAAGTGTTCTCAAATCCTTAAAAGACTCAATCAGATAAGATAACTTCAAAGGGAAAACTCAATCCATTACAAGAGAGTAGAGGGGGAGAAACATCATAAGGTCCAACTATAATAGCAAAGCTCGCGATACATCAAGATCGTACCACCTCAAGAACAAGAGAGAGAGAGATCAAACACATAGCTACTGGTACATACCCTCAGCCCCGAGGGAGAACTACTCCCTCCTCGTCATGGAGAGCATCGGGACGATGAAGATGGCCACCGGAGAGGGATTTCCCCCTCCGGCAGGGTGCCGGAACGGCTCTAGATTGGTTTTCGGTGGCTACGGAGGCTTCTGGCGGCGGAACTCCCGATCTATTGTGCTCCCCGATCGTTTTAGGGTATATGGAGATATATAGGTGGAAGAAGTACGTCAGGGGAGCCACGAGGCTGGAGGGCGCGCCCAGGGGGTGGGCGCGCCCCTCTGCCTCGTGGCTTCCTTGTTGCTTCCCTTACGTGGACTCCAAGTTTCTCGGGTTGCTTTCCTTCCAAAAATAAGTTCTGTGAAGTTTCAGGTCAATTGGACTCCGTTTGATTTTCCTTTTCTGCGATACTCTAAAACAAGGAAAAACAAAAACTGGCATGGGGCTCTGGGTTAATAGGTTAGTCCCAAAAAATCATATAAAATAGCATATAAAGTCATATAAAACATCCAAGGTTGATAATATAATAGCATGGAACAATCAAAAATTATAGATACGTTGGAGACGTATCAGCATCCCCAAGCTTAATTCTTGCTCGTCCTCGAGTAGGTAAATGATAAAAACAGAATTTTTGACGTGGAATGCTACCTAACATATTTCTCTAAGTAATTCTTCTTTATTTTGGCATAAATGTTCAGATCCATAAGATTCAAGACAAAAGTTTAATATTGACATAGAAACAATAATACTTCAAGCATACTGACTAAGCAATCATGTCTTCTCAAAATAACATGGCCAAAGAAAGTTCATCCCTACAAAATCATATAGTTTGGTCATGCTTCATTTTCGTCACACAAGAATGCTCTCATCATGCACAACCCCGATGACAAGCCAAGCAATTGTTTCATACTTTAGTAATCTCAAACTCATAAACCTTCACGCAATACATGAGCGCGAGCCATGGACATAACACTATGGGTGGAATAGAATATAATGAGGGGGTTATGTGGAGAAGACAAAAAGGAGAAAGTCTCACATCGACGCGACTAATCAATGGGCTAGGGAGATGCCCATAAATTGATGTCAATGCAAGGAGTAGGGATTGCCATGCAACGGATGCACTAGAGCTATAAATGTATGAAAGCTCAAAAAGAAGCTAAGTGGGTGTGCATCCAACTTGCTTGCTCACGAAGACCTAGGGCACTTGAGGAGGCCCATTGTTGGAATATACAAGCCAAGTTCTATAATGAAAAATTCCAACTAGTATATGAAAGTGACAAAACAAGAGACTCTCTATCATGAGGATTATGGTGCTACTTTGAAGCACAAGTGTGGCAAAGGATAGTAGCATTGTCCCTTCTCTCTTTTTCTCTCATTTTTTGGGCCTTCTCCTTTTTTATGGCCTTTCTCTTCTTCTTTTTTTGGGCCTTCTCTTTTTATGGCCTTTTTTTATTGCTCTCTGGGGACAATGCTCTAGAAAATGATGATCATCACACTTCTATTTATTTACAACTCAATGATTACAACTCGATACTAGAACAAAGTATGACTCTATATGAATGCCTCCGGCGGTGTACCAGGATTGTGATGAATCAAGAGTGACATGCATGAAAAATTATGAACGGTGGCTTTGCCACAAATACGATGTCAACTACATGATCATGCAAAGCAATATGACAATGATGATGCGTGTCATAATAAACGGAACAGTGGAAAGTTGCATGGCAATATATCTCAGAATGGCTATGGAAATGCCATAATAGGTAGGTATGGTGGCCGTTTTGAGGAAGATATAAGGAGGTTTATGTGTGAAAGAGTGTATCATATCACGGGGTTTGGATGCACCGGCGAAGTTTGCACCAACTCTCAATGTGAGAAAGAGCAATGCACGGTACCGAAGAGGGTAGCAATGATGGAAGGGTAAGATTGCGTATAATCCATGGACTCAACATTAGTCATAAAGAACTCACATGCTTATAGCAAAAATCTACAAGTCATCAAAAACCAAGCACTACGCGCATGCTCCTAGGGGGATTAATTGGTAGGAAAAGACCATCGCTCGTCCCCGATCGCCACTCATAAGGAAGACAATCAAATAACACCTCATGTTTCGGATTTGTTACATAACGTTTACCATACGTGCATGATACGGGACTTGCAAACTTCAACACAAGAATTTCTCAAATTCACAACTACTCAACTAGCACGACTTTGATATTATTACCTCCATATCTCAAAACAATCATCAAGCATCAAACTTCTCTTAGTATTCAATGCACTTATATGAAAGTTTTTATTATATCCCTCTTGGATGCCCATCATATTAGGACTAGTTTCATAACCAAAGAAAACTACCATGCTGTTCTAAAGACTCTCAAAATAATATAAGTGAAGCATGAGAGATCAATTATTTCTTCAAAATAAAACCACCAGCGTGCTCTAAAAAGATATAAGTGAAGCACTAGAGCAATGACAAACTACTCCAAAAGATATAAGTGAAGATCAATGAGTAGTCGAATAATTATGCAACTATGTGAAGACTCTCTAACATTTAATAATTTCAGATCTTGGTATTTTATTCAAACATCAAGGAAAACTAAAAAAATAAAATGACGCTCCAATCAAAACACATATCATGTGGTAAATAAAAATATAGCTACAAGTAAAGTTACCGATGAACGAAGACGAAAGAGGGAATGCCTTCCGGGGCATCCCCAAGCTTAGGCTTTTGGTTGTCCTTGAATATTACCTTGGGGGTGCCTTGGGCATCCCCAAGCTTAGGCTCTTGCCACTCCTTATTCCATAGTCCATCTAATCTTTACCCAAAACTTGAAAACTTCACAACACAAAACTTAACAGAAAACTCGTAAGCTCCGTTAGCTAAAGAAAAGAAAACACCACTTAAAGGTACTGTAATGAACTCATTATTTATTTATATTGGTGTTAACCTACTGTATTACAACTTCTCTATGGTTTATAAACTATTTTACTAGCCATAGATTCATCAAAATAAGCAAACAACACATGAAAAGCAGAATCTGTGAAAAACAGAATAGTCCGTAGTAATCTGTAGCTAACGCAAACTTCTGGAACCCCAAAAATTCTAAAATAAATTGCTGGACGTGAGTAATTTGTTTATTAATCATCTTCAAAAAGAATTAACTAAATAGTACTCTCCAGTAAAATATGGCAGCAATTATCATGAGCACTAAAGCTTCTGTTTTTTACAGCAAGATCAACAAGACTTTCCCCAAGTCTTCCCAACGGTTCCACTTGGCACAAACACTAATTAAACACATAAAACCACATCTAAACAGAGGATAGATGAATTATTTATTACTAAACAGAATCAGAAAGCAAGGAACAAAAATAAAATTGGGTTGCCTCCCAACAAGCGCTATCGTTTAACGCCCCTAGCTAGGCATGATGATTTCAACGATGCTCACATAAAAGATAAGAATTGAAACATAAAGAGAGCATCATGAAGAATATGACTAGCACATTTAAGTATAACATACTTCCTATGCATAGGGTTTTTGTGAGCAAACAACTTATGGGAACAAGAATCAACTTGCATAGGAAGGTAAAACAAGCATAACTTCAAAACTTTAAGCACATGGAGAGGAAACTTGATATTATTGAAATTCATACAAGCATATATTCCTCCCTCATAATGATTTTCAGTACCATCATGAATAAATTCAACAATATAACCTGCACCTAGAGAATTCTTTTCATGATTTACAAGGATAGAATTATTATTACTCTCCACATAAGCAAACTTCTTCTCATGAATAGTAGTGGGACCAAACTCAACAAAATAACTATCATGGGATTGAAAATTGAAATAAAGATGACAAGTTTCATTGTTATCATTACTCTTTAAAGCATACGTGTCATCACAATAATCATCATAGATAGGAGGCATGCTTTCATCATAATAAATTTGCACATTAAAACTTGGGAGACTACAAATATCATCTTCATTAAACATATCTTCCCCAAGCTTGTGGCTTTGCATTAATTGCAGTAAATATATTCTCAAAAACATCATCTTCATAAAACATAGCATCCCCAAGCTTGGGCCTTTTCATATCATAAGCATCATGGATATTCAAGGAATTCATACTAACAACATTGCAATCATGCTCATCATTCAAATATTTAGTGCCAAAAATTTTAATGCATTCTTCTTCTAACACTTTGGCACAATTTTTCTTTCCATCATACTCATGAAAGATATTAAAAAGACGAAGCATATGAGGCAAACACTACAAAAAAAGACACATCCATGACATTTTGGGCCGAACGAAAAAAAATTGTCATACATATGACACTTCTATGACGATAATTGTGACAAAACCCGGTATCATCATAGATGTGGTGGGATCCTACTTCTATGAAAAAAACTCATGACAGAACATGGGCTTTTCGCCCTGGGTGGGCCGGAGACGCAGCTGCATGACATTCTTTGGGCCATCCATGACGGAAAAAAACCATGGTAGAAGCGAGGGGGAGGAAAATTTCGGGGAGTTCCCAGTTACGGTGGGAGGTCGGAGGCCGAGCGATGTGTGTTTCTCTCGTACACATACGCACGTGTGTGCAAGGTGTTGGCTCTAACTGAACCCGAGCGATTGCACTGCAGGCTACAAGTTACTGAACCCGAGCGATCGATCGATGGTTGTTAACTGAACCCGATCGAGCGATTCCTTCGCTACTGCTGCTAACTGGAGTCGATCGATGCTGCCTCTAGGATGAACAGTGAGTGTTGCAGGGGGGTTGGATGAACAGTGAGCGGTGGCGTTGCCTCTGGATGAACAGGACCCCGTGGTGTGGTGGAGGGCTGGATGAACAGTAGACGGTGGAGGGGTGCCCGTGGAGGGGTGGTTGAACAGGACCCCGTGGCGTGGAGGGCTGTATGAATAGTAGACGGCAGAGGGGTGGTTGAACAATAGCCGGTGGAGTAGCGCGCGGTGGAGGCTGGATCAATAGGAGCCCGTGGAGGCTGGAGGAGGTCGACGGTAGCCCATGGAGGCTGGAGGAGGTCGACGGTGGAGATGAACAGTATCCCGTGGTGTCCCGTTTTGTGGTATGCCACACCCCTCCCGATGAACAGGACCCCCGTTTTGACCGTAGCGCTCCAACACAAGTCCGTTTCATCCGTTTTGCAGTACGCCACACCCCTCCCGATCGACAGGACCCCCGTTTCGACCGTAGGAGGTCGGTTTCCTCCGTTTTGCGGTGCGCCAGACCCCTCCCGATCAACAGGACCCCGTTCCGAACGTAGGAGGTCCGTTTCCTCCATTGTGTGGTACGCCAGGCCTCGTTTCCATCGCCTGTTCCGTCCAAGCCCTCCCGATGAACACGACCACGCATTACGTTCCGACCCAGCCGGTTGGCTCCCACGCGTTCTGTTGCCTTCCCATGAACACGACGCATTCCGTTGCCTCCCCATGAACACGACGCATTCCGTTGCCTCCCCATGAACACGACGACGACGCTGTTTCTCCGTTCCGACCCAGCCATGTACACGAGCCCTGGCCGTACGTATGCGCGAGTAGGCGTTCCAGACCCTGCCCGTATGTACGTATGTGGCCGTATTTTATTTCTTGCACCCTGGCTGCTGTACGTGCGTGTACATGTTACGTGCGCACCTCTACTTCGACACGTACGCGCCTCTACTATGACACGTGCGCGCCTCTACATCGACCAGTATATATGTACGTACACGTTCGCGACCAAAATGACAACGCTACGTACGCTTCGACCAGGTGGGTCCCGACTGTCAGGCACTTCTTTGCCTGCGAAGATGTAGCTGGTGGGTCCCAGCAGTCAGGGGGGTGAATAATTTTTTTGCCCGGACGCACTTCCTTGTGTGCGAAGATGTAGCTGGTGGGTCCCAGCAGTCAGGGGCTAACATTTTTTCCCGCGAAATACGGTGGTCGTCCGGTGGGTCCCCGCTGTCAGGTGGAGGAATAATTATTTTTCACATAATAAGGAGGCGCTTCCTTGCTGCGGCCGTGGACCCAGCTGTCAGCCTCTCCACGTACAGTCCACGTCCGATGGAAGCCGTTCCTTGACCACGTTGACCACGCCGCGCCAAGAGCACCAGGACGGTGGACGACGGCGAGGGCTAGGAAGGGGACGACGCGGAGCCGGGGAAGACACGGCAGTGGATGCCCTCGCGTAGAGGAGTACGAGGTTCACTGGTTCGCTGCGGTGTGAGGCTGCCGTCGCCGCAGAATAACAGGGGGTGTGGGTGAGTAGAGGGATGGCCTGGCCAGCGGTGGGAGTAGTAGGGGGTGGTGAGGCCTCCGCCGCATCGCAGCCGGCCATGGGAGGCAGCAGCACGAGGCACGACCGGCGCTGGTTTGGGCGGCTGGAGCAAGAAGACCAGAGGTTGAAGAAGCACTACGGCCGTTGGATGGCCATCGTACAGTCACTGGAGCTAGAATCGTGCATATTGACTAAGTTGACAAAGCCCTCCGTCCCCGTCAACTTAGTAGGACCACAAGTCAGCCTGCCACTATACTGGGTCCCAGCTAACAGGGGGAGTATTCATTTTTATGTGCGTAATAAGGAGGCACTTCCTTGCATGCGAAGATATAGCTGGTGGGTCCGAGCTGTCAGCGGGGGTAATGTTTTTTATTTGCGAAATACAGAGGCCCTTTCGATGGGTCCCTGATGTGAGGTGGAGGAATCATTATTTTGCGTGTAATAAGGAGGCATTTCCTTGCGTGCGGCCATGGACCCAGTTGTCGGCCTCTCCACGTACAGTCCACTTCAGATGCATGTCGGTCGTTGACCACGTTGACCAGGCCGCGCCGAGAGCACCAGGGCGGTGGACGACGGCGAGGCCTAGGAAGGGAACAACACGGAGGCAGGGAAGACTCGGCAGTTGTTTCCCACATGGAGGGGAGTACGACTGTACGAGGGTTTACTGGTTCGTCTGCCGTCGCCGGAGAATAACAGCAGGTGTGGGTGAGTAGAGGGATGGCTAGGCCAGCGATGGGAGTACGGTGGGGCGGTGAGGCCTGCACGGCAGCAGAGCCGGCCGCGAGGAGGAGGGAGCAGGCAGTCCTACCGGTGCTTGTTTGAGCGGCTGGAACAGGAAGAGCAGAGATTGAAGAAGCATGACGGCCGTTGGATGGCCATCCAAGAGTCACTCCTTGTGCGTCAACCTTTTTTTAGGAAAGCCTCAAATCTGTGGAAAACAGCATACAACCCATCTGCCATTATTTCTAATAATTTACAACCCATTTGCTAATTCTTAAGGTTTTTTTTGGAGCCCATATTCTTTTTGTTAGCATTACATCCCATATTGTGGACACAGTTAAAAAATTATACGAAATTTTGCATATTTCGGTGCGGTCCGAAATGTTTTTAATCCCAAAATTTCGACTCACATTCAAACTGATTTTAAAAATAAATGTATATCAATATAAAATCCAACAAATTCTCCACGCATAAAAATTAATGTAATTTAAAATCTCGAAATGAAAAAAGATATTTGAAACTAATTGCCAGTTTGATGTGTTTTAAAAATGTACATCCCATTTCTCATTACTGATAGGCCATTTTCTCGGCCAGCCGAATGAAGCTCTCCTCGTCATGAAAGATTTGCAGCCCAACAGGCCTGACAAAGCGACTTACTTGGCAAATCACAAAAAAACTGGGCTGTGGCCGTGAACCCAGTTGTCAGTCCATTTGTTTTTTAGTCCATTTGGTGGGTTGGGTGAAACAATGATGTAGCACCTATGCAGCCCGTTTAAATCCCATTTGCATTTTTCTCGAAATCCGCGGACTTGCTGGGCTGGGTGAAAATATCATGTTGGGCTAGAAGGGGAAAGTACTGGGAGAAAACTCAGTTTACATCGAAAAAGGAAGTGGGAGAAAATTCAGAGACCTGTTGGGTCCACCTGAGGAGGGAAATATGTTGGGAGGAAGGAGATTCAAAGCACGGCAGCTACGGCAGCAGAGTGAACTAGTTTTTTTTACGGACAAGTGAACTAGTTTACATACATAAGCAAATAGCCACTAAAAAAAGCAATCAGGTTAATGGGTTCTTAAAAGAAATATTTTGGACAAAACAGATAATTACGACACATAAGCTAATGCATGAAACACTCAGATGATAAAGGTGCTTATAAACAGATAAAGTACAACATCTAGACCTTCCTGGCACGCTTGATCATGATGTTGCGGCTATCCGTGTACTCGTCGGTTACGGGAAGCAGACACGCCCTCATGTCCAAGATCTGCCTGTACATGTCGTAGCATGCGTGTGCGTCCTTGGCCGCATAGGTTATGTAGGCTAGATTCAGAGGTACCTCCCACGTGTTCAGGTCGTCTTCTTTCATGTTGGCGTATCAGGGGTCGATGATGGTCTCAGCGAGGTCAACCACGGAGTCCTTCTCCTGCCCGTTGCTGATGATCTTGTATTGCTTCTAGATGTCGACAAGCTTGTTGCACAGATGGCCGAATCGTCGCATTCTTCCTTCTCTCCACCGTAGCGAAGGTGCAGTCGGCGCTGCCGATGAAACGGCTGAATGCTCCAGAACCTGGTGCAGCCATAGGACTGAGGCGAGGCAGAGCTTCACCAAGTCAGTATCGTTGGTGTACATCATATTCAACTTGGTGCAGCCATAGGACTGAACGGCGAACTCAAAGGGGAACTCCTTGCTGAAGTCCATTTCTGTCATGACCGGTTTTCCGGGTTTTAAATTCCAGAAAATGGTCGTTGTACTCACCAGCCCCAGGATAACTGTTAGCTGATGAGGCACCAACTTGATACAAAAATTCCAAGTAAAAATACAAAATATGAAGTACAAGACCATTCTGGCCTGTGAGTACATCAAATGGTTTCTAGTGGTTGAGGGCGGAAGCGGTTTGTGGATCACCATGGTCTATGGGACTCCATTTCCCACAGGAACAGCTGACCAGGTTAACTCCTATTCTTCGCGAGGCTGCTATCACCGTTGCTTAGGTCCTGAGGCTGTCATCGTCACGCTCCTCTCCAAGCAAGCAATCTGGCCAAGACAATAGCCAGGGACAAGCCAGTGAGTACTTTGAATGTACTCGCAAACATTAAGAACACAGGTATAATATAATTGATAATCATGCACTGAAAAATTCCATGATCACATCATCAGTCATAAATAAAACATCCTATATGCATGCAAGCAGGTTATTTTCATGCAACATGAATAAGCAGTAATAGAGTGGAAATAAAATGCTGCAGTCGGGCGTCTGAGCGACACCACAAAAAGGGCTTTAAAAGAAATGCCACAGTCGGGCGTCTGAGCGACACCACATAAAGGGCTTTAAAAGAAATGCCACAGTCGGGCGTCTGAGCGACACCACATAAAGTGCTTTGAAAGAATGCCACAGTCGGGCGTCTGAGCGACACCACATAAAGGACTTATAAAAGAAATGCCACAGTCGGGCGTCTGAGCGACACCACATAAAGGGCTTATAAAAGAAATGCCACAGTCGGGCGTCTGAGCAACACCACATAAAGGGCTCATAAAATAAATGATCATAATGAATATCCAGGGGGTAGAACCATCCCAGGGATACAAATAATGCAACGAGTTAGTCCATCACAAAATAATAATCATAACCATCATATATCACAAGTCATAATCAATATTTGGGTTAGTAGTTTCTCCTCCGAAGACCGACACTAAGACCGACACTTGACCCATCCCAGACTGTAGTCCTTAACCATGGACACGGCTATTCGAATAGGTTTAATATCTCTGTAGAGAATGTACTCTTTACCCACGAGTAACGGATTCCTTTAGTCCATCGGACTAATTCCATCTACGGTCTTTTAATTGAAACACACCTGACTTGCACACACCAGCTTTTACTCGTGTCTGGAATCACCCATGACACCTGTTAAGCAAAACTCTAAGTGGGGAGGCTACAACCTCGCGTAGCATGGGATCAAATTTCTATCGCACGCTCTAAGGGGTGCCCCCCTCTCGGTCCCAACCGGATACACCCATGCCCCCGGACCAGGTGGCATGCCTACCGGCTACAACCGGTATCTTCCACCATGGCCTCTCTGTACGGTGTGTGCCAAGACAAGGGTTAACAACTTACTGAACCATACCCCACCTACGATAGGGACCAGTGGCAGTACGGAACAAGTATGGGGGTTACCGGAACAAGACTCGATCTATGGCCGACTCAGGAGGCTTATGAGTTCCCTGCATGACATGTATAACAAATATATTTCAACCAACAGAATCACCACCCATTATACCTTACTATGCCATACCGGACATAACCGTCCCGATGGAGACCGGCGACAAGCTCACGCCTACCCAAGGCAGAGGCTTTCCCGGGTTCCTTTACGGCATGCATGCAAGGCACATGAGGATGATTACCATCTCATGTATATATTATTTCCAACAGCAAGGAAATCACTAGTATGCATCCAAGCAAATGACCATATCACATGAAATAACAAGTTCTCCGAAATAAGGTGGTGTTATAAACGTGTCAACTAACACACCAAAAATATTATGCCGGGGTTCAGAATGCTTGCCTTCATGGTGTGGAAAGGCAGGGTGCACTCCAAATCTTTTGAAAGCTTTCTTCTCTTCGAAAATCCTATTTTCAAAAATATGCAAATAACACATATTTCAAAAACAGTGCAAAAAAATTGTTTGGAAAATTTTCAAATAAATCTTAAAATAAACTAGACAATATTTGAGAGATGTAGGAAAAAGAATTAATTCATTTGGAGTTATATTTAAAAAGTTATAGGCAGTCAAAGTTGTGGTCAAAATCTGTTATTTAAAATAAAACAGAAAAGAAAACGTTTCAGCCACGAATACGCTTTCTAAGTAGGGGTTACGTACTTGGGGTTTTACGCTTTCACTTAACACGCGTGGCGGCGGGTGGGTCACTGACAGTGGGTCCAGGGGGCCCACTGGTCAGGTTTGACTAGTCCTCTCCCTCCTCTTCCTCTGTCCCGAGCGGAGGCGGAACTCCGACGACGCTCGCCGGCGAACGGCGGCACCGTTCGAGACACCGAGGGTGGGGATGGATCCGCGGTTCGAGGGCGGTCCTTTCAGTAGTCGTAGGGTCGGCGGGGACGGGGTGAGCTGCCGGCGGCGAGCTTCGCGGCGGAGGATGCTTCGGGGGCGAAGTGAACTTTCGCCCACGGCTAGTCCCGAGCAAAATTGAGTGCGGTTTTGGACTCATGAGAGGGAGAGGGAGTTCCTGGTGAAGAGAGTGGAGAGGGGGAGGTCCTGGTGGCGCCGGAACGGCCGGGGCAGTGGCGGCGGCAGAAGTTGCCAGAGAGGAAGAAGATAACTCCTCGGGTCGATCCATTGCAATGGGAGGATCAGTGAGGGAGTTAGAGAGGTTGCCTGAGGCCTGGACGAGCTCGGGGTACTATATATAGCGCATCCATGGCGGTTCCGTGGTCCAGGATAAGGTCACCGGCGAACCGACATTCTGTAGCTTGCAGGGCGACGTGGCGGTGGCTGGTCAGCTCCAGGAGCTACCGACGAACGCTCCACTGTCCATGGAGGCGAGCTGGCGCGCTGTGGTGGTCGGGGCAGTGCTGCCTATGGCGGTGGCGGATGCGGCCGCGGGCATGCCGCCAAGCGAGCTCTTGTGGCGGCGCTGTAGGGCGCCAGGGGGCTGTCGGGGCCTTTGGCGTGACGCGGCGAGAGGGAGAGGATCAGGATGAGCTCGGGGAAGCTTATCCAGGGGCGTGCTGGCTCGGGCGCGAGCACGTGCAAAACGCTTGCTCTGCTCGCGCTCCGGGCGTGCACGGCATTCGTTCGACGAAATGCCAGGGCGACCAAAACTGCTAGACGGCTAATGCAAATCCACAGGCCTAGGTTAGAGACCGTTAGTAAGCCACTAGACAACTTGGTTAGGACAGGTGGAAAAGTTCACAACACAAACTTACAAACATGCCAAATCTGTTCATGCCCACAGGGTGTTTGTCAAAATGCCAGAGGCATCTAGGAAGGTCTTGGAGTGGCCAAAAATTCCAGATGGTGGTCTCTTTAGATGAATAAGAGGGTGGTGAGGTTAGTTTGTGAAAAGCACAAACTTGTTAGTGCAAGTTTTGCAAAACTACAATTCTGGACAGGACATAAATGGCATTATTTCATGAACCAAAATTGATCCAATGGGTGCATGCTCCTGGACTTAGGGGTTTGGTAGGACTGTCTACAAGTAGGAGAAGGCACAAGGTTACTGGAGCAAAAATAAATAGGGTTGCAGAAGAAATCACAAGGCTGGACCAGAATGGAAAAGAGGTTGATTCACTCAAAATTTTCAAAGAACAGCACTAGGTTTTTGCATAATGTTGAATCATATGCTACTACCAACATCCCATAATTTTGGTGGAGGCCAAAAAGAAATATTTAAATGGGCTGTAGTGCAAAATTGCACTCTGGACCAGAGAAGAAAAATTGATGCAGAGCTCAAAATATTACATGAATAAAAGATATTTTTGTATAAAAGTGATTTAGAAACATCACATGACATCTCCAAATTTTGGTGGGATTTTTGAATAAATTTTTAAAGGGGTTGTAGTTCAAATATGGCCACATAACCTGAAAAAAACCATTTTTCAATAAAATGAAGATCAGGCAAATTAATTAGGTAATTAGTTCTACTAATGAAAGAAAAGTTTTTCTTGAGAGGTTTAAACAAGTACAAAAACATATTTGAAACGTTTTCATTTTGGGGAAAAACTCCATAATAGCAAGGGAGATAATGGTTCAAAAATAAAAAGGGAGCCCAGAAAATAAAAGTTTTAATTTACTGGCAAAAATTTTAATTAATAAAACAAGGTCAAAAATTTGGGGTGTCACAACACTACCCCCCTTAAGAAAAATCTCGTCCTCGAGATTTGATAAGGGTTGTTTTTTTTAAATATCTTCCCTGTTAGTTGGAACCAAAAAAGCTTACTCATAGCACAAACTTTGTGTGGCCGGGGTTGGTTTTTGGTACGCTCGGAGTAAAATGCAACCGTTCACCGACGTACTCAAGCATGGTTATAATTAAAAATCGGGGCGCTCAAGCAAACAGCATTCAATCATGGCGACACACAATTACAGGGCGTGGCCGTACTAAGGCTCGGTACTAATCGAGTAAATTAGTCTACCTCGTTCATATCCAAGCGGGCGTGCCTTGTGGATGTCGAGGCTTCTCCACGGGTCTCACCGTCGGAATTAGCTGGAGTGGGTTGACGCTAGCGTGCCCTTTTATAGAAAAGGGGACGGAGTCTTCCTTCGCACGCTTGCGAAAAGACTATTCAGGATTTGGTCACTCGCGCATGAGCGACAGGTTAGGTTGATAGGTTGGGCACCAACTGCAAAAAGTGTCGGGGGTCACTGTGTGGCTATCCAGCATGAGAGGCTTGGCTGGGGTTTGGTTATGGCCTAGTGGGTTGGTTTACCTAGATTTTATAGACCCGGCTAGATAGGATTAGCCAATGGTCAGCCTGGCTCTGATAGCAAGTCTGTCACGACTGGTTTTCTGGGTTTTAAATTCCAGAAAATGGCCGTTGTACTCACCAGCCCCAGGATAACTGTTAGCTGATGAGGCACCAACTTGATACAAAAATTCCAAGTAAAAGTACAAAATATGAAGTACAAGACCATTCTGGCCTGTGAGTACATCAAATGGTTTCTAGTGGTTGAGGGCGGAAGCGGTTTGTGGATCACCACGGTCTATGGGACTCCATTTCCCACAGGAACAGCTGACCAAGTTAACTCCTATTCTTCGTGAGGCTGCTATCACCGTTGCTTAGGTCCCGAGGCTATCATCGCCATGCTCCTCTCCAAGCAAGCAATCTGGCCAAGGCAATAGCCAGGGACAAGCCAGTGAGTACTTTGAATGTACTCGCAAACATTAAGAACACAGGTATAATATAATTGATAATCATGCACTGAAAAATTCCATGATCACATCATCAGTCATAAATAAAACATCCTATATGCATGCAAGCAGGTTATTTTCATGCAACATGAATAAGCAGTAATAGAGTGGAAATAAAATGCTGCAGTCGGGCGTCTGAGCGACACCACAAAAAGGGCTTTAAAAGAAATGCCACAGTCGGGCGTCTGAGCGACACCACATAAAGGGCTTTAAAAGAAATGCCACAGTCGGGCGTCTGAGCGACACCACATAAAGTGCTTTGAAAGAAATGCCACAGTCGGGCGTCTGAGCGACACCACATAAAGGACTTATAAAAGAAATGCCATAGTCGGGCGTCTGAGCGACACCACATAAAGGGCTTATAAAAGAAATGCCACAGTCGGGCGTCTGAGCAACACCACATAAAGGGCTCATAAAATAAATGATCATAATGAATATCCAGGGGGTAGAACCATCCCAGGGATAGAAATAATGCAACGAGTTAGTCCATCACAAAATAATAATCATAACCATCATATATCACAAGTCATAATCAATATTCAGGTTAGTAGTTTCTCCTCCGAAGACCGACACTAAGACCGACACTTGACCCATCCCAGACTGTAGTCCTTAACCATGGACACGGCTATTCGAATAGGTTTAATATCTCTGTAGAGAATGTACTCTTTACCCACGAGTAACGGATTCCTTTAGTCCATCGGACTAATTCCATCTACGGTCTTTTAATTGAAACACACCTGACTTGCACACACCAGCTTTTACTCGTGTCTGGAATCACCCATGACACCTGTTAAGCAAAACTCTAAGTGGGGAGGCTACAACCTCGCGTAGCATGGGATCAAATTTCTATCGCACGCTCTAAGGGGTGCCCCCCTCTCGGTCCCAACCGGATACACCCATGCCCCCGGACCAGGTGGCATGCCTACCGGCTACAACCGGTATCTTCCACCATGGCCTCTCTGTACGGTGTGTGCCAAGACAAGGGTTAACAACTTACTGAACCATACCCCACCTACGATAGGGACCAGTGGCAGTACGGAACAAGTATGGGGGTTACCGGAACAAGACTCGATCTATGGCCGACTCAGGAGGCTTATGAGTTCCCTGCATGACATGTATAACAAATATATTTCAACCAACAGAATCACCACCCATTATACCTTACTATGCCATACCGGACATAACCATCCCGATGGAGACCGGCGACAAGCTCACGCCTACCCAAGGCAGAGGCTTTCCCGGGTTCCTTTACGGCATGCATGCAAGGCACATGAGGATGATTACCATCTCATGTATATATTATTTCCAACAGCAAGGAAATCAGTAGTATGCATCCAAGCAAATGACCATATCACATGAAATAACAAGTTCTCCGAAATAAGGTGGTGTTATAAACGTGTCAACTAACACACCAAAAATATTATGCCGGGGTTCAGAATGCTTGCCTTCATGGTGTGGAAAGGCAGGGTGCACTCCAAATCTTTTGAAAGCTTTCTTCTCTTCGAAAATCCTATTTTCAAAAATATGCAAATAACACATATTTCAAAAACAGTGCAAAAAAATTGTTTGGAAAATTTTCAAATAAATCTTAAAATAAACTAGACAATATTTGAGAGATGTAGGAAAAAGAATTAATTCATTTGGAGTTATATTTAAAAAGTTATAGGCAGTCAAAGTTGTGGTCAAAATCTGTTATTTAAAATAAAACAGAAAAGAAAACGTTTCAGCCACGAATACGCTTTCTAAGTAGGGGTTACGTACTTGGGGTTTTACGCTTTCACTTAACACGCGTGGCGGCGGGTGGGTCACTGACAGTGGGTCCAGGGGGCCCACTGGTCAGGTTTGACTAGTCCTCTCCCTCCTCTTCCTCTGTCCCGAGCGGAGGCGGAACTCCGACGACGCTCGCCGGCGAACGGCGGCACCGTTCGAGACACCGAGGGTGGGGATGGATCCGCGGTTCAAGGGCGGTCCTTTCGGTAGTCGTAGGGTCGGCGGGGACGGGGTGAGCTGCCGGCGGCGAGCTTCGCGGCGGAGGATGCTTCGGGGGCGAAGTGAACTTTCGCCCACGGCTAGTCCCGAGCAAAATTGAGTGAGGTTTTGGACTCATGAGAGGGAGAGGGAGTTCCTGGTGAAGAGAGTGGAGAGGGGGAGGTCCTGGTGGCGCCGGAACGGCCGGGGCAGTGGCGGCGGCAGAAGTTGCCAGAGAGGAAGAAGATAACTCCTCGGGTCGATCCATTGCAATGGGAGGATCACTGAGGGAGTTAGAGAGGTTGCCTGAGGCCTGGACGAGCTCGAGGTACTATATATAGCGCATCCATGGAGGTTCCGTGGTCCAGGATAAGGTCGCCGGCGAACCGACATTCTGTAGCTTGCAGGGCGACGTGGCGGTGGCTGGTCAGCTCCAGGAGCTACCGACGAACGCTCCACTGTCCATGGAGGCGAGCTGGCGCGCTGTGGTGGTCGGGGCAGTGCTGCCTATGGCGGTGGCGGATGCGGCCGCGGGCATGCCGCCAAGCGAGCTCTTGTGGCGGCGCTGTAGGGCGCCAGGGGGCTGTCGGGGCCTTTGGCGTGACGCGGCGAGAGGGAGAGGATCAGGATGAGCTCGGGGAAGCTTATCCAGGGGCGTGCTGGCTCGGGCGCGAGCACGTGCAAAACGCTTGCTCTGCTCGCGCTCCGGGCGTGCACGGCATTCGTTCGACGAAATGCCAGGGCGACCAAAACTGCTAGACGGCTAATGCAAATCCACAGGCCTAGGTTAGAGACCGTTAGTAAGCCACTAGACAACTTGGTTAGGACAGGTGGAAAAGTTCACAACACAAACTTACAAACATGCCAAATCTGTTCATGCCCACAGGGTGTTTGTCAAAATGCCAGAGGAATCTAGGAAGGTCTTGGAGTGGCCAAAAATTCCAGATGGTGGTCTCTTTAGATGAATAAGAGGGTGGTGAGGTTAGTTTGTGAAAAGCACAAACTTGTTAGTGCAAGTTTTGCAAAACTACAATTCTGGACAGGACATAAATGGCATTATTTCATGAACCAAAATTGATCCAATGGGTGCATGCTCCTGGACTTAGGGGTTTGGTAGGACTGTCTACAAGTAGGAGAAGGCACAAGGTTACTGGAGCAAAAATAAATAGGGTTGCAGAAGAAATCACAAGGCTGGACCAGAATGGAAAAGAGGTTGATTCACTCAAAATTTTCAAAGAACAGCACTAGGTTTTTGCATAATGTTGAATCATATGCTACTACCAACATCCCATAATTTTGGTGGAGGCCAAAAAGAAATATTTAAATGGGCTGTAGTGCAAAATTGCACTCTGGACCAGAGAAGAAAAATTGATGCAGAGCTCAAAATATTACATGAATAAAAGATATTTTTGTATAAAAGTGATTTAGAAACATCACATGACATCTCCAAATTTTGGTGGGATTTTTGAATAAATTTTTAAAGGGGTTGTAGTTCAAATATGGCCACATAACCTGAAAAAAACCATTTTTCAATAAAATGAAGATCAGGCAAATTAATTAGGTAATTAGTTCTACTAATGAAAGAAAAGTTTTTCTTGAGAGGTTTAAACAAGTCCAAAAACATATTTGAAAAGTTTTCATTTTGGGGAAAAACTCCATAATAGCAAGGGAGATAATGGTTCAAAAATAAAAAGGGAGCCCAGAAAATAAAAGTTTTAATTTACTGGCAAAAATTTTAATTAATAAAACAAGGTCAAAAATTTGGGGTGTCACAACACTACCCCCCTTAAGAAAAATCCCGTCCTCGAGATTTGATAAGGGTTGTTTTTTTTTAAATATCTTCCCTGTTAGTTGGAACCAAAAAAGCTTACTCATAGCACAAACTTTGTGTGGCCGGGGTTGGTTTTTGGTACGCTCGGAGTAAAATGCAACCGTTCACCGACGTACTCAAGCATGGTTATAATTAAAAATCGGGGCGCTCAAGCAAACAGCATTCAATCATGGCGACACACAATTACAGGGCGTGGCCGTACTAAGGCTCGGTACTAATCGAGTAAATTAGTCTACCTCGTTCATATCCAAGCGGGCGTGCCTTGTGGATGTCGAGGCTTCTCCACGGGTCTCACCGTCGGAATTAGCTGGAGTGGGTTGACGCTAGCGTGCCCTTTTATAGAAAAGGGGACGGAGTCTTCCTTCGCACGCTTGCGAAAAGACTATTCAGGATTTGGTCACTCGCGCATGAGCGACAGGTTAGGTTGATAGGTTGGGCACCAACTGCAAAAAGTGTCGGGGGTCACTGTGTGGCTATCCAGCATGAGAGGCTTGGCTGGGGTTTGGTTATGGCCTAGTGGGTTGGTTTACCTAGATTTTATAGACCCGGCTAGATAGGATTAGCCAATGGTCAGCCTGGCTCTGATAGCAAGTCTGTCACGACTGGTTTTCTGGGTTTTAAATTCCAGAAAATGGCCGTTGTACTCACCAGCCCCAGGATAACTGTTAGCTGATGAGGCACCAACTTGATACAAAAATTCCAAGTAAAAATACAAAATATGAAGTACAAGACCATTCTGGCCTGTGAGTACATCAAATGGTTTCTAGTGGTTGAGGGCGGAAGCGGTTTGTGGATCACCACGGTCTATGGGACTCCATTTCCCACAGGAACAGCTGACCAAGTTAACTCCTATTCTTCGTGAGGCTGCTATCACCATTGCTTAGGTCCCGAGGCTATCATCGCCATGCTCCTCTCCAAGCAAGCAATCTGGCCAAGGCAATAGCCAGGGACAAGCCAGTGAGTACTTTGAATGTACTCGCAAACATTAAGAACACAGGTATAATATAATTGATAATCATGCACTGAAAAATTCCATGATCACATCATCAGTCATAAATAAAACATCCTATATGCATGCAAGCAGGTTATTTTCATGCAACATGAATAAGCAGTAATAGAGTGGAAATAAAATGCTGCAGTCGGGCGTCTGAGCGACACCACAAAAAGGGCTTTAAAAGAAATGCCACAGTCGGGCGTCTGAGCGACACCACATAAAGGGCTTTAAAAGAAATGCCACAGTCGGGCGTCTGAGCGACACCACATAAAGTGCTTTGAAAGAAATGCCACAGTCGGGCGTCTGAGCGACACCACATAAAGGACTTATAAAAGAAATGCCACAGTCGGGCGTCTGAGCGACACCACATAAAGGGCTTATAAAAGAAATGCCACAGTCGGGCGTCTGAGCAACACCACATAAAGGGCTCATAAAATAAATGATCATAATGAATATCCAGGGGGTAGAACCATCCCAGGGATAGAAATAATGCAACGAGTTAGTCCATCACAAAATAATAATCATAACCATCATATATCACAAGTCATAATCAATATTCAGGTTAGTAGTTTCTCCTCCGAAGACCGACACTAAGACCGACACTTGACCCATCCCAGACTGTAGTCCTTAACCATGGACATGGCTATTCAAATAGGTTTAATATCTCTGTAGAGAGTGTACTCTTTACCCACGAGTAACGGATTCCTTTAGTCCATCGGACTAATTCTGTCTACGGTCTTTTAATTGAAACACACCTGACTTGCACACACCAGCTTTTACTCGTGTCTGGAATCACCCATGACACCTGTTAAGCAAAACTCTAAGTGGGGAGGCTACAACCTCGCGTAGCATGGGATCAAATTTCTATCGCACGCTCTAAGGGGTGCCCCCCTCTCGGTCCCAACCGGATACACCCATGCCCCCGGACCAGGTGGCATGCCTACCGGCTACAACCGGTATCTTCCACCATGGCCTCTCTGTACGGTGTGTGCCAAGACAAGGGTTAACAACTTACTGAACCATACCCCACCTACGATAGGGACCAGTGGCAGTACGGAACAAGTATGGGGGTTACCGGAACAAGACTCGATCTATGGCCGACTCAGGAGGCTTATGAGTTCCCTGCATGACATGTATAACAAATATATTTCAACCAACAGAATCACCACCCATTATACCTTACTATGCCATACCGGACATAACCGTCCCGATGGAGACCGGCGACAAGCTCACGCCTACCCAAGGCAGAGGCTTTCCCGGGTTCCTTTACGGCATGCATGCAAGGCACATGAGGATGATTACCATCTCATGTATATATTATTTCCAACAGCAAGGAAATCACTAGTATGCATCCAAGCAAATGACCATATCACATGAAATAACAAGTTCTCCGAAATAAGGTGGTGTTATAAACGTGTCAACTAACACACCAAAAATATTATGCCGGGGTTCAGAATGCTTGCCTTCATGGTGTGGAAAGGCAGGGTGCACTCCAAATCTTTTGAAAGCTTTCTTCTCTTCGAAAATCCTATTTTCAAAAATATGCAAATAACACATATTTCAAAAACAGTGCAAAAAAATTGTTTGGAAAATTTTCAAATAAATCTTAAAATAAACTAGACAATATTTGAGAGATGTAGGAAAAAGAATTAATTCATTTGGAGTTATATTTAAAAAGTTATAGGCAGTCAAAGTTGTGGTCAAAATCTGTTATTTAAAATAAAACAGAAAAGAAAACGTTTCAGCCACGAATACGCTTTCTAAGTAGGGGTTACGTACTTGGGGTTTTACGCTTTCACTTAACACGCGTGGCGGCGGGGTGGGTCACTGACAGTGGGTCCAGGGGGCCCACTGGTCAGGTTTGACTAGTCCTCTCCCTCCTCTTCCTCTGTCCCGAGCGGAGGCAGAACTCCGGCGACGCTCGCCGGCGAACGGCGGCACCGTTCGAGACACCGAGGGTGGGGATGGATCCGTGGTTCGAGGGCGGTCCTTTCGGTAGTCGTAGGGTCGGCGGGGACGGGGTGAGCTGCCGGCGGCGAGCTTCGCGGCGGAGGATGCTTCGGGGGCAAAGTGAACTTTCGCCCGCGACTAGTCCCGAGCAAAATTGAGTGGGGTTTTGGACTCATGGGAGGGAGAGGGAGTTCCTGGTGAAGAGAGTGGAGAGGGGGAGGTCCTGGTGGCGCCGGAATGGCCGGGGAAGTGGCGGCGGCAGAAGTTGCTGGAGAGGAAGAAGATGACTCCTCGAGTCGATCCATTGCAACGGGAGGGTCAGTAAGGGAATGAGAGAGGTTGCCTGAGGCCTGGACGAGCTCGGGGGTACTATATATAGCGCATCCATGGCGGTTCCGTGGTCGAGGATAAGGTCGCCGGCGAACCGACGTTCTGTAGCTTGCAGGGCGACGTGGCGGTGGCTGGTCGGCTCCAGGAGCTACCGACGAACGCTCCATTGTCCATGGAGGCGAGCTGGCGCGCTGTGGTGGTCGGGGTGGTGCTGCCTATGGCGGTGGCGGATGCGGCCGCGGGCATGCCGCCAAGCGAGCTCTTGTGGCGGCGCTGTAGGGCGCCAGGGGGCTGTCGGGGCCTTTGGCGTGACGCGGCGAGAGGGAGAGGATCAGGATGAGCTCGGGGAAGCTTATCCAGGGGCGTGCTGGCTCGGGCGCGAGCACGTGCAAAACGCGTGCTCTGCTCGCGCTCTGGGCGTGCATGGCATTCGTTCGATGAAATGCCAGGGCGACCAAAACTGATATACGGCTAATGCAAATCCACAGGCCTAGGTTAGAGACCGTTAGTAAGCCACTAGACAACTTGGTTAGTACAGGTGGAAAAGTTCACAACACAAACTTACAAACATGCCAAATCTGTTCATGCCCACAGGGTGTTTGTCAAAATGCCAGAGGCATCTAGGCAGGTCTTGGAGTGGCCAAAAATTCCAGATGGTGGTCTCTTTAGATGAATAAGAGGGTGGTGAGGTTAGTTTGTGAAAAGCACAAACTTGTTAGTGCAAGTTTTGCAAAACTACAATTCTGGACAGGAGATAAATGGCATTATTTCATATACCAAAATTGATCCAATGGGTGCATGCTCCTGGACTTAGGGGTTTGGTAGGGCTGTCTACAAGTAGGAGAAGGCACAAGGTTACTGGAGCAAAAATAAATAGGATTGCAGAAGAAATCACAAGGCTGGACCAGAATGGAAAAGAGGTTGATTCACTCAAAATTTTCAAAGAACAGCACTAGGTTTTTGCATAATGTTGAATCATATGCTACTACCAACATCCCATAATTTTGGTGGAGGCCAGAAAGAAATATTTAAATGGGCTGTAGTGCAAAATTGCACTCTGGACCAGAGAAGAAAAATTGATGCAGAGCTCAAAATATTACATGAATAAAAGATATTTTTGTATAAAAGTGATTTAGAAACATCACATGACATCTCCAAATTTTGGTGGGATTTTTGAATAAATTTTTAAAGGGGTTGTAGTTCAAATATGGCCACATAACCTGAAAAAACCATTTTTCAATAAAATGAAGATCAGGCAAATTAATTAGGTAATTAGTTCTACTAATGAAAGAAAAGTTTTTCTTGAGAGGTTTAAACAAGTCCAAAAACATATTTGAAAAGTTTTCATTTTGGGGAAAAACTCCATAATAGCAAGGGAGATAATGGTTCAAAAATAAAAAGGGAGCCCAGAAAATAAAAGTTTTAATTTCCTGGCAAAATTTTTAATTAATAAAACAAGGTCAAAAATTTGGGGTGTCACAATTTCCAGCAGGCTCACCCCTCGGATCGCCATTGGAGTCTCTTCGAGTGAACGAGTGTGTAGGCGGCGTCAGCAGTTTGTTTTTCATCTCTTGGGGAACTGGATTCAACAGTAAGCTGAGTGTGTAGAGGCGACAGCAGTTACTACCCCTCCCTCGTCCGCTGCACGCCCGGCAGAAGATGCACCCTCGACCACACGTCGGTTCACGAGTGGGTCTGTATTGGTACTGTAATAACAGGAGTTATTAGTCACTTTACTTAAATTTAATTAGCCTTAATAGAAATTTATATTAAAACAAGCAATGCATTGTCTCGTTCTATCAGTGCCACAAGATCAACATGCACAACAATTAGAATTATTATTCTCAAGACGCACACGATCAGCACATTTGTCGCACTTTCACAAAGATAATACTACCAAGTTTGAACTGTTTGTTATGGTTGTTGTCCTCTGCATCATCATGTCGTGTTTCCCAGCTTGCAAGATTCAGAACCAACAAAATAAGATCCAAATAATAAGTACAACAAAGATGCCTACACATCTCATTGATTCCCAGCTTGCAAGATTCAGAACCAACAAATAAGATCTAAATAATAAGTACAACAAAGATGCCTACACATCTCATTGATTCCCAGCTTGCAAGATTCAGAACCAACAAATAAGATTCAAATAATAAGTACAACAAAGATGCCTACACATCTCACTGATTCCTAGCTTGCAAGATTCAGAACCAACCCATTAGAGCCTTTTGATAAAGTGAATATCGGGATTACATCCATCTTGGCTAGCCATGTCATACAATCGAAGAACTTGGCGAATGCTCTTGACTGTCACAACATCTGTAGTTGAGTATTCCTGTTTGCACAGCATGTTTGCACAGTACAAACAAGGAGACAGGAGATCATGATTTTGCTTTAATAGCGGCCTCCTTGAACTCAACCTCCAGCTCTACTTGGATGAGGTCTGCCTGGACTTCCATGATTCAATTCATGCGCCTTTTTCTGCAGTTCACCTGAAATGAAGCAAAGATTGCATCATTCAGCTAGCAAGAAGTACTTGCTCTTGTGAGATGGCAGGTTCTTCTTTAGTAGTTGCACTAAAATTGAGGAACATTAAGGTTGGTTGTCCGGCTCATGTAAGGTGCAACTATAATTTTCTTATCCTTTTGTGCAGTTCCACTAAAATAAAGTGCCATTGTGGTGACAGTGACGGCTCCATCTTGCAAAGGCTAATAAAATGTTGCACGAGATTACCAGCAGAACTTGACGGAGATTTTGGAAACTCCAATCACCATTTTGTGTAGTTCCACCAAAATTGAGAGATATTGCCCACGTGACATTTTAGTTCAACTACACAAGACACTCATTCCAGAAAAAAGTGTTTTGTGCGGTTCACCAAAAGGTCACAATAGCAACAAGGTGAAATGGATATCCCTATCTGCACAAAAAGATAGAAAGTAAACAGTTGCTGGTCAATAAGAATATAGGAAACATATACAAAATGAAAAGAAGCATCTTAATTATGTTCATGGCAATCACGCAAGGACAGTAGAAATTTTAAAACGTCAGCAATGCTTCATGTTAGCAGAAGCATTACGATCAACAATGAGATTCCTTAAATATGGGATTACTTTAATGGTGGCATTGCTTGTTTACCAGACATAGTAAATCAACAGTAGCTAAAGAGTTGGTTTAAGGGCATGGGACCGTGGGGACACCAGGACACTCAGCAGCGTAAAGGAACAACTTACTTATCATACTGGGGAAAACAGCAGGAGTGCCATTGTACTATGTGAGGGCAGCAAATCTAATCCTGGAGACCTTGTACTATGTGAGGGCAGCAAATCTAATCCGGGAGACCTTTTACTATGTGAGGGCAGCAAATATAATCCTGGAGACATTTTACTATGTGAGGGCAGCAAATCTAATCCTAAGACCTTTTACTATGTGAGGGCAGCAAATCTAATCCTGGAGACCTTTTACTATGTGTTGGTAGCAAATCTAATCCTGGACATACTCTGTTGACTTGTCCACCAGCCGCCACTTTCTATCCTTTTTTCAACCAATAATAGATCTGTTCCTTATCTAGTTTGTACTGTGTTTTCTCATTATTCCCCTTTTCAACCAAGAGACCGGTTGAGTATCCGGTCTCTACTACTTTCACCATATTATTTCCTCTTTGAATCAAGTCCTAGATTAATGCTACAACTTTCCCCCCTTTCTTCGTTGTTTGAACAAAGCCCTAGATTCGAATGCATGAAGTAGCTTTACCTCTGATAATACTAAAAATTTAGGTGGCTTTGGAAGAGCTGATGGGAGTAGAAAAATATGCACATGCAGACACGTGGGGAGCTGGGGCAGTAGAGCAAGGCCGCTTTCAAAGAACTTATACCTGAGGGTCGCCGGGCTGTCGGTGGCGGCAGGTCGGATCTGCGGACAATACGGCAGGGTGGAAGATTAGTCGGAGGACCTCCCGAGCTGGCCATGTGTCGGAGAGAATGGCACGGGCAGAGGATCGAGCCCCTCTGACAACTGTGGGTTTCCTCCCTCGGTGCCGATGACTGCGTGAAGGATGCACCTTTTATTCATCTACACACACCGGCCGAAGGGATCCGGCTGGATCTGTGACCAGCGGTGAGCAGAGAGAAAATGTCGCTACCGCTGTCTTGTTTATATCTGGAGAGGATAAGAGAATGAAGAGAGCAACCCTAGTAAAGGAAGCACTCAGGCCCCTGCGTCCATATATAGTGGAGTGATTATCTTTTTTCTCTCCACAACAAGCGTTTCAATTTGTGTACGTGACATTAAAGAAAAGAAACTCTCTATTTAAGGTGACTACTGTACGACTCCTACTTACTACTACTAGTAGTACTACAGTATTGTTCACTTGTGTTCCCCGCCCCTCCATTCATTGAACAACCCCACGGGTGAATAAACATACAGTAAGTACTGTATTTATATAGAACGAACAAGCTCGAACTATTTTCGCGTAGTTAAAAGTTGAGGGCGGGGCTTTTCCCGGGCAGTACGTGCGGCAGTTTTCGGGTAGGGCCAGAAGACTATTTTAATTTAAAAAAAATTCGAGACGGCCACATAGCATGGAGCTGACCCCAATGATTTTAAGCTTACAGGCACGGTTCACGCTATCCTAGACTACTCTACACATGAAACTGCCACACGAGCGTGCGAGTTGCGCTTGGCTCTTCGCCGCTTCGAGAAGTCGAACAATGATGGAATACCACTGCACTGGAGGAGTACTACAGTACGCTTCTGGCTATCTGACACCGATTGACCTGCTGCATGTCCACCGCATGCGGGAGGGAGAGCGGGTAGCAAAAGCTTCTCCTAGTCTTGCCAGCCACCACGGTCATGGGCGAGGGAGGGACGCTCCAGCCTTTGCGTGCATGACAGGTGGGTCCGACGGGTGTGTGGCCAACCTGTCATACAGCCAAAGGCAGGTGTAGTTAAGTCCGCGAGGGAGAGGATAATCAAACTTCTCATTGATGTACGAGTTGACACGACACATCAAAGCACTGCACTCGATATATTTCAATAATTTGCGTGTGTGACTCCCAGATGTAGAGGCCGGGGGTCATCATCCTCCTTTTCGAGAAAAAACAGATGCGTGTGTGAGAGGACGAGTGTGTGCGTGCACCTCTTCTCTTCCTGTATAACGTACTACTAAACTCAAAGTACAAGTTTCTGTGGGTGGCACCATGGTGCGTGCGAGAAGTCCTGAGAGATAGGTTTAATGCGTCTGAAAAAAAGACTAGCCCAGAGCTCGCCACACGGCTATTGTTTTCCTCAAAAAAATATGTTTATCAATGCACTAATTGCAATGCATGCATAAAGTACATGCATTGGTCAATTTTCTCTTAATACTTGCATGCAATGATTTAATGCACATTGGAATCTGAACATGTGTTGGGGAACAACCAAATTGAGCCTTATAAAATGGAAAAACTAAAATTTTGAGATAAGCCCTATAAAACCGGAAAGGAGGGAGTAGAAAAAGAAGTACTCCATCCGGGAATAGTGCCGCACTTCGAAACTAGAACCGTCAATAAATTTTGAGCTTGCGTCCCGTCACATTCCAAATTACTCCATGCCATATTGAATTGCAAACCTATTCACACCGATCACAACCTAAAAGGTTTCCTACTTAGGAGCGTATTAGTACTCAGTTATAAATACTAGTATGCCAAGATGACTGCACATTCCTCCTCAACTCCTCATCGACAAAAACAAAGTCATTCAGCATCCTTCCCTTGCGTCTGCCATGGCCAGCGTGAGTTCTCGGTCGAGAGATTGCCACCAGGGAGAGGCGAGCATGGAAGCGGAAGCACGAGAGATGTCCTGCCTCGCTGCAAGAGCAGCCGACATGTCCCGCCGTGTGGAAGTAGCAGCACCGAGGTCTCGCGCGTGCCGTTGAAGCAACACGGAGGTCCCGCCGCACCGTCGATGCAGCAGACTGGTCCGGCTGCGCGCGGAAGCAGCAAAAATGTCTCGCCGTGCCACAAATGCAGCAGAGATGTCCCGCCGCGCCGCGGCGGCCTGGGAAAATTTCCCGCGGGCAGGCGAGGACTGTTACAGGCGCATGCATGCGATCGTCCATGGTTAGATGGATCAGATCTCCGGCTCAGCGAGGTTGCAGGACGACATGATAGCCTCATTTGAACAGGCTACTGGCGTCATCCAGAAACTAAGGGAGGGCAATGAGAGGCTCCAGGCCGAGTGCGACCTGCCGAGGGAGAAGATTGTCCGAAGTGCAGACCAGCAGGAGGATACCAGTGCCTTGTTGAAGAGGACCGGCGTCATCATCAAGAAACTTATGGACGAGAATGACATGCTCCGCAACGAGCGCCAAAGGCTGGTGGAGGAATCCGTGGATGTTCTCAAGCAGCATCTTGAGGACACGAATGAGCTCATCGCCGCTCGTCGTGGAGACTAGTTTTTTGGTTTCTTTTGATGTAATAATTGGTTTAGGATGTGGATTGTGTCATCGGTTGTGAAATGTTGGGTTCTAGCGCGGATGTTTGGCCTTTGTTGGCCTCTTGGGATGTTGCGATTTCAATCTGGTAGTTTTTAGTCCTTCGTGTTAGGCTGGAGTTGTGCTGAACTTCCTGTGAATTGTGATGGTTTTCAGTAATGAAAATCGGAAGGGGCAAGCCCTTCTTTGATCAAAAAAGAAAAATTAATCATCCTTATATATTCATCACTCTTGCTATAAGTCGCAGTACATGCTATATAGGTCCGTTGGATCTTACATCAAGATCCGTGCTTTCAGATTTTATTTTTTTTCTCTTAAATCTCAGTCGAGTGAGACATAGCCATGCCATTAAACAGAGGCTCGGGCGCCATTAATGGAGACCTTGGGAAAGAGCTGGACGACAGATGGAGGTCAAAGGGCTCTCCTCCCGATAAGCACGCACAGGGGTCTGATCGCACGCCTCTCGTACTCAAATAGCTACCCTGCACGGCGCCTCCTAGCTAATAAAAAATGGGGACGCGTGGCAGCACGTAAATGGTACTAGTAAGTAGAACGCCCATGATTTCAATAATACTTGTGTTTCCGATTGTAACGTGACATCACTTGTTCCAAAATGACTTTGTTGATTGTTAATGTGTGCGCCTTCGCAAATCGGACTGCAAATTTACCACAGCATGTTGGTGCCATGTCATGGCACCAAGCCAAGTTTCATTATTTTCATGCGTGTTTTGGATTTACGGGAATTAAAAAACTAAGTTTCTCAATGTTTCCAACCCAGCCACGACGCCCAGAATTTTGAATTTCATTCCCATTTCTTGCATGGAACCTGGAAATTTACCCGAGGACACACATGTGATTTTTCAATCAACTTTGGTGCACTGGAACATGTGCTTGTATTTCAAATTTGAATTATGCACACAAAGGTGGCACGTTCCCTCACAGAACCACGAGCCTTCTTGAGAGAAGCTCCGATTTGCAAGAAGCTTATACCAAAATTTGTTCCTATCCGGCCAATTTTTTTACCACGGCATGGTACTACCATGACATGACACCATGCCAAGTTTCATGATTTTAAAACCAAGTTTCTCAATGTTCTCGACCGACCCACGATGCCCTGATGTCTGAATTTTATTATCATTTTTTGCATGGGACCTACTCCGTCCTTCCATCTATATAGGGCCTAATGTGTTTTTCAAGATAGCCTTTGACTATTGACAAGATTAATAGCACATGAGATGTATACTATGAAAATTATATTATTGGAAGCTCCTTTGACATACAAAATTGAAGGTATGCTTTGTGTAAGTTGCATGTCATATATTATTGCTCTAACGTTTGGTCAAAGTTCGCCTCGAAAAACACATTAGGACCTATATAGATGGAAGGAGGGAGTAGAAATTCACCCGAGGACACAAATGTGATTTTTCAACCAACTTTGGTGCACGTGAGCATGTGCTTGTAGTTCAAATTTGAATTATGCACATTAAATGACCAAAAACTCAATTAATGTGTAAATAAGGCCAAACGAAGCCGGAATAATTCCACAATTTAACAGGGCACTCATGTAGTTCTATGTTGCCTTTGTAAATAAACTCAAGGGGGACAACGTATATCGTTTCGCACTCAAAGGTGGCACGTTCCCTCTCAGAACCACGAGCCTTCTTGAGAGAAGCTTCGGTTTGCAAAAGATTATACCAAAATCTGTTCCTATTCGGCCAAATTTTTTACCACAACATGGTAGTACCATGACATGACATCCATGCCAAGTTTCATGATTTTCAGACGTGTTTTGGATTTACAAGAATTTTAAAACCAAGTTTCTCAATGTTCTTGGCCGAGCCACGATGCCCAGATGTTTTAATTTTATTCTCATTTCTTGCATGGGACCTAGGAATTCACCTGATGACACAAATGTGATTTTTCAACCAACTTTGGTACACGAGAGCATGTGCTTGTAGTTCAAATTTGACTTGTGCACATTAAATGACCAGAAACTCAATTAATGTATAAAAATGACAAACGAACCCGGAATAATTCCAAAATTTAACAGGGCACTAATGTAGTTCTATGTTGCCTTTGTTAAGAAACTCAAGGGGGGCAGTGTATATCGTTTCACACTCAAAGGTGGCACGTTCCCTCTTAGAACCACGAGCTTCCAAATCGGCCCAATTTTTTACCACAACATGTTAGTGCGATGACATGACACCATGCCAAGTTTCATGATTTCGAGGCGAGTTTTGGATTTATATGAATTTAAAATCAAAGTTTCTCGATGTTCTCAACCGAGTCATGACGCCCGGATGTTTGAATTTCATTCTCATTTCTTCCATGGGACCTAGAAATTCAACCAAGGACACACATGTGATTTTTCAACCCACTTTGGTGCACCGGAGCATGTGCATGCAATTCATATTTAGATTATGCACATTAAAAGTCCAGAAACTCAATTAATGTATAAAAAGGCCAAATGAACCCGAAATAATTCCAAAATTTAACAGGGCACTCATATAGTTCTATGTTGCCTCTGTAAATAAAATCGGGGGGGAGGCAGCATATATCGTTTCACACACAAAGGTGACATGTTCCCTCTCGGAACCATGAGGCTTGTTGAGAGAATCTCTGGTTTTGCAAGAGGCTTATACCAAAACGTGCCCTAATTTAGCCAAAAACTATACGTACGAAAATAGGGTTTAGATTATCCCAAACATCTCGCTACCTAGACCAATAATGTACTATGATTTGAATTCAACATAAAATGGATACAAATATTTGAATTGGAGAGCGTATGGTACATGTAGTTCATAGTGAAATATGATTACTGCTATATGTATGTTTTTTGTTATCAAGGTAATATTTAAATTATTGTATAACTTGACAATAATCGTATTCAAATAAGTAAAATTGATTCAAATTTAGTCCATATGGTAGACGACAATATATATGTTCACATGGTGGAGTAAAATGTTCATATATGATGGAAGATCAAAATGTACGACTACATCAATTATAAACCGCAAGGTCACCTAATGATATATTCGAATTCAACATAACGTGGATTCAAAAATTGAAATTCGAGATCATGGCATCTGTAATCATATAAAAAGGGACATTACTCTTTCTTTGGTGGGAATTGATTTGTTTTTTGTTGTTGTTGAGGGAAGTGCGAATGGATTTGGTACTGTGCAGGGTAATCTTGTTCTCCCGATTTTTTTTTTACATTTTTCTTGTAGTTTTTTCAATGGCATCTATAGCAATATAGTAAAAGGGGACATGACTCTCTTGTGTCTTGTATGAATTGTTTTTTTACACGTTAAGTTTGTTTTGCCGAACAAGGAATCCGCACCTTGTTATCCCGAAATTTCCAAGCTCGAGTATTTTTTGTCTCACCTGCTTTGAAACTCCCGCTTCTTCAACCCGCGCCGCGCCTTGTTATCCCGAAATTTGGATGCACGCGAGAACTCCCTCCTCATCCGAAATCGCTCCCGCAGCCCAGACACGCGAAATCCCCCTTCTACCCCTCAGCCGGAAATGAAGCTCCACATCGCGGTGTCAAAACCGGTGGCGGGCATGCTGGTAACTTACCCTACATTTCGGACAAGCGCATCCGTAAGCTTGGCTCCCCCCTCCCCCTACGCCCTCCCCCCCCCCCCCCGCCATTTGTACACCGAGGCCGCCAAAACCCGCGAAACCCCACGGTCCTCCGTCGGCCTCCCGACCGCCGCCCAGTCGAAGACTCTTCCCCGACTACGTCGTCCACCTCAACAACTCGCCGTCCCTCATCCACCGCACCGGATGAGGATTCGTTGTCGATCTCGTCGTCCCGCCGGATCAGCCGCCCCGTCCTCCACCTCCAAGGAGCTGCCCCGACGTTCGCCTCGTCTATCGCGCCACCTCAATCCCCACAGCGCCATCTTGACCTGCCCCACCGGAACCGCAGCACCCTCACCAATTCCTCTGATGAAGCCTAGGCCAACTCGGCGCCACCAAGGAGGTTCTGCACTCACCGCTCCATTTTATCTTTTATTCGATCTCACGGGGTTGTCGGTGCTCGATAAGCAGACATGGCATATCTCCATCGACGGCGCCGTCGCCGTCCACATCATCCACGGCGTCTCTCCCCCATGTCGTTGCTTCCTCGGCGGCGACTTCCACAACGGCACTAGCTGCTGCTGCTCCGGCTCTCGCTCGCGCTGCGGCTCTGTTCTTGCTGTCGGTCGCGCTGCTGCACTGCTCTTGCTTTCGTTCGTGCTGCTGCTCTGCTCTTGCTCTCGCTTGCGCTGCTACACGACCTCCGGCAGCTACAGGAGTTGCTGCTTTAGCACTCGCTCGCGGTGCTACTGCACGACTTGCTCTCTGCTAGTGTGTTCCTTGCTCGAGCGTCTGCTGATTTAGATCACTGCTTCTCTGCTACTACTGCTCGAACGCCCTAAACATCTATTGCAATGCTCTGTTACTAGTTCAATCAGTTTTGACAGTAAAATTCAGTTTCGACTGTGAAGTTCATTTTCGTCAGTTAAGTTCAGAGTGAACAGTACTTATAGCATCTGTCGGAGCGGCCGTGGTGTGGCTGATGCGTTTTACATCTAGCACTTTTTGGTGATGTATTTTACATCATCTATTGCAGATGATATTAGGGTCCCACTTCCGATTAACATTGTCTGTCTTGTCATGCTTCAGCCTCGTCGCCGTACACCTTAGCGGAGCTGCTCCAACGACGGAACCGTCCATCACAGCGGAGCAATACCCTCGGCGTCGTTTCCAGAGGCCTCGGATCTTGTTCCCCGCCTCCGACAGTCACACCAGCATCATCACCATCCTCCATGTCCAACCCAATGATGTTGAGGTCGACAAGGCTATGCCAAAGAGGTTGTACACTCGTCGCATCACTTTGTTTCTCCATTCCTCTGTTCTTCCAATTCATGTGAGCCAAACACCCAGGTTCACTGAAATCCTACGTTTCCAAATGCTATGTTCTGCACATGCATTCCTATCCTATTCCTGTGTTTTTCATGTCCCTGCGTTTATACAATCCTCCCATTCTAAGGAGCCCTTACAGATTTACTTCATTTTCAGATAGGTGTCAAAGAAAACTCTGTGTGTTATGTCATGCTCCTGCCGTGCCGTCATCCACCCCACCTGAGGTGCACCATCGACAGAAGCGTTCACTGCAGCAGAGATCCCTCCTGCAGACTTCCTTTCACCGCCTCAGATCATCTTCCCCGTCGCCGGCAGCCACGCCAACTGCATTACCATCATCGACTGAGCAGATGAACCTGAGGACTACATAGTTCCAGAAGAGAGGTCGCAGTCTTTCGTGTTTGCTTACGTTATACATCGGTTATTATTACCTGCTACTTTATCGTTCAATCTTGAGTTTTGAATTGCCCATGGGTCTCATATCGAGTCAACAATGAATAGTATCTGTCTACTATCTGGTTCATCTAGGGTCTTCTATGTGGTTCATGTTGGGCGGGCAACAAACAATAGATGATCCATTGTCTATCTTTTTAAACTGAAGCTATAATCTACCTGCTATCATTAGTTTTGGATCCATCCACTCGTTTGCTACCATCAGTCTTGATTTTTGCATGCACCCCTTAGGCCTTACAAAATCTAACTATTTTTTTATTATGCATGCTAGATATTGTACACAATCCTACTGAACATGTAGAGAAAAAGAGAAGACCTTTACGTGCGAATATAATGTCATGCAGACGCCGCTCCATGGTGGGCGAAGTGCCCCCCCTCCTGCATTTCCAGATTGTATTCTAGAGGAAGATAACTGTTCAGATGGAGATTCAGAAGGAGCCGACCATGCCTGTTTACCACCTGAGGTGTTTGCTCTAACCTGGCATGCGGATGTTGGTCATATCATGCATATGGCGCCTTGCATTGCTTACATTATACATCTTATATGTCATCAGCTTAGTTTAGATTTGCTTTGTGTGAATGCCACCTGTTTGGTTTCTATATCATACTCCCACCATTCCTAAATATTTGTCTTTTTTAGAGATTTCAACAAGTGACTACATATGGAACAAAATGAGTGAATCTACAGTCTAAAATATGTCTATATACATCCATATGTGGTAGTCCATTTGAAATCTCTAAAAAGACAAATATTTAGGAATGGAGGGAGTATATGGGAATTATGCAATGCCATCTTCTTTACCCAGGCATCATATACGTGAATCATGCAATGCCATCCTGTTTAGCCAGTCATCGTATATGTGAATTGTATTGTGCCATGTTTTTTTCCATAATGTATTCCATTTGTCAACAATGTTTATACATTCATCTACTCTTCCTGTGCGTCAGCCATTTGAGTCGGTCATGGGAAAATCTGGAGTGAAAACAAGGTCTTCTGAGCAGTCAGTGCTACCTGTCGATGCAGATTTCTTGATGGTTACAGATAGCTCCTCAGAGGAGGATTCAGATAGAGATGACCAGTCGTATCCCCCCCCCTCAAGGTGCATGCTCTAACTTGGCTGGGTTATATTGCTCATATCATGCATATGGTGTCTTGCATTGCCATGCCATCTGCTTATATTAGACATGCTTTGTGTGAATGCCTCTTGTTTGCTTTCTATATCAGATATGTGAATTATGCAATGCCATGTTTTTCAGCCAGTTATCATATATGTGAATTATGCACCGCCATGGAGCCAGACATCATATATGTGAATTATCTCATGCCATCTTTTTTTTCATTACGTATTCCATTTGTCGACAATCTGTGTATATTGAAGTACTCTTCATGTGTATCAGCCATTTGAGCTGGTTATGGAAAAATCTGGAGTGAAAACAAGTTCTTCGGAGCAGGCAATGGTACTTGTTGAAGCATATATCTCGATGGTTACAGGGAGCTCCTCAGAGGAGGATTCAGAGACAGATGACCAGTCCTATATCCCACCTGAGGTGTATGCTCTAAGTTGCAATGTTTATATTTCTCATATGATGCATATGGTGTCTTGCATTGCTTAGTTTAGACATCATATGCACAATATTGAATTCTATCTGCTTAGTTTAGAGATCATACATGCGAGTGCCAGCTGCTTAGTATATGAATCAATTATGTCAATTATATCATGCCATCATGTATACTTAGACAACATGTATGTGAATTATTTCATCCCAACCTATTTTAGAAAGACATCATATAGTTTTTTCATGTCATCCTGTTTAGGTACTCATCATATGTTGAATTATGCCATTATATCCTGTTAAGTTATCCATCATATATCTGCAACTGTGTCATGTTATCCTGTTTAGTTAGGTATCATATATGTGAAATTGTGTCATGTTGTCCTGTTTGGTTAGACAACATATATGTAAATTACCACATCTGTCTATCATACAATGTCTGTACGTTCAATTTATTTTCTTGTTTATCAGCCATTTGAATTGGAGGGGGTGATGGCAGTATCTACGGGAGCAAAAACCTATTCTTCACAAAAGACAATGCTACCCGTTGATGCAGATAGAACCATGGATGTACTGGCCCACAAACTAGCCCCACCACACATAATCGAGACTCTTCCAAATTGCACACTTACACCGTTGGGTAGAGAACCAGCTACAACCCATCTAACCGCAACCCCAGCGGATAGTAACCCACTTATAGTTGACAAAGCACCATGTCCACCACAGAGTACCCCCACACGAGTAGTTTGTAAAGCTACTGCAGTGCCCAAAGCACGAAGACCACCACAACTAACCCAAACTCCATGTTTAAAGCAGAAGAGCAACTGTTCTTAGGTCAAATTTCGTAGCTATGGTCCATACTCCTTTGTTGTTGCATCACGGTATTTACTCATACCAACTACTTTCGAATTTGAAGGATCCAATTGAAACTCCAATGGCGCAACAGGTATGTTTTAAACCTATTTCTTTAACTGGATTGCTGTTCTAACTTCTTGCTCTATGTTGATTTCAGTTTAAGTTGTATAAACATTTATGTTCTCATGTGATGCACATTACAAGTGCTGCCAATGATGTGTAGTTTATCACACTTATATTCTGTCTATGCTGCTGTATCTTAAAAATATATGAGTTGAACTGTGTCTCTATCTTGATTAGGGAACATAAACTAGAATGATATGGACAATACAGTGACCATAGTACATAGATATATGTTTGTTTCATGTTGTTATCCTGTCCACCTTACTACTGAACCGGTTTACCAAAATGAGTTTCGTATACTACAAGCTAAACATGTGATGTGTCTGCTTGTTTCTCTTGTAGTATGCAGACAGAATATTGGAGAAGAGCACCCCACTATGCAATGGTAGAGAAAGTAATGCATATAAGGTTCAAGATAGTGAGACAACCCTGTTGGTCTCCAAGAAAGGTGATAAAAACGATCTTGTAGACAGTGAGAAAACCCCACAGTCCTGCGTTGATGTAGTGTTCGAGTTACTGGCCAGTACCGCTGGCACAAGCTCTTCGAACTCGCTGCCTGAATCACTTCGGCTTCTTCAGTCTCAGCTACAAGCTGAAAGGCATCAGTCAGATGTGCTGCGGCAAGAAGCCGAAGGACTGAGGAAGTCCCTGCAGAATTCAGATGCGTACTTTCTTGTGCAACAGCAAGCGCTGGAGGATTTAAGCACCAAACAAGAGAAAGTTAATAAGCTTGCTAAGCATCTTGCCAGCATTATGGGTACCCAGGATATTTTTCTTGAACTCTTCTGAAGTGGTTTCAGTTCTGGACTTGTTTTGCTGTGGCGTTTATATGCTGCTTTGTTCCCTATATTTGCACTGGTGGCGAACTTTGATGCCCAGTGGATGTAATATGTGTAATAGCCGTGATAGCCTAGCATAAGTTGCTTGCTTATTTATTTCCTTGTTGTCTTGTTTATTTGCTTGCTTGTAGTCAGTGCAGTATGGACACTGGGCCTCGTACGGGTCGTAGAAACAATGGGCCTTCTACGGGCCGTAGAAACAATAGGCCTTCTACGGGCCATAGAAACAATGGGCCTTCTACGGGCCATAGAAACAATGGGCCTTCTATGGGCCGTATCATCAATTGGCCTTATACGGGCCATATGATCGATTGGCCAAACATGGGCCAATAACAGGCTGCATTATGGTCGTAAACGGGCTAGAGTTGGAATCGTCCGTTCATGGGCCGACCATAATGGGCCATCGTTAATAGGCCATATTTGATGACGCTATGAAAACGGCCCAACGTATTAACAGACCACAAACGGGCCGACTGTAACCACGGGCTGAATTTGGCCCACAAGCAGAAAATGACAATAACGGGTCGTACGTAAACGAATGCTGGAAATGAGCCCAAGAATAAATGGGCTCTGAGAAGGCCAAAAGATAACATGGGCTGGAAATGGCCCAACGGAATAATGGGCCATTAATGGGTATAAAGTGATACACTGTTCATTACGGGCCAGTTTCACCACGGGCCGTTAATGGGTGTAAAGTGATACACTATTCATTACGGGCCAGTTTCACCACGGGTCGTTAATAGGCCAAGAGTTACATAGGGCCTCATATGGGCCGAAAGACGTCATGGGCTATACATGGGCCAGAAGTGAAAACGGGCTGGAATCATATTGGATGGCCTAGATGACGTTACTGGGCCTAATTCGGATAGGGCGTAACGGGCCTTGGGTTAGCGGGCTGTAAATGGGCTATATGCGAACAGGCCGTTAACAGGCTTTCCATGGGCCGGCCCACCACCTTTTGACCAAGTTAAACGGGCCGGCCTTTTCACAGGAATGGGCCTTTGTTGGGCCGCGCCACGTGTCGACGTATCATAGGCGCCTTCTGTCCAATGAGTGGATGACATCTGTCCCAACGATGAGCCGACACGTGTTTCCTCCAGCCAATGATGATTTTACACATGGAAAATCCCCATTGGTCGGGGCTGTTAACGGGTTATCGGATCCAAAACCCGACCTTATAGCTTAACGGTGTTCCGTTACGGTGGATGCCATGTGTCGGTCACGCTTGACGAAAGCACTTCTGTGACGCGCGATTTATCGTCATGGAAGTGGACACTTCCGTGATGATAATTTTGGTAATGTCATGGAACACTTCTACGACAGCACAGGTATGACTATCTTGATTCTATCATAAATTTGTCATGGATGTACATGCATGACAAAAAACGCGACCTACTGTGACAAACACGTATCATCACGGAAGTGTATTTTTTTTGTAGTGAAACTTAATTCCATTTTTTGTAATTTTCTTTTATACATTAAACTAGTGATAAAACAAGAAACTAAAAGACTCGATTGCAAGATCTAAAGATATACCTTCAAGCACTCACCTCCCCGGCAACGACGCCAGAAAAGAGCTTGATGTCTACTACACAACCTTCTTCTTGTAGACGTTGCTGGGCCTCCAAGTGCAGAGGTTTGTAGGACAGTAGCAAATTTCCCTCAAGTGGATGGCCTAAGGTTTATCAATCCGTAGGAGGCGTAGGATGAAGATGGTCTCTCTCAAGCAACCCTGCAACCAAATAACAAAGAGTCTCTTGTGTCCCCAACACACCCAATACAATGGTAGATTGTATAGGTGCACTAGTTCGGCGAAGAGATGGTGATACACACTACAAAAAAAATACACTTCCGTGATGATAAGTGTTTGTCACAGTAGGTTGCGTTTTTTGTCATGCATGTACATCCATGAAAAATTTGTGACAGAATCAAGATAGACATACTTGTGTTGTCGTAGAAGTGTTCCATGACATTACCAAAATTATCATCACGGAAGTGTCCACTTCCATGACGATAAATCACGCGCCACAGAAGTGCTTTCATCAAGGGTGACCGACATGTGGCATCCACCGTAACGGAATGCCGTTAAGCTATTGGGTCGGGTTTTGGATCCGATAACCCGTTAACAGCCCCGACCAATGGGGATTTTCCACGTGTAAAATCATCATTGGCTGGAGGAGACATGTGTCAGGTCCGCATTGGCACAGGTGTCACTCATCCAATGGGCGTGACGCGCCTATGATATGTTGACACGTGGACCGGCCCATCAAGTTTAAATGGGCCGGCCCAACTGAAGGCCCACAAGATTTTGCGGACCATAATGAGCCGGCCCAGCTAAATGCCCACGAGATTTTGTGGACCATAATGGGCTGGCCCAGATAAAGGCCCACAAGATTTTGCGGGCCATAATGGGCCGGCCCAGGTAAAGGCCCACAAGATTTTTGTGTGCCATAATGGGCTGGCCCAGGTAAAGGCCCACAAGATTCTTGCGGATCATAATAGGCCAGCCCAACTAAAGGCCCACAAGATTTCGCCGACATTAATGGGCCGGCCCAGCTGTAGGCCCACAAGATTTTGAGGACCCTAGTAGGCTGGCCCATTAACTGGCTGCCATGTTTTGGGCCAAATGCCAACCCATATTTGATCCGGTCCATTAATGGCCTGCCATGCTTCGGGCCTAATAGTGGCCCATATGAGATCCGGCCCGTTAAAAGCCTACCACATTCTAGGCCAAATTACGGCCCAGATCAGGTCCGGCCCTTTAAGAGACTTTGGGCTCAATTATGGCCCATATCAGATTCGGCCCGTCAACTGGACACTATGCTTTTGGCCCACTTGCTAAAGGCCCACTTAGTAATTTGGCCTGATATTAGTTTTGGCCTGTTAAGGTCCCATTTAACATTTCGGCCCTATATTAATTCCGGCCTGTTAAAAACCCGTCATATAGTTGGGCCTAACTACGACCCGGTTTGCATCCGGCCTGCTCGCAACCAATATCTGATTGGGCCAAACAAGGACCGAGACAATTTTGGCCTGTTAAAAGCCCCTGATTTGATTCGCACAATCATGTGTCGGGGTTCATTTCAGGCTGTTGCCGGCCCGTGAGCTGTTCGGCATGTTTCAGGCCCGCTAAAAACCTGGCCCGTTACAGTCGAATGTTTCGGTCCGGTCGACTACATCTGATTTTTTTTCAGATAGTGAATGATGGTAGTAACTAGTAGGAATTAAGAACAAACCTACTCTATACAATAAATAAATTATGGCATAGTAACTAAGAATAAACCTACACTATACAATAAAGGATTTCAGGTATATTACATCCACTGGGCATCGAAGTTCGTCGCCAGTGATCATAAAGCGCAACGAAGAAGCAGATTACAAAAACTGGGAACCATTGTAGCGTAACAAAATAATACTGAACCGAGACCACTTCCAAGACAGTTCAAGAAAGGTTAGCCTTGCGGGGGAACTGCTGCGCAAGCTGCTGAGCAAGGCTGTGAGACCGGCCTAGCATGTCGGTCATAGCTTCCAGGTGTAGCTGTTTAGCGATGAGGTTCTGATTGGTGTTCTCCGCAATCTTTCTTATAGATAGGACTGCAAGTCGAAGTTGAGTTGCAGAATGCCTTTCTGCTAGAACTTGGGACTGAAGAAGTCGAACTGATTCAGACAACGAATTTTGTGAGCTTGTCTGACTGTTAGTCTCAAGTAACTTGAACACTGCATCAAGACAAGACTTTGGGGTTGTCTCGCTATCTTCAAGATGTTTTGCCTTCTTTTCTGCAATATATGTTGGGTTTTTCTCATAGCCTTCAGCAGACTTGTGCATGCCATCAGGCATATCACCCTGAAACAAAGCAGAGAGATGACAGGTTCTGCACGTGTATAAACAAAGATGATAACTGTTCTGTCAATTCTATCCAATTTCAAATTAGAAAATAAGGAGTAAGTTCAAAATATCAATAGCATAATTTGGCATTTTCATCTTGCGGGGAGCTTCACCACGCTACTGGATTACCATGTCAACATAACAAGCATAGATGAAGGGCAAACAAAATCATTGTATCTATTTTGGATAATGTGCATGGCATGTTGTTCATATCATCAGCCACATCAGTAAGATAAAACAGGAGATGACAAGGTGCAAAAGTGGGCTGCTTCACCACACACTGGATTATAGATCCACAAAAACAAGCACACATATAGGGAGTATTAAGTAATGTGCATGGTATGAATAAGGAATTTGGTTTTACAAGTCAAACTTAGAACTTACGGTTCTTACGAACATGCATTTTGGTAGAAACAACAAACTAAACAACAGTAAATGATAGGGAGTATGAGCAAATTAAACAGCAGTTGAGGATAAAGGCTTTAGAAGGACTGACTTACATTAACAGTTAACACCGGCTTTATAATGCTCTTCTCCATGTCAAGGGAAGGATAGCTCAAGAATTTCAGCACGGAATCTTCTTCATAAGCATTGCCTGTACTCTACATTTTGTAGAGAGTAATTATAGATATGATAATACTGGAAGGGATAGAGGATAATGAAGATAAGATGCAGATTGATGCTACATAATCAACTACCAATCCCTGGAAGTACAAGCGTTACAGGACAAAATGTACTGACAAGAGCAATGGGCTACACTTCTGCACTGGCATTGTTTGTCTATTCTACTTGTTGGTAAGATTAAATATAGATCTGATCTTTTTTAGTAAATGGTGGGCGAGGGAGATAAGATGCAGAATGCTACAAAATGAACCAATCCCTCTTCCCATAATACAAGAGTGTTTTGAACACTGATGTACTGTACAAAACGTTCTTATATTATGGGACGGAGGCAGTAGCTGTTAATGTAAGTACAGTGATAGACCACGTTCAGTCCTTACAAGAGGACTGCAGAGCTAAACCTCTTCAAAAGCATTGGGTTGATTCTAAATTTATGTAAGAGTCCATATGAATCTTATAATGTCCACCAAATGGATGATTACGAGGCTAACATGTGCAGTGATGCTACATAATCAAACAACTATGAAAGTAATTATGGTCATGCAGGGCAAGAGGTACTCACAAGAGCAATGCAGTGTGCAGTATAGTTGCGAGATTCTGTGGTCCCTTGAGAACGAATGTTCTTCTGCTAATAGTTTTCGTACAAGTGAGAAATTAAGGCAAATGCAGAAATGTAGTTCAAATTGTGATGTGATATCATAGACAGTACCTTACGCTGCAGCCGAGACCAATGTGTAACAAGATTATTCCAGTCACCGTCGGATAAATGTGGCACCGGAGACTTTAAAGAAATTTCATTCAGAGGCTTGCGATCGAAGTGCGCTTGCCTCAGGTAGGAACGATACTTCATCAATGAGTGCTTGAAAAGCGCAACCAACCCTTTCTCATCACAATCCAGTTTGCTCCTCGCCTATTTAAAAGAATGAAATCTTGTGTATTTGTCAGCAGAAACATATGCAGTAATGACCATGAATAACATTAGTACATTACTTACACGTAAGTTGTGGAGGAAGACTGGAAATTGTTCTGTGTCTGCAGTATAATCTTTTCATGAAGGAAAGATGCGCACAAAGTTCCTGACAACAACATAAGCTTCATCTTCTAAACTGGGAAGAAATGGAACAGGGGTCCTATTTGCTGCAATTGGGGCTCTCTCTGGTTCGAAAAGGGATTTGGCAACTAGATTTGGTGTACTCTTTGCTGGAATGGGGGTTTTGCGTCGTACAGCTGGTGTTATGTCAACTGGCATAATCATACTGTTTGTTGCAGTTGGGGTCTGCTGAGTTGGGGCATCAGAAATGACCAGTGTAGTAGAGCTAGAGTCTGCTAGAGTTGGGGTATTTTGTGGGTTGGGTGATATTGCAACTACACCTAATGGGCTATTTGATTTATCCGGTGCCACTACCTCTTCCAAATACTTTGCTTGTGCTCCTCCACGATCAGCAATCGCCCTCTTCCTTTTGAACGTCTGATACACAAGGACATCATTTGAATGGATAAATATGGTATGATGACAGATGGAATATGTACTGAAAATGGATAGGCAGGGCGTATTCACATACACGATGTGTAAACTAAGCTAATGGCAGTTCAACAAAGTAGAAGCAATGCAAAGCATCAGTTGCAAGATATGTGCGAGCAATGTAACCTTGGAAAGTTAGAGCAAGTACCTTGATGGGTGAATAAGATAGGGCATCTTCCTCCGACTCCTACACTAGGGAGCTACCTTGACTTAGGTCTCCCTCTAGCTTAGAATGACTGTTAGGATCATATTCTGAGCATGAATCTGTAGGTGGAGAGCGTTTGCATTGCATTGCATCCAGACTTGATTTCAGTCCCTTAATGCCAAGCTTGACAGCCATGGCATTGTTCTGCTTTATTCTTTTCATGCGCGCAAGCTCATAATCATTATGATGTTGTTCAGAATCTAAGATTCATGAAAACATAAAAAGTAGTCAGATTATCTATTCCGAGGGCCGGAATTTTGAAAACCCTGTGAACTTTAGAGGTACTAAAGATTACTGAAATACATCTGAACATTAAGTGTAGGTAGCACTGAGCACACAACAAACCCTAATGACAGTCCTGCCTAATGAGTAATGAATCAATTAGAAAATGGGTGATGAGGAGTGGCTGCTGAGTGTTGAGGACGTATCTGAGGATAAATCGGGTTGGCTTGGTGGGTGCTGCATGCCTGAGCCCTGAACGGACTGGGAAGGTAGGCACGGCGGCGCGCCCGGGTAGCGGTGACGCTGTTGGGCGAGCGGCTCCTGGTCTCCTATTAGTCCGGCGTCTCCTCCTAGAGTCATGTCGCCCGGGGACGGCAAGTCGCCGGCGAGGCAGGCGGCTGTGGGCGAGTAGAGATCGGAAGCGCGCAGCAGAACAGAGGGGAATCGGGGCCTGGGACGACCCAAAATCCCAGGGTGGGCCGGCCCACCGTGGGCACCTTGTAGAGATACACACCCGAGCGGCGAACATGCATTTTCGAAACTAATTTAAGAACATTTAGCTGACCAATTAAACAACTATGTTTTAATAATATTAGATTCGTATTTGAACAACTAAGCTTGTTTAGCTTGATGGGTGGAGCAGTGTTATTATGACACGAAGCACGTATTCTGATTGTATAGTGATCATAAAAGGGGGAAACTCTAAGCATATTTTTTAGCAAAAGAGGGTTTCCCCTCCGATTTCTATTAAAGAAACCACCACGGAACCAACATGATCAATTAAACCCTAAGCATGATCAATTAAATCGTATTATGGTTGTGCCATGGCAGATTTGAAGCTGCAAACCGGAGAAATGATATTTAGCATCCATTGTTTGCTTCGAACTAAGAACTGAATTCTAAGAGCTGAAAAGAAAGTAGAGTAACCAAGTTAAGATCTATTTTCTTGTTGAGATCAAAAAGTTGAGGAGATATGAAGTACCACCTCTCTTGCGGCGCCGTGTAGGCATCGGGGTGCGATGGCTGTCGGTGGCGTTGAAGCAGATCTACGACGGTAGACGGGTGCATCGGGGGATAAGTCCCGTTGCGGTGGAAGAGAAGGTCGTGTGAGCGGCCCCGGCAAAGAGGACGACGGCGCCGATGAAGCGAGAGGACGCGATGCAAGGCTATTGGTCTGTCGCCGTGGATGAGAAATGTCCATCTCTAGCAGTGGACGACGCAGTCTTGGTAGGCGCTCCAGCATGGTGGAGGACGGTGGCGATGGATGTGGTGGAGGACGGTGGCGATGGATGGGATGGCGGACGGAGGCTGGTGCGGGGATGGGGTGTTCTAGCGCGGACGGTGTATGAAAGGGAAAATGGAGGGAGAGGTATGGGGAACCATGTTTTTGGGATGCGCTTGTCTGAAATATGGGAAATTTACGAACTTAGCCCCCGTTTAAAATTTGGATGTCTCGTCGGTTGGGGATAGGACGGTAATCTCGCATCTCGCCAATATTTGTCCAGAGCGATTTCGGGCGAGGAGAGGGTGGTTGGAACCCATGGTTGGCACCCACGGTGTATGAACGGGGCTGACAGGTAGGGCAGTTGTGTCACGTCTGAGTGAAGTTACAAACCTGCCCCTATTGAAAATATTTGCCTACATCGATTTCGGCCGAGTCAAGTTTGTTTTGACGCCCACCATGTATGAATGGGGAATGGAGGGAGAAACAGAGGTCTTTCGGACGAGCTTGAATCAAATGAGTTTTGTCGCCCATGTTTGACGCCCACCGTGTCGGAATGGGCTCAGAGGCGGCCGTCTCACGTCTAATTGAAGTTACTAACCTACCCCTATTTAGAGCAGTGGAAATCGGGCCGATGGATTGTTTGTGTAATGGGTAGACAGTAATTTCCATCTCCCAAACACTTGGCTTCGGGCAGCCGACGTGGGAGTGGACATTTTACTGCTTCTTTCGAATTTTGGGACAATAAGCATCCACGTTTACCCTGGAAACTAAATTCGAATCCATTTTGTATTCCTATATGAATCTTTATAAATCATTCTATGTGTTTTTATATATCTTCAAAAGGACGACAAAGATGTATTCCACTGTCATATATGAATATGGTTTACAAATGCCGATACTCAAATTCAGAAACTAGAATCTAGTTTAAGGTGAATTCTAATATTTGGAACACTTCATGTCCAACTCAAATGTCACACACAGCATAATGTGTACTCCCATTTAGATATGTACATAAGCGATGTATCAAGATTCAAATACCGAGTCAATCAACCAAGAATGTACAGAACTAACAGACATATAAACACTTATAGAGTATATGGATCAATAATATCAACTAACATACATAAGCCAGGCCGCTGTACTTTTTTTTGGCTGCAACAATATCCTTTTTTAGCCAGCATCTTGGCCCTTTCTGATGCGTGACACTTATGGTCCATCTATACTACTACTATTGTTGAATGCACATTCAGCCCGATTGGCATATTTGTAGGTCTAGCACAGCAATCCAAATGAAATGTCTCCGAGTCTTATCAATTAATACAGACTTGTGCTCAAATAAAATTACAAACCAAAAAAACAATTATTACATGATCTCTAAAACAAAAGGTTTGATTGATTACACGAACAGACAACACAAAGGTTATTCAACTATGGAAATAACATTTCACCTATGATTTACCAAGTAGAAATTTAATTTCCTTTTTCCTTCAGGACCTTAACAATCTGGTCAGTCTCAGCTTGCTTCGTTTTGAAATCCACCAAATAATTAATGGTTGTCTTGAGTACTGCTTGTGATTGTGCTGTTTGCTTCCTCAACATGTCAACTTCATCTCTAAGTGCAGAAGCAGAATCTCTTTCTACCACTAGTTTAGCCTCTATTGCATCAGCAGTTGGCAATTCATAATGCACGATTGGGCCGGTGCCACTGCTGTGGGATGATGCAACGTCCATGGGGACCTCGCTCTTTGATCTTGGGCTAACCTGTTTTGCCATTAAAGTTTCGATTGGATTCAGAAAAGTTGAAGTTAGCAAAACATCTCAACTGGGAGTTATAACAGCAAACCAGTTAAACAAACAAGGAATTAAAGAGTTTCAATTGGATGCTGAAAAGTAGTTATTAACATCATTGTAACCCGTTGTTGCAGCAGCAAAGCAGTTAAACAAACAAGTAGATATTTAAGTTAAGGCAAACAGGTAATTCTTAACAGTAAGTATCAAACACATAGATAGGCGCAGTCTACAATATGATTAACAGACTGTGCCATTATGTAATCTGTAGAAAACTAAATTAAGCCAAGCAACGTAATTGAACAATTTTGCAATAAGTGGCTAACTAAAATTCCGAGAAGCAGGTAACTGAACTTACGCTAGTTCTTTGTACAGGCACACTGCAACTTCTTTTTCGCTTACAAGGTTGTACAAAGGAGTCCATGGCATCAATTGCTGGGATACGCAGTCCCAATACTTCTTTCTTCCCACACTGCATGGGTAAGTCGAATGGTTAATCTGGTAAGATGGTGCGTCGTTGATATGTTATATGAGGATGTGTAGTCAGACTAGTTGTAGCCAAACACATCACACTGGCTTTTACTGTATATTTCATGCGATTACTTTTGGGATATCGAGATCTAAGCAATCTACAATAGGATGAAAAGACTAGCATCCTTCACATTATTGGCGAACTTAGTTCATAGAAACAAGCAATTCAACCATTCTGTGGATAAATCAAAAGCGCCACTGGAATATTTTTCACTATCCAATCATACACGCAAAAAAGGGTGACACCACCATAGGGGCTGGTATGGGCGGCCGCCTCAGGTGGCTGGAAAGTGTGCACCTAGTTTGAGTCGTCCAGGTTGGCCCATGCTAGTTTTGTTGGTCCAAACGCACGAGCAGGCAATGTAAAAAATGAAGAAAAATGTTTCAATTTGGATGGGCCAATAACATAAGTGCAAGGCAGGCCCTATAGCAGGCTCGCGGCCCAAACGAGCGCCTCCCATATCGATCGACAGCAGGAAAAATCCCAATTCATTCGCTCCAGCCTCCAGTCTGGTTCGCTCCTAACCCAGCCGCCGCTGGACAGACCGACACAACACTTCATCGCGCGCTCGTTGGAGGGCGGTCGTCGGGCTTCAAGGGAACGGAAGGATAAGAAGATGAAGATCCAACCCTGGGTGTGGCCTGTGTGGGAGGCAGCGGCGGCAGCACGGGCATGGCATCGAGCTTGTGCAAACGGACAGTCGCAGCTTGCAAGAGTAGCATGCGCAACGAGCAGGTACATCACATCCCTGATTATATCTAATTCAACTCTTCATTTTTTGGCCAGTAGTTAAACCTGACGGTGTTGTAAAACTGCTTGTATGTGGGGAATCTATGAGAAAATAAAACCAATTTCTACTTATTTTATAACTCCCCCAATCAATACTGAACTGACTGAATCTGATGTATCTAATCAAGTTTCCGGTGCAAACATACAAGCTCATGTTGTTCTTGAGCCTTAAGTGTCTAATGAACAGACTACTAACAAAGGATTTGATGCAAACATTTTACATGCTCCTAGTGATGAACATATAGTGTCTAATGAGGGATCTAATGCAAGCATTTTGCAAGCTCATTGAAGGATTTAGTGTCTAATGAGATTTGCAGGCATTGATGAGAAGCAAATTATAGTGCATTTTCATAGCTTGAGGAAACGTCGAGGCCATCTACCAGAAAGTCCCCGTATCATGACAACATAGCATAAATACTTTTCTAATCTGTTGTTTGAAACTATTGGCATACTTGTGCAGGATAAATATATTGATATGCAGTTTGCGCACTGGTTACACGTGCAATTACACTTCGATATTTTCAGCCAGAGAACGAATAATTCAAGCAGGTACAGGCCATGTTTGTAGTCCTTGTACACCATGTTGCATTTTGTGTTTTTTGGTGCTTGCATCATTTAGTGTTTATAATCTGAACTACTTTGGATCATTAGCTGGTTTTCAAAGTGCATGTAGCTTCATATTTCTCAAGTTATGTTGATTTTCGGAGTGCAAGTGCCTTCGTATTTTTTAAGTTAAATGTTCACCCCTGGTAACTTGAATTCGTGGATCAGCCATTGCACACAAATCATACACGAATGCCAATACGAATTAAATGAAATGCAGGGACTTACGCTAGCTCGTTGTACAGGCTCACTGCAGCTCTGCTTGCGCTTGGGATGTTCCATGTACAAGTCCATGTTACCACTGGTTCGGGCTGGCGTTTGGGCATGCTCGCCTAGCTAGAGTGCGGGTCACTTCAGAGCCATTGAGGGTGATGCGGTGGCGTTGGATGGCCACGCATGGATGCAGATCTTGAGTGGCAGCGGAGCACTATGATGCGGTGGACGAGACCGTTGGTGAAGCACCAACAGCCTCGGGGGGCGGAGGTGCGACGATGTGCTCGGTGAAGTATCCCCGGTGAGCTGGGAGACGGCGTCGGTGAACCGTACCTGATGCGGTGGAACTCGGTGTCTGTGAGGCACGTCGGTTGCGGCGGCCGACATTGTCAGTGGACCACCCGGAGCGGTGGACGAGGGCGTAGATGAGGTAGCTCCGGTGCGGTGGTGAAGCGCGACCGTCGTCTTTGTCGTCGTCATCCGACATAGAGGTGGGGAACGATGGGGAAAGAGACGAGACGAGGGGCGATTCGAGGGTTGGCGGTGAATTAAGGATTTGAGCAATCTGGGCGCGGAAGGGGACGGTGGAGAAGAGAGATTTTGCAGGGCTGGAATTGGGGCCACCAGATATTTCAATCCGAAACGTGGAAGCGTGAACTTATATTGTCGTCGTCCTTTTTGGGGGGGGGTGGGTGGCTGGGTGCTACACGTCCGTCCGACACACGCGACCGCCCCGACAGGACTATGCTTCAGTGCCTTAAGGCACCTGCCTTTGTGTCCATGACATGTGGGCCCAACAGGTGGCTGGCCCACATGTCAGTGACCCAAAGGAAGTTGCCTTTAAGGCACCGAAGCAGCGTCCACCCCGACACGACCCTGGTCTTCCTGGTGCGCCTACATTTGAGAATGCAAACGAATCTTCTTTCTCTTGCAAACGAATCTGCATGTATTACCATGCCCGTGTTTTCCTTGCAATAATTAGTCATTCGAAACGAGATACTCCATCTGTTCACTTTTGTAAGTCGTTTCAGACAACTTAAAATGAATTGTTTTGCACATTGTCTGAAATGTCTTCAAGGTCTTATTAAAGTGAACAGAGGGAGTACTATAAATTAATTAATGACGAGTTATTTGAAAAAAAATCGAAACGGTACCCACGCTAACGTGGATTAGAGTGTGTGTCACATAATTAGTTATTTGAATTAGAGTGTGTGTCATGTAGTTAGTTATTTGAATTAGAGTGTGTGACATGTAGCGATCTCCAATTCTAACGTGGATTTCGCATTTCATTGTATCCACGCTACTTTTTAATACAAATTCATATGTACATGATGAACACCATGGTAGTGAGAAAACTTTTGGATGGATTCAAACATATGACCTACAAAATAGCACAACAAACTGTGTCAATGTCAACTTTTCCAAACTTAGTATGGCACGAATTCGAAATAATTACCCGTATGCCTAGTCCTCGGTTCAAATCTTACAATGTACACTGAATTGAAACATCGATATTAAGTCTCGTACTATGTACTCCCTCCGTTCAGAAATACTTGTCCTAGAAATGGTTGTATCTAGACTTATTTTAGTTCTTGATACAACCATTTTTAAGACAAGTATTTCCGAACGGAGGGAGTACATTCAAATGTTGTTTTTAGCCCCCCCCCCCCCCCCCCGCACAAACGCTACATACTTCCTGTATCGGTCAATCTACCTCTCGTAACCACCTTAGGAAGCTATCGGTTTGCAACACACGTTCATTCTTTCTCTCCATGTTTCGATATCTAGGTCTATCAACTACATAACCCCTTTTTCCACTCTGTTACCAAATGTATTTACCTCAGACCCCCGCCATTGCACCCCATGCCGGGCTCTCTCACTCTCCCCCTCTCCCTCTCACCCTCTCGTGCTAAATACATGCATTGCCTATCTAGCCCCCCAACCTCTCGTGCGCACGCACGCACGTTGTATATCTAGGCCACTCCCTCGAGACCATCTCACTCTTTCTTCCGCACGGCGGGCCACACTCGCTCAATCTCGCTCTCTTCATCTGAGTCTCGTTTAACCTCGTTTTCTTTCACACACACACAAATGATATATCTCCCAGTTCGGGCCTCGATCGACACACTCTATACTCTCTCACACAGATTGTCTATCTAGGTCAGTCCATCCAAGCCGCCGCCACTCTTTCGACCTCATGGTGGGCCACGCTCACTCAATCTCTCTCTCTATGTATGTCTCGATTGACCTTGCTCTTTCTCGGACAAAAACGATATATCACCATGTTTGAGGCCAATTCGACCTATTCACATTGTATACTCTCTCACGCACATCGTCTATCTAGGTCACTCTCTCCTACCCGTCTCACTCTTTCGATCGCACGACGACCCTATGTGATCGGTTGACCTTGCTTCCTCCCACGCACAAAATATATCTACACGTCTGTGACTGGATCATCTCTCAAGCTCTATCTTACAGCCCTCACCCTTGCCAAAAAGCTCAATCGGACAATATCTCTCCAGAGCATATATATTTGTTCAATGAATGTCGGACCACACTCACTTTGTCTCTCTATCTATATGTCTCTCGATTGACCTCGCTTTCTCACACCGTATCTTCCACGCGTTGAAGCTACTACCTCTCCATCCCTCGCAAAGTCGGAGCTATTTACATTGCGAGGGGCACTCCAACCTTGGATTAATTTGTGTAGGCATTTGTTCCGGTCGGTTTAGATTATATTTTCGTAGCATTCGGCCCACAACTACTCCAAACACCGTTGCAACCCACGCAACTCCCCTAGTTGATTTACCTCTGGCTCGGTCATCGCTCTCTCGCACGTCCTTTCTCGCCTTCAACGTCGCACCATGGTATTATTGAAAAAACTATGTTGTTCTCTTTAATTATTATAAATAAGCTACAAAACTACACACCGATAGTCCACTTGGAATGGAACAAATTTCGACCCACAAATTAAAGTGCTACAAACTACACACCGAGGGGCCCACATGTCATGAAACAAATTTGGACCCATATACAAATTAAAAAAATAAAGGACGAGGATCGAACACGCAACCGGGCCTTCAAGCCGCACGTCAATAGGCAACATACGTAGAAAGAATAGCAATGTTTGTTGTACCCCCTTTGTTCACATAATGTTTTTATATTACCACAGCCTAATTAATGGATAACAAGTATGCTCTCTCTCTCTCTTCGCCTTCACTTACTGGTGGGTTCCATGTGTGCTCTCTCTCTCCTCTCCTTCTGCGTTTAGACGCACGGGCAAACAGGAAGAACTCGCGGGCAATGTTGTCGTTCACCATATCTGGACACGTTCACAAGTCACGGCACCAGTTTCACGTACTAGCAGCACTAGTCAGTGTGTACGTGCAATGCACGTTAATTTGGAAGTATATTAAGTGCATGCGGATATTAACTACTAGGATATTATTTGCGTGTTGTCATGTGATTAGCACTATTTTTGGCATGAAATTAACTGCACGCTAAACGTGTTGAGCGCTCGACATTGAAGCAGTCTAGGTCGTTGGATGATAAGGAATACATGTGGCTTGATGACGTTTTATATTTAATTTGATACGACTCTAGCAGAACATTCAATCGATCAAACCATACATTTCGTTCAGTCTGACTCCGACTTTAAATTATACGACGATCGATATAAAATAGATGGAAATGATAAACGTTCGGATTTTAAGCATGGCAATCTGAACGTTTTTCATGGAAAATTTAGATACGCGGCGGCGGCGGGGGCGTCTCGCAGTGGGAAGCGGCTCCTCTGTCGTGCTCTGTGTGTCGTCGGGCCACTGACCGATAGCGACGGCGGCGTCTTGCGTCGTTGCTGGCATACTCCTGGATGTCGGCCTAGCTTCAAGGAAGGCCAAAATGTTCTAGACTTCGGAGCGAGTCAACTGGTGGGAGGAGGCGACTGGCGTTGGTGCAAGGAAGCGGTCGACAGCGGCCATCCATGCCGCTGAGGGGGGGCACTGGCACCTACGCGGGGACAGGCGCTGTCAACGGCGCGACGGAGACATTCATGTGCACAGGAACCGGCACGGGCGCGCACGTTAGTGCACGCAGAGGAGCATGCGCTGGCAGGTGCATGGGCACCGGCACGGGCGTGGGCGTCAGTGCACGCGCAGGCGCATGCGCTGGCAGGTGCACGGGGATGGGCGCTAGCGCAGTCAGGGCGACGGGAGCCGGAACGGGAGCGGGGACAGGCACGACGTCTTCCCGCAAGGCCAGTTCAAGCTCGTCCCAAAGCGCCTTATGTTCTTGAGACTCCGACTGGGTGTCTTCCTCAGAAAACTGGAACACTAAGGGCAGACCATCGTGATGCGGCATGGCGTACGTTTAGGTCAGGCTAGTTGGAAGTAGACGACAGGAGAATCGGAGAGGAAGAGAGAGGATTGTAGCAATACCAGGTAGTGTGGGGTTGATTTTAAACTACGGTGCCGGCGACATTAAAAGTGGGAGCAGTTGGGACGACGGTGGGTGGCAGAGCCTGGTCAAAGGGCTCGCCTCCCGGTGAGCCTGCACAACGCTCTGCTCGCACGCCTCCCTGACAGTCGGCGCAGTGGTCTGCTCGCACGCCTCCTGTCGACTCACACACTTGCTCGGACGGCACCTGCCGATGAGAAGCTGGGACTCGTGGCGGCACATAAACGCCCATGGTTTCAATAGTGAAAGTGTTCGCCTTAACGTGATAGGTCTTTCTTTGTTCCAAAATACCTTGGCTCTTCATTTGTGCAACTTGTCATAAGCAGCTTATCTCAAATTGAAGAAAAAACTTACGAAGTAATATTTGTGCCACGTGACCATGCTCAGTTTCAAGAATTTATGCTCACTTTTGGATTTTCTGAAATATAAAATCCAGGATTCAAAACAATATCATAACCTGCATCAGGCAATAAATTTTCAAGCCATACATCTGTCCTGTTGTATTTCTTAAGAAAGGATTTGGTCAAACATTTTTCTTAGTTAGACTTCAGACAAGTTATATATGCAGAGTAAAAGGATAATCCCTCTGTACCAGTGCATTTTCTGATATATTAACTCAAGTACTAGGCACGAACAAATGGGCTCAATTCTGTGCTCATCCTGGTGTAGTAGTAGTAGTAGTACTAGGCAATGCAGTTGACGGGTGACCTTGACGAGCGGTGACCGAGGGAATTGAACCGTGCTTGGCACGGTAGGTAACGTTGTCTAGTTACTAAAGCATCCCTCCATTGTTCATCGGTAGTCATTATGGACCGGGGACATGAGGGGAATTTCCTAGGGCTGGAATTCTGGCTGCCAGATATTTTGACTTGAAACGCTGAGGCTCGACTGGTTGGGGTTGCCTAATGTGCGTACCACGCACGCCACCGAAGGACACGAGCCCGGTTTTTTTAGGATCAACATGAGCCAAGGTCTGGCTGGTACGCCGTTGGGTCCTACCATTCGAGAATATGAAAGGAACCTTAAATTGTCGAACGAATCTATGTGTATTACAATACCCGTATTTTCCTTGCAAATACTAATCTCAACGTGGTAATTGATTTATGATGAGTTGTTGAATTAGAGTGAGTTTGTGATATAATGATCTCAACGTGGATTTCACATTTCATGGTATCCCTAGTAAGTTTTCCAATGCAAATTCAAATTTAAAAGATGAACAATATGAAGGTGAGAAAACTTTGTATGTATCAAGCATATGACCACACACACACACACACACAGACACACACACACGAACACAACAACAATCCAATAAGTATAGTGCATCTATTTTTCCAAACCATGCATGTACGACATGAATTCAAAAATACTCCTTCTATTCCTAAATATTAGTCTTTTAGAGAGTTCAACAAGTGACTACATACGGAGCAAAATGAGTGAATCTAGACTCTAAAATATGTCTATATACATCCGTATGTGCCAGTCCATTTGAAGCCTCTAAAAAGACTAATATTTAGGAACAAAGGGAGTAAAAAGTAAGACATCCATGGTCCTCAGTTCAATATTTAAAATGAACATGAAACTGAAACATGAATATTAAGTCTAGTACTACAGTACATGCAAATGTTGTGTTTAGGCAGAGGTATGATATTCGGGGGTCAACCCCTCGACCTTAGATAAAATTGTGGAGCTCTGTTTAGGATTGTTTAGATTATATTTGTCCCCACCCTCCCAACCACCGATTGGTTGTGCACCCCCACCCCTCCTCCCCGGGAGAATATTATGTGCCCCCATACCTTAGATGCTATATGCCGATACGAGTTGCTTGGAGCTTATAGATCTGAGATATAGCAGCTCACATGATGTGTCTTAATATTTTTGCAGGAAACCTTGATGAGTTTGAGAATTGCACACAATTTGTACAAAAACTACTTAGATGCCCTTTGATCCCATATCCAACGACCTCGAAGCTTGTATCACCGTAGCATCTAAGATGAAGGAGGACATCATATTCTCCTGTATGTAAGAATATCATGTGCTACCACACCTTAGATGCTTTGGTGATACAAGATCTTCGGAGGCGTTGGATTTGTGACCCAACACCTCCTCGGTGGTTCGAATGGTTTTCTGCAGAAAAGCCCCAAAAGAGTTCAGCCACTGCTTACAAGCACAAAGACTGCTTAGATGCCATTGGATCTCAGATCAAACGACATCCAAGCTCGTATCACCGTAGCATCCAAGCTGCGATAGCACCTTATGTTTTCTCACACGGGAGAGTATGAGGTGCTCCCACACAGTAGCTAGATTCTATGGTGATACGAGTTCACTGAGATCTAACGGCCCACAGTAGGAGGTTTGACTGTTTTTGCAATATACGGCTGATAGAGTTTGGGAAATGCGCAGAAAGTACAAGTACTACGCATGTGCCATCTGATCATTGATCATACGACCTAGATGCTCATATCACCATAGCGGGTAATTAAGCTACGGGGAGCACCTAATATGAGCACCGGGGAGCCGTTGGATCGAAGATGCAGCGGCACACACGAGGCCTGAATGTTTTATTTGCAAAAAAACCTTTGGAGAGTTTGGAAATTGCGCATAATTACAAAGACTACTCCCAAGCCATTGGATCTCACTTCCAACGGTGTAAAAACTCGTATCACCATAGTATCTAAGCTGCGGGGTGGATGTGATATTCTATGTCGCTGTCATTTTTGTTCATAAACTTGCAAAATACGTGTAACTCGTGACGTTACTTGTCTAACCGTGCAAAGTGTTTTTTCAAAAAAGAAAGCATCCTACACTGAAATATCGGAACAACACACGGGGGTCCCACTTGTCATTAATCAAATTTGGACCTAAAACTAACAAATCTGGAAGACGAGATTCGAACTGGCAACTTGGACTACAAAGCATAAGTCGATAGCCTGAAAAAACGAACGGTTGTTGGCTTTGTCCCATAACTTGATTTTATACAGTACTTGCGTTGAGTAGAGTAGAGGGAGTGCCTCGTCAACATGTGCATGACCATTGTCTCACTTACTAGTGGGTCCCAGGTCTGCGATCTCAATCTCTCTTCTCTCCATCGTCTAACCTTTGCACAGGCACACACGAAGAGCGGCGCTAGCTTGCCGTGGTGCTATTACAACTAAAAAAAGCTTGGAAAATAAAAGAATCGCCTAGAACAAGAGATGTTGTGGCTGGTCGAGACGGAGCTAACCACATCTATCCTCCGTGCCACGTTTGCATGATGAAGCTGTGTGGCTAGTGGGGTGTTTTCGACCGACTGGCTGGGTCCCGAGGTCGAACCATAGGTACGTCTGATACAATATATTTTTACACGCACATTTTTCCTTCGTGCCGAGACGTGGCACACCCTACCGCGCGGTTTCGGGGTCCTCCCGGGTGGTGCACGCATATATTCTTCCTGACGTGGGACACCCTACGCGCGTTTTCTGGGTCCTCCTCGGTCGTAGAGCCGAAGCAAGTAAATGATTCGTCAAATCATGAAAGACCACCTTTCCCGCTGAGTACATCAGTGAAGCGCGGTGGCTAGCTAGTTGGGCTAGTTCGACCGATTATCTAGGACGCCGCCACATTTGTTGTTTCACCCCTTTTTTATCTACTTGTCGGCAGGTAAATTTAAATATCCACCGCGGTGTTGCTCTGGTGTTTGGGTGCGGCGGGATTTTTAATTTTTTGATTGACGGGAGTAGGCGCGGCAGGATTTTTAATTTTTTTGATTGACGGGAGCAAGCGCGGCAGCAATTAGTCACGATGACTCCGCCTGTAAAAACCCACTGCTCCCTCCGCCTTCCTATAGATTGCATTGCCTTTCAGCCGTTTCGCCCCTTTGCTTCCTCTCCCCATTGCTTCTACCTGGTGCCATGGCGGCAAAGTAGATCACGGAGTCCGAGGTGAGGCTCCTGACACAGGAGCTCCATGCCAAGGATGCAGAGCTCAGGGCCAAGGACGTGGAGCTTCGTGAGCTCAAGGAGGAGAGGAGTGCCATGCTCGTCCATTATGTGCGGGAGTTCATGGAGCTTCAAAAGCGGCAGGCGTCCACCACAAAGATGCTCGAGGCGTCGGCGACGTTGTTGCAGAAAGCGGGAGATACGATAGGCCGTCAGGGGAGCCGGCTGGAGCCCGAGCGGGCCGATCATGACGAGGTCCAGGATCGCCTCAGCCACTTGGTGAACCAAGTTGCCACGCACGTGTTGCATCTGTGCGATGCCTACCGTCGTGCCAGCGCGACGATGCCGGCCGTCGGGCTAAACCCGTATGACCACCCGGTCGACTTTAACGAGCTGCAGCTTCCTGACCTGGTCTCCTTCTTCACCTATATCTCCGAGGAGCTGAGCCGTCTCCGCGCGATGGTGCGTGCTGAGCTGGACAAGGAGGGGTTGCGGGCTGCCGTCGCCGTTGCCGGGCGAATCCTTTCAGGGCTCCATCACCGGAATCCATTCATGCTTCATATGGTTCATGTTTCGTGGAGTACTGTAGCACCGTACTCTCCGTGCGCCGTGGACCTAGTTCTGTTAACATTGATCTCACCGTTCATTCTCGACCGGACAGTCGAAAAAGCGGTACTATGTTGCATATAGGAGTAGTTGACATGCGCACAACATCATTTGTTATCGTCATATCTTACTACACTAGCAACAAGATTGTGTAGTACTGACGTATGAACCACTGCACATGCCTAGCCGTAGGAGCACTGTGTATGTTCAAGTGGCTGCCGTGTTTCGCACTCCTCCGTCGTAAGAGTGGAAACGCTTGTTGTAATCATTTTTTTCTTCAGAAAAACAGTGGACACGCTCTACCGTGCGGATCCTCCTCCAGCCATGCACTAAATTACTCACTTTCGCCGACGTGTGGGACAACCAGCACCTGGGTCCACCAGCTATGCACTAAATTACTCCATAGTAGAGTGACGGTAGACTACCCCGATCGAACCGCCGCAGTAATGCCCAATGAGCCGTCAAATCACAAAACCCCCTCCTTTCCAGCAGTAAGTTGGACGGATGAAGCAACCATCATTTCACTCTTCTCTCTCAGCTTCCTCTCTTGAAGAAAACCCCCACTCGCTTCGCGTCTCCCTCATCTCGTTCCTCCTTTCACTCTTCTCTCTCAGCTTCCTGGATGGACGCCGGAGCACCGGCCAACGTGATGTCTATGGCTCTAGCCAAAACCGTCGAGGCTCACAGTACGAAGAAGCGCAAGCACCCCGCCGAGACTACCGCAGACAAGCTCAAAGCCATCGCCCTGTCCAAGCCCCCCTCTCTGGGATCCCTCATTAAGCAAGTCCAGGTAATGTCTCTTGTTGACGATCTTTTTCTCGATCTTGATCGTGTTTTTTCATCTAACACGCAGTACTAGTACTGGTAGTACAACTTTCTGGGTGATCTTGCATGTGATTTTAGTGTGCCAAATGACGGTTCTAAATTCCTCTTTTGACCAAAACATGCGATAGGTTGACACGAATTTCTTATAGATTACTTTCAACTACTCCCTCTGTCCCAAATTTCTTGTCTTAGATTTGTCTAGATACAGATGTATCTAATACTAAAATGTGACTTGATACATCCGTATCTAGACAAATCTAAGACAATAATTTTGGGACGGAGGGAGTACTTTATGAATATCAATGCTACCTTTTAAGAGGGTATATTTGCCTCAGTAACTTGTGTTATGGATATTGCATGTAATCCCTCTGCTTTCATGCCTTTGAAGACATGTTCTAGTGTCTTTGTTCACTCATTTCTGTGCGTATATGTAGTCATATATGGAGTATAATATTGAAAACATCTTATATTTCTGAATGGAGGTAGTAATAAAATATGGTTTCTGTTTGAATTAGAACCAGGTCCGCGGTGGAGATGAAGTTCTCAAAGTCATGCCCTGTGAACTGGAAGACCTGATGATGAGTTCTACTGCTGAACTATCCAGCTGCTGTGTCCTTGTCGCCACGTGTCCTGAACTAGTGTTTTCCTGTAGCATTGTTGTCAGGCGTGTTCTCCAGGCTGTACTTGACCACAGCAATTTCCTGGTTGTGCCTTCGATTACGAATGGTGTGGTTCTTGTAAAGCTTCCCAACAAATCTGATGCGGCCTGTCTTCATCATCATGTTTATGAGTGGAAAGACCACTCTGTTAGGTTCTCCAAGGTTGACAAGATGGTGATGGTGCATGTAGACATCTCACACGAAGTCCATGGCCTAGTCAGTTATGCGGGGTTCATCCTGTAGGTCGGTGGCAAGAAATAGTCTGCAGAGTTTAGTTAGTGCAACTTTGCTTGTCTATAGTAAGTACTATTGTTCAGTACTTGATTTGTGTTTGTGAACCCTGTATTGTTTATTAGTACTGCCGCTTTTGGTGTGTGGTCAGTCCTGAGAACGGTCTATGTTAATGTATGTCCACTCAATTCAGTCTGTATATTTTGAAGTATCCAGATCATATTTTTTGTGAGGACGGTTTATCAATTATGGTTACACTCCAATATCTGTATGCATTGCGGGGTTTATCGCACCCACCGGGATTTCCAGTCCCATGGATGTTCGGTCCATATGATTGTCATGACCTTTGGACTGTCCTGCTTGTGGGAGTAGGCGGGGCCCCTGCATGCCACACGTAGTTGGACAATCAATCTTCTATTTAGTACTTCAACATAGTGATTTCCTGGTAAGGATTCACTCGTGCCACATCAAGTAAATCTTATTGATTTAATGTCTAAATCTTATTGATTTAATGTCATGTTTTCTTTCTTTTCCTGCAATTTTACGATGCAGGTTTTGCCATGTGACATTCATCACAGAATAAACCGTTTGGTTTGCTCTACGATGGCTATTTTTGCAGGTTTCACTTCTTATGTCGTGTTAGTAACGAAGGCACTGTCCATCACTTATATTACTGGAAAAAATTGGATCAGTCTATTGTCTGAGTACTGAATCCCTATGATGACCTGCAGTTTGGTTTAACAAAAACGCCACAATTAGTCCTTCTTGCGTTTAAAAGAAATGAAGAAAAAAACTGGATCACGGTCACGGATCCTAGTCAAGTTAGAAAGTTGATCGACATGATCGCCGCTGTCTCGCACAGATCGAGCACCGGCAATTTCTCTAGCACTAACAGCGGCAGCAGCTCAGTCTGATCCAGCTGAGGATTGGGCACCGACCACGTCAGCGGATCAGTCTGATCTACCGGAGGATCGGGCATCGACACCGGCACCTGCTCCGACACCGGCACCAGCTCTACAAGGAGCACCATCTCCGGCAGCGGCAGCGGCTTCAGCACCTGCACCAACACTTGCACTTGCATCTGCTCCGGCCCGTGCAGTTGCACCGGCAACAGACTGGGCTGCAGTTCGCACTTCGTATACCAAAGTCCTTACAAAAACCGGCATGTCCACCTTCTTGGTAAGCATTGGCCGCCCAAGTGCTTCGTTCTTTTTTCTTTCCATGTTGTTTCACATGATTCACTGTGTTGATCTAACTGTTTGGGTACGTCTTCTTGTTTGCAAACAGAGAATTCCTAGAGCAACGAGGGAGTCGTTCAACAATCCAGGCGACCGCGGCCAAGTTTCTCTTACCATGCACAGCCTTGGTGTGAATGAACCTGCTCAATATACTGTAAGTACAAAGGATGGTCGCATGATGATTGATGCTAAAGGATGGTCAATGTTCAAATCTAAATCATATCTTGCGGTAGGGTATGATATCAAAATCGAACTTTCTTGGCAAGGAGAGCTGGTCCAAATAAACTTTGAAATTCTTCAGTAGCAGCACGCAACTGCCGAACTGATCTATCCCCCGAGAGATTTTCATGTAATAATCTGGCATGGTGAAACAAGTGTCCTGTGTGTATAAGTAGTACGACGGTATTATTTATCACATGGTATATCGTTGATATAATTGCAACTCTGATTGTTGGTTAGGAACTGCCACTCGATTTCATTCCAATAGCTGTCGTGCTTTATTCAATTTTGTGTATTCGCCCTGCGATAACATCTAAAACCAGCACCGTACCGATCGCTTGCAATATTAAAAGCGCTGAGGTAGAACACATGGGCCCCCAAACATGCAGGGTCGGCCTGCGGCCCAAAGTCCAGAACTGTGAGCCTATCTGAGTATTATATTCTCAGCTGAACCCCCATAAAAAAAGCTGAACCCCCATAATGCCCGTGCGTTGCAGAGCGGCAAGGTGAGCCTGTGATATAAAAGATTTGTATATTTCTTTACAAAGGGAGTATCTCTCCATCAAAAAATATATTTATGTGTAACTAGTTAATTAATCCTGTCTTTCTACTTCCTTTTGCTGATATGTGGGGCAACCGGCAACGGGGTCCGCGTGCCATATGCACAAATTAGAGTGCACAACTTCACGGTAGACACACCCCGGTCGTAGAGCCGCAGTAATGCCCAATGAGCCGTCAAATCACAACCCCCCCTTTCCAGCTTTAGCAGTAAGCTGGACGGACGAAGCGGCAATATTTCACTGGGCCTGAATCCCCTTCTCCCTCGTCTGCTTGTTCAGAGAAAACCCCCTCTCGGCGATTGCATAGGGTTTTCTCATGGAGAACCAGGTACGAATTCTTCATCCATCCCCGATAAATCCAAGTCCCTTGGTCGCAGGTAATCCTAGGATGGCAGCCGCCGCCATTGATGTATTTTTCTTCCTACTAAATCTAGTGTGTTTCATGTGCAGTGCCCAAAGTGCGAGTACCCTACAGATTTCTGTGCCCTCAGCGAGACGCCACACTTGTTCCGTCTCATCCTAACACATCATTTTGAAACGCGCACAGTATGTTCCTAGAATCCTCTTTTCTATCCGGGAGGGTGGGGTTTTTTTGAACATGCTGTGTTCTCATATTATTTTTCCGGTAGTGTATTATTTGCTCTGCCAGAACACATGTACTCAAGATGCTCGGCCTTGCCATAACTAAATACACTAATTTAATGGTCACAGTGAAGACAAGCCATGGATATAAGTTCCGAGTTGGGTTCATGAACCAAGAAGAAACTTGGATAAACTTTCTCAAGTGTTACGGACTGAAAGTTGGCGCACGAATGTTGATGGAAATAGCAGAACCTGGTCTCATCTTCACTGCGATCTTCCACCCCAACGTCGTTCCAATTTTTTATCCATGTTAGTTTTGTATCTGGTTCTTGCTTGTTGCCTCGATTACTTCTTAATCCACCTATTATGTCTAACTAATCACAATTTAACTTTAGAAGTAGCAACGAATCTCTCACGAAGATGCTACTTCTAACAAATATTTTCTTATAATTGATGGCACGTGTAGGTTTTTTCAGAGTTAAGCAGTCTGCTCGTTTGTTACTCTGTAATAACTCAGCTATTACTAATGGCACTGAAGTTGACTGGATCAACATCCACAAGTTCCTACACTTTATTGATCATCTTGAGGTCCTTGTGGGGCGTTTCAATGGTGGAAGGCCACGTGGGATATGTGTGCCACTGCTGCACTTGTTGAACAGGTCCAACTGTGTCGAGAAACTTATGGTACAAGCTGTTTTCTGTTATATATGTTGTTCATAAACTATTGCTTATACACAGTTTTACAGCTATGATCTTTTTGAAACAGGAACTGTCGATTTCTATTGTTCCTATACAGATGCCTAACCATGGTCGGGTCAGACTTGCGCTTGGTCACAACATGATGTTTTTGTCGACCTACTCAATTCCCCTTGGAGGTGAAAAGATACTTATTCATGGGTGGTCTCAAATAATGAAGGCCCGTCCATCTTGGAGAATAGGATAGAAGATTATGTTCATGCTTTTACATGGCTCTAAAGCGAATATCCTGTTTATTGACCATGTTGCGAGATGAAGCCGCTTTCAGAAGGTTGTGGATGTGCGGGGTGGCGCATGGGCCTTGTCCTGAGGCTTGGCGGCCTCACCCTTGGTTAACTATAGGCAAAGTAGCACTGTTCGAGGCGTGCTTTGTACGGTTGAACCTATATAAGTACTCATACTGCTTTCAGCTTTGGTTGTTAAGTGCCCCTGTTGGTTTCAGTTAAGGTTGTTAAGTACTCTTGCTGCTTTTACAGTCTGTCATGTTTCTTCAGTCCTGTCTTCCTCCAGCCGCCAAAACCAAACCAGCGCCAGTGGGGCCGTCTGCTTCCGCCTCCCACGGCTGGCTGCGCCTCAGCGCACGCATCGCCGCCCCACCGTCTCCAAAATCGTTAACGCCGACGTCCTCCGCGCGCTTTGGTGCGCTCGCCATGGCGCCGCCCTCTCGTGTTGTCAACATGGTCAGCAAAAAACAGGAATCGGCAGAAGTATGTGGAGAGGATGACAGTAGGGGCCCACCACGTCAGCGTATGGAAAAATAAAATGCTTCCTCCTAGTGATTTCCTGACATCTGGGACCCACGACATTGTGAGCGTATATAGTCAATAGACAAGAGAACAGCACAAGATCGGCTGACACCTAGGACGTAGCTACTCGAGCAGTATTTTTTTGTTTGGTATTGTTGAGACGGAGTAGGGTTTGAACTGGGCTGTGGCTCGTCTAGCCCAGGCATATATTTTATGTTCACCATGTGACCAGCCCAGCTATTTTTTCTTTGTGAAAATGAGCCCAGTTTATTTTTTCTGAAGAATACCCAATCCAGGCCTACTTATTTTTCTATGCCCTGATGGGCTGCAACTCTTTCAAGACGCCTGCAAATCTTGAAAGTAATATGAAATGGGTTGTAAATATAAAAACAGATGACAAATTGGCAATTACTTTATAATTTCTGAATTTTTTCACATTTTCAGATTCCTATTTCACTGGGCATTAACCTAATTTAAATATATCTTCAAAGTACTTTAAATCTGGCTCGACATTTCGGTATTAAAAATAGTTTGGAACCCACAGAAATATGCGAAATTGGCCCTGGCCAACCAAAAAAACGACTTCAATAAATTGCATAAGAAGTTGCCATGAGCTATATATAAATTATTAAAAAAAAGAGGGAGTGGTCTGACTTGTGGGCCTGTTTAGTTGACGCGTATGCAAGATTTTTTTAGTTATTATATACGTCAACAAACGATTCTAGCAGACGTAACTGTTGGATGTCAATCCAACGGCCGTCGTGATTCTTCAATCTCTGATCTTCTTGCTTCAGCCGCCAAAGCAGCGCCGGCGGGACCGCCTACTCTCGCCTCCCGTGGCCGGTTGTGCTGCCGCGCAAGCCTCAACGCCCCTACTACTCCCACCGCTGGCCAGGGCATCCCTCTACTCACCCACGCCCCCTGTTATTCTGCGCCGACGCGGCAGCCTCACACCGCAGCCGAACCGGTGAGCCCTCGTACTCCTCTCTCCGCGGGCTTCCACTGCCGCGTCTTCCCCGGCTCCGCGTCGTCCCCTTCCTAGGCCTCGCCGTCGTCCACCGCCGTGGTGCTCTCGGCGCGGCGTGGTCAATGTGGTCAACGATCGACTTCCATCGCAAGAGTACTGAACGTGGAGAGGCTGACAGCTGGGTCCACGGCAGCCGCAAGGAAGTGCCTCCTTATTACGCAGAAAATAATTATTCCTCCACCTGACAGCAGGGACCCACCGGATGGGCCACCAGTATTTCGTGAAAAAAAAACGTTTCCCCCTGACTGCTGGGACCCACAGGACGGGCCACCGTATTTCGTGAAAAAAAACGTTCCACCCGCTGTCAGCTCGGACCCACCGGAAGTGCCACCTTATTACGCACAAAAAATGAATACCCCTGTAACTCCCTCGAAGCGGCTATATCTCCCACGTGTCGAAGCATGACTTAGAGGCATAACCACATTGAAAGCAATGTCGCAAGTGAGTTAATCTTCACACAACCCATGTAATACATAAGGGAAAGAGATACATAGTTGGCTTACAATCGCCACTTCACACAATTACATGAATAGAGCATTACATCAACCAGATACACACAAGGTCCGACTACGGAACCAAAATAAAAGAAGACTACCCCAGATGCTACACAGATCCCCGATCGTCCCAGGTGGGCACTACTGATCAAACTGGAAACGGAACAACATAGCAAACACAATCTCCATCGAGCTCCTCCTTGAGCTTGGTTGCGTCACTTGCACGGTTCAACGGCACCTGCAAGCTGGTTTTGGAAGTATCTGTGAGTCACGGGGACTCAGCAATCTCACACCCTCGCGATCAAGACTATTTAAGCTTATGGGAAGGGTAAAAGGTATGAGGTGGAGCTACAGCAAGCGACTAGCATATATGGTGGCTAACATATGCAAAAGAGAGCAAGAAGAGAAGGCAAAAGCACGGTCGAGAAACTATGATCAAGAAGTGATCCTAGAACAACCTACGTCAAGCATAACTCCAACACCGTGTTAACTTCCCGGACTCCGCCGAGAAGAGACCATCACGGTTACACATGCGGTTGATGTATTTTAATTAAGATCAACTTCAGGTTCTCTACAACCGGACATTAACAAATTCCCATCTGCCCATAACTGCGGGCACGGCTTTCGAAAGTTCAAATCCCTGCAGGGGTGTCCCAACTTAGCCCATCACAAGCTCTCACGGACAACGAAGGATATTCCTTCTCCCAAGACAATCCGATCAGACTCGACATCCCGGTTACAAGACATCCTCAACAATGGTAAAACAAGTCCAACAAGACCACCCGCTGTGCCGACAAATCCCAATAGGAGCTGCACATATCTCATTCTCAGGGCACACCGGATAAGCAATCCGTACAACTAAAACCAGCCCTCGAGTTTCCCCGAGGTGGCGCTGCAAGGGGCTCTAGTTTGGACCAACACTCAGAGGAGCACTGGCCCGGGGGTTTAGATAAAGATGACCCTTGGGCAGGCCTACCCAAGGGAAAGAAAAGGCTAGGTGGCAAATGGTAAAACCAATGTTGGGCCTTGCTGGAGGAGTTTTATTCAAGGCGAACTGTCAAGGGGTTCCCATTATAACCCAACCGTGTAAGGAACGCAAAATCCGGGAACATAACACCGATATGACGGAAACTAGAGCAGCAAGAGTGGAACAAAACACCAGGCATAAGGCCGATCCTTCCACCCTTTACCAAGTATATAGATGCATTAATTAAATAAGAGATATTGTGATATCCCAACAATAATCATGTTCCAAACATGGAACAAACTCCAATCTTCACATGCAACTAACAACACTATAAGAGGGGCTGAGCAAAGCGGTAACATAGCCAAACAACGGTTTGCTAGGACAAGGTGGGTTAGAGGCTTGGCTTAACAATATGGGAGGCATGATACGCAAGTGGTAGGTATCGCAGCATAGACATAGCAAAAGAGCGAGCAACTAGCAAGCAAAGATAGAAGTGATTTCGAGGGTATGGTCATCTTGCCTGAAATCCCGCAACGAAGAAGAACGAGTCCATGAAGAAGATAAACGGACGTAGTCGAACGAATCCTCACAACACGACGTTATCAGAACCAACCCGAAGAAGTGACACCGGAAAGAAGCACACAACATAGTAAACAACCATCACATCAACCTGGCATGATGCACATCGAAGTATGATGCATGTCTAGTTTAAAGAGGCATGGCATGGCAATATGCACAATCAAAACTACAAGTTAAGTAGAGCTCAATATGCAACGAGTTGCATATTGACGAAACACCACAACAATTATTTAGTTCTCTCTCGTTTAGGTACCCCACAATATTAAATGGTGATTAACATGGCAAGAGATGAAACATGAGTAGAAAACATAGTTAGGCATTTTAAATGAGGCCGGAAACATCAAACAACAATTCCGGTAAATCCTCATGTGCATTTAGCAATTTAATGCAAACAACAATTTTAAACATTCTTGATGTTGTTAACATGATGCGGATGACATGTGCAAGTTTTATGCAATTTTAATTAAAAGTTGACATGAGCATAATATGGAGCATTTGTCATCGTGGCGGAAAGAAAGGGTGCCACGGCGACGATAACGGAAATGGTGCCACGGCAACGTTCCGGTTTCGGAAACTCGATTGAGATGTCGGTGGAAAAGGACAAGTGTGACGGGAGCGTGTCATGCGATGAACGGTGGGGTGCTCCCGATTACCGGGTTCCCACGGGTCGACGAGGTGACAAGGCAAAAGAGGGGCAACATGCACTGACAATTCGAGCATGGAGCAAGCACGAGCATCTCATACACCACACATGCATTCGTTCACGGGCGGTCGTCTTGGGGTTATACCTTCGAAGCGTGCAAGTGGGACAGTTCTCGTTCGGTGCAAAGGAGAGGAAGTAGACATTCTCACGACGGCGGTAGTGGAAGTAGTCATTCTCGCACACTCTAGGGTCGACGGTAGAGGTTCTCGTGATCTCGGCGATGGTAGTGGTACAAGTTTATCATTGCACGAGTTTCCATAGACGTTCATGTCATCGGTGTCGTGGTACTTGGGGTCTTCAGACTTTCCAGTCCCGTTCTTGTGACGGTAGTCGTTCACGTTCGTTTGGAGAGGTACTTGATGATCTCGGTCTTGGCGTCGGTATATGTACATGGCAACCGTAGTGGTACTATGCGTCGGTCCTCAAGGGTCTTGCTGAAATCCACAGAGCCGGTGTGATTGTTCGGGCGTCGGTCTTGCTGATGGGGTACTTGGTGACCTCCACGGGATCAGTAGTTGTACATGGTCTTCACATTGTAGTTTGACTTGGCGATTCCAAAGCGTTCATCGGTAGTACAACTTGGCGGTCTCGACGGTCGTTGTGGTACTTGACGTAATCCATGCAAACGGTGCTTGTCCAAGCATCGATCTTGATGAAGATGTACTTGACGAGTTACCCGAACGCGTTAGTCCTCGGACTTGGGCTCCGGAGATGGTGTCGTGGTGGTCCTGCAGCAACAGCCTCCGCAAGGGCGTTGGGGGGAGGAGATGGTCGTGACAGAGGACGAAACCAAGGAGCAGCAGTGCGAGGAGGGCCATGGCGGGCGTCGTGGTTGAAGGCCCGAGGTGGGTGCGACCAGAGCAGCGTCGAGTCATGGTGCTGGACTCACCCGAGTCAATGTGGGCGCGTGGTGTCAAAACAGCAGCTGCAAGGGCAGAGCGAGGTGGGCGCTGCAGCACAGCTCGACGGCGGCAAGGCAGCAGGGGGAACCGGGCAGGAGGAAGGAGAGGCCAGCGGCTGCGGTACAAGAAGCAATCGAGGCGCGGCTTCGGGCCATGGCGACAGCAAGGCGGCGGCGAACTTGGAGGCGGGGCAGCGTCGGGCGCGCAGGTGCCCGTGGTCGGACGGCATCGCCATGGGAACGGAGGAGGCGCGAGCGAGGAGCCAAGGACATCGCTCCTGCTCGGGGTCCTGGGCGCGCGAGGCTGCATGGCCATGGGGATTGGGATCCCCCTTGGTCGCACTGAAAAGGTGAGGGAGGAAGCGAGAGGACGGAGTAGGGATCGGGGAGAGAGCGAGAGATGGCATCGAGGGCGTGGTGGCGGCGGCCACGGGAACGAGAGGGGAGAGATAGGGATCAGGGAGAGAGCGAGAGGGAGATAGTCTAGGGTTCGCTCGGGCCTTAGCTGTGGGTCGGCGCTGGAGTTTGTGAGGCCCAGGTGGGAAGCGGGGAGAGATGTGCCTAGTGGAGAGGGAGGGCCGCGCCTAGGGAGACCGGCGGTTGGGCCTTAGGCCAATTTGGTGGGCTGCGTTCTCTCCTCTCTACACTCTCTTCTCAAGAAAAAAACAGCACATGGATAAGAAAGAAAAGAAAGGGAGGATAGGGGAAGGAGTTGGACACGCGGATAAACTTCCCGGGCTCACAAAAATGTGCTTGTTCCGAGAAAATAGAAAAAGGCCAAGATTGCAAAGTTTAAATCCAAACTCATTTGAATTTAAAAAAAAGGTTTGAACTAAGACTTAGTAAAAGGAATGTCCATAAATGTTGAGAATTTAGGAGGAGCCTCGATAAAAGAGATGAGAGATATTGGCAAGGTTTGAAGGTCAAACTCGAAGAGGAATAGACATGGGAATTATTTTGCACGTGTGTTATGATGATTCCAAATTAATGGAATATTTAATATAGCTCCCTAATATTGGGAGGATATGTTATAAAGAGAATCACCATGTGAATTCCCTCGGTTTAAATGGTTCGAAGATCCATACGGTTTAATTAGTTTAGATGCAAAAGACTTATGACATGATGACATGATAAAATGCAACACGCAAGCAAATGACATGGCAACGATAGCGAATAACTAGAAGACACCTGGCGCAACGGTCTCGGGGCGTCACAACACTCCACCACTACGAGAGGATCTCGTCCCGAGATTTAGAATGGCACCGAAGGGGAAAACGGAAGGGAAAGAGAAGAGGTAAAGCTAAGTTGCTTCTTTCACAAACAAGTGAAACCATAGAACCTTGCGAGGTTGAACAAAAGAAAGGAGGAATGCCACGAAGATGAACAAAGTTAAAAACACTCTGTTGGAAAAGAGGAACAAGGAACATTACGGAAACCTTGAGATTGCAAGGCTAAGAATGACGAGCGCAAAGGACAAGAAGGAATTGAAACCACTCTGGTTGAAATGAGATAAACAAAGATCAAAGAAGAATAATCTCGGGCAGAACTCCGGTTGAAATGTGATATGAAGCTTGATAAGATGAAAAGAACTTGAGCAGCGGGCACACACTCCGGTTAAATGGGATAAGCAAGGAAAAGAAACATGATCTTTGATAAAACGAGATGATGGTTGGAGAAAGCAATATCGCGAAGCCTCTGAAAGAAATGAGAGGATGGAAAGGAATGAACGGACGAGAACACAAGATCTTGGTAGAGCACGCTTACAAGAAACGCTAGACCGGAGTTGTTGGGTTATCAACAACAAAACGAATAAACTTCTTGTGGGCTTATGGCAAAAAAACATCTCAAAACTGAGGTGAAAATTCTACCACTGATGGAAACGATAGATTGGATTGATATCCACAAGGAGACGAGAAACTATTTCATCGGGAGGATGAAAGAAGAACTTGGGTCCTTTGTAAGCACCATAAATAGCAACAATCCTTAGGGAAAAACTTTAGGTGAAATATAACCCAAGATAATTGCAATGAAGAGATTGATGGGTTTAAATATCTCAATCTTGTGAATGAAGAATGATATATTACCACCTCAAAAGATAAGGGAGAAACAATTGCACTCTGGATTACAGGATGAAGAAAGCATGAGCTCCTCAGAAAAGAATCTCAATGAAAAACTTCTAGACGGAATTAAATCCTTTATGAACCAACATGTAGAACCTTCATGAAGAACTACGGTAATAAAAGAATGATCAAATGAAAGGAAAGAGAAGTTGAAAACACAAGGTGAATCCTTGCAATGATTAGATGGATCCTCGCGATGAAATAATTGAGAGAACTTGGAACTCCAGGAAAACAATAGATAAAGCATCTCGAACCGAGAATTTGATGAGCCTCCGGAATAAAGACTTAATCATTTGGGTGAATCAAGAATAAGAACTATGTTATGCTCCTCCTTCACCAATTAAATTGATGACGAGCAAACGGATTGCATACAACTTATTCTCAAAGAAAGGATTAGGGTAGATATGGCGTCAACTTGAGAAGGTCTTCAACGAACCACCGGTGGAATCGAAACAACGAATGAATTGGTATGATAAAGAAGAAAGAGAAATCTTAAACGAACCACCGTAAGGATTGAAAAAGAACGAATAAAAGATAACGAAACACCGGGAAGAATTTGCAAATGAACGAAGATGCTTGAGAGAATCTAGATACATGAGAACGAAGGGATCACGAACTGAATAGAGATCACTTGAACGAAGCACCGGTAAGATTTGGAGAACCATAGTTGAAAGCTGAGAATGAATAAATCTTAGATGATGGGCTCCGGATAATCAAACTGAACAGAATCTTGAATTTCTCCGGATAGGTGAAAAGAATTCTCACAATCGAAAACAATTATAGGAGGATGGTATCAAGCTTGAACTACGCATCTCTGAGAGAATGGTTAAGATTTTGAGGAAAACTCTTCTTCGGTCTTCAAAATCCGAGAATGACGATGAGAAACACCACCATGAATTATTGAGGCACTCCGGGAGAATCCCAAAAAAATGAAGAGGTTGAACCAACGATGAAAAGAAATTGAAAGATCTTGGAGAAAGGCATTTGATTGATGATAACTCATTCTTACGTCAAACTTCGAAATGAAATTTGAGGATAGCTCCGAGAAAAAATATGAAGAGTCAGGTAAGATCCTGGGAAAAGACCTGTGGGTTAGGGCCCACTCAAAAGATACATCGTTGAACTGATTTGAAGGAGAGATTGCACCGGTTGATTTAAATGGCTTGAATGAGATAACAACCTCGAAATAGGTTGAACGGATCTTGAATGACAAGATGAGCGTTTTGAGATATCTTGTGCACTCCGGAACAAATGAATAGCGAGAGGTGAACGATTAAGAATTGCACCGGCATGAGAAAGCATTGAAACGAGGAAAAGGATATGATCAACAAAGCTTGACTTGAAACCAGCGGAGATGAGAAGAATGAAGAATGATGAACTTGAGGCTCCGTTAGGATCTTCATGAGAATCACCGGATAAGAACATTGAAAGAAAAGAATGAAGACACTTCACATGAATAAAATGGATACTTGATTAAGACATCGGATTTCTTGAAGAAAAGGGGTGGGTGGGCGGGAAAAACAAAGGCAACTTGGAGTCGAATGAAACAAACACCGTTGAGAAGAACTGATACTTGATCTTGCGGATGTTGAAAAGATCGGATCCACTTGAAGAGAAACACGCCGGTGAAAAAGGATTGACAAGACAATCTCGATGATCAAGAAGGATTAGTATTCACATCGGAGTATGAGAACACCGTTTAGGAAAGGTATGGAATCCACACTTGACTTCGAAGCAACTCGAATACCACAACTCAAAACAAAACAAAGGATTAGGCTTGCAGAATAAGCTGGAACAAACAAATGATAGAGATTTCGTCCGAAGTTTTCGTGGTGGGGCCTACACGGGCTCGATCGTACAACACCATCATGTACAAGGCAGTGCACATGACATACGAAGCGTTCCCGAGTCGGCATAGCCAAGGACTCTTTAAGACACAACGAGACCACTGTAAAACCGACCGTGGATAGGCGGACCACTAGACGTCGAACCCCAATTTCGTATCATACATCTGTCGGAATGATATCCTACGAGCTACTTGAATTCCCACTTATAAACTCCCGAAATTTTCCCAGTTATGCAATCAGGTGTTGGGGATACAGGGGAAGCATAATATCTCACCCAAAACTAGCAAATCCTACATCCAGCTGTATCCATCCTTCAACACATAACCAAGAAACCTTCAGAAATCGTTTACCTCAACCTTCGAAAAGCATCCGTTATACGAGTTATGGCAATACTCCCGAACTCCCGCCCCAGTACTGGGTGGCGTCGAGGTTATCTCACCAACAACTGCATAAAAGAGATTTTCGATGTCGACAAAACTCAGGTATTCCAAAATTGCAACGATAAAATTGTGACGACAACACCTCGGAGCTCAACTCCCCGGGACACTGCCACAACCCCTAAATGTCAGGAGGCACCAAGAACAATGTTCTCATCACAAAACCATCGGAACGATTCCAAGATACCCTCGTGATCCTAAAAAAAGTTAGTGAAATTTGAGGAGAGAAGAGTCAAAACTCTACATCAGGATGCCTCACCAGAGCGATGAAGGGACTGAGGAGTAAAAAGAAGTCTACTCTCCGATATATATATATAATCCTAAATGACTCAAAACATTTTTCTAGACTCCACAACGCCAACGATTCGATCAAGCAGGGGGCTCCTAAGGTCGGGGAAGGCTTTGATTACCAACTTGTAACGCCCTCGATGCGGCTATATCTCCCACGTGTCGAAGCACGACTTAGAGGCATAACCACATTGAAAGCAATGTCGCAAGTGAGGTAATCTTCACACAACCAGGTAATACATAAGGGAAAGAGATACATAGTTGGCTTACAATCGCCACTTCACACAATTACATGAATAAAGCATTACATCAACCAGATACACACAAGGTCCGACTACGGAACCAAAATAAAAGAAGACTACCCCAGATGCTACACAGATCCCTGATCGTCCCGACTGGGCTCCACTACTGATCAAACTGGAAACGGGTCAACATAGCGAACACAATCTTCATCGAGCTCCTCCTTGAGCTTGGTTGCGTCACCTGCACGGTTCAACGGCACCTGCAAACTGGTTTTGGAAGTATCTGTGAGTCACGGGGACTCGGCAATCTCACACCCTCGCGATCAAGACTATTTAAGCTTATGGGAAGGGTAAAAGGTATGAGGTGGAGCTGCAGCAAGCGACTAGCATATATGGTGGCTAACATACGCAAAAGAGAGCGAGAAGAGAAGGCAAAAGCACGGTCGAGAAACTATGATCAAGAAGTGATCCTAGAACAACCTACGTCAAGCATAACTCCAACACCGTGTTCACTTCCCGGACTCCGCCGAGAAGAGACCATCACGGTTACACACGTTGTTGATGTATTTTAATTAAGATCAACTTCAGGTTCTCTACAACCGGACTTAACTAATTCCCATCTGCCCATAACCGCAGGCACGGCTTTTGAAAGTTCAAATCCCTGCAGGGGTGTCCCAACTTAGCCCATCACAAGCTCTCACGGACAACGAAGGATATTCCTTATCCCAAGACAATCCGATAAGACTCGGCATCCCGGTTACAAGACATCCTCGACAATGGTAAAACAAGTCCAGCAAGACCACCCACTGTGCCGACAAATCCCGATAGGAGCTGCACATATCTTGTTCTCAGGGCACACCATATAAGCAATCCGTACAACTAAAACCAGCCCTCGAGTTTCCCCGAGGTGGCGCTGCAAGGGGCTCTAGTTTGGACCAACACTCAGAGGAGCACTGGCCCGGGGGTTTAGATAAAGATGACCCTTGGGCAGGCCTGCCCAAGGGAAAGAAAAGGCTAGGTGGCAAATGGTAAAACCAATGTTGGGCCTTGCTGGAGGAGTTTTATTCAAGGCGAACTATCAAGGGGTTCCCATTATAACCCAACCGTGTAAGGAACGCAAAATCCGGGAACATAACACCGATATGACGGAAACTAGGGCGGCAAGAGTGGAACAAAACACCAGGCATAAGGCCGAGCCTTCCACCCATTACCAAGTATATAGATGCATTAATAAAATAAGAGATATTTTGATTTCCCAAAAATAATCATGTTCCAAACATGGAACAAACTCCAATCTTCACCTGCAACTAACAACGCTATAAGAGGGGCTGAGCAAAGCGGTAACATAGCCAAACAACGGTTTGCTAGGACAAGGTGGGTTTGAGGCTTGGCTTAACAATATGGGAGGCATGATAGGCAAGTGGTAGGTATCGCAGCATAGGTATAGCAAAAGAGCGAGCAACTAGCAAGCAAAGATAGAAGTGATTTCGAGGGTATGGTCATCTTGCCTGAAATCCCGCAACGAAGAAGAACGAGTCCATGAAGAAGATAAATGGACGTAGTCGAACGAATCCTCACAACAGGACGTTATCGGAACCAACCCGAAGAAGCGACACCAGAAAGAAGCACACAACATAGTAAACAACCATCACATCAACATGGCATGATGCACATCCAAGTATGATGCATGTCCAGTTTAAAGAGGCATGGCATGGCAATATGCACAATCAAAACTACAAGTTAAGTGGAGCTCAATATGCAACGAGTTGCATATTGACGAAACACCACAACAATTATTTAGTTCTCTCTCGTTTAGGTACCCAACAATATTAAATGTTGATTAACATGGCAAGAGATGAAACATGAGTAGAAAACATAGTTAGGCATTTTAAATGAGGCCGGAAACGTCAAACAACAATTCGGGTAAATCCTCATGTGCATTTAGCAATTTAATGCAAACAACAATTTTAAACATTCTTGATGTTGTTAACATGATGCGGATGACATGTGCAAGTTTTATGCAATTTTAATTAAAAGTTGACATGAGCATAATATGGAGCATTTGTCATCGTGGCGGAAAGAAAGGGTGCCACGGCGACGATAACGGAAACGGTGCCACGGCAACGTTCCGGTTACGGAAACTCGATTGAGATGCCGGTGGAAAAGGACAAGTGTGACGGGAGTGTGTCATGCGATGAACGGTGGGTGCTCCCGGTTACCGGGTTCCCACGGGTCGACGACGGTGATGTCGGCGTTCTGGGAACGGGGTCCCCAGACTTGCCTGCCTGCGGCGTGGCTCAAAGGGGGGCCCAGCACGGCCCGTCTTCACCAACACAAACCCAAGACCCTCGCGAGGGGCCAAGCCTCGCGAGGCGGATGACGCGGAGCTTCCTCAGGCACGGCCTCGTCAGGTTGGCTCACGAGGAGGCAGAGAGATCAAGGCGGGGTACCTCACGAGGTGCCCGTGACGAAAGCCATGATGATTCAGGGCGCCAGGCGGGTGCCAGCCCGCGCAGCGTCCTCCTTCCCTCTTTGGTGCAAAGGGGGCAAGCGCAGCCGCGGAGTACCGAGGCATCAGGCAAAGGTTGCCATTTCGGTGCAATGAGACCAAGACCAGGAGGACTACGAGATGGAGGTCACCGTGGAGCCCAAGGCGGCGTCATCACCAGAGCTTTGCATAGGCAAAGACTGCTTTTGTCAGGATAGCTGATACTTGCTGTCCCCCTTCAAATTAGCCCGCCATTGTTGGCTCCCTTCCCGCTATATATTTGGGAAGAGGACCAGGTCCTCTATAAATAGGACTAGCCACCCCCAGGGTAGAGAGGATCGAGGATCGAGAATCAGCCAACCCAGAAACAAGCTGGGGTTGAAATCAGGGTCGAACAGTTGGAGGAAAGCAGAGAGAGAGAAAAAAAAGGTGACTGAACCCCTCCGAGCAGTTCATCGCCCCAGCCAAGAACAGCCCCTCGCGAGGCTGTTCTCCCTTGTATTGTTCATCATCATCAGCCCAAGAGGCAATCCACCACACCACACACTGGAGTAGGGTATTACACCACAACGGTGGCCCGAACCAGTATAAACCCTGTGTCTCTTGTGTTGTTCTTTCCTTAGTTTAGATCCTAGCATGGCGGAGGGGTGCAGGTAGGTTGGGGGCGAAATCTCCGCGCGCACCCCAGTGTTCGAACCTCAAGGGTCTGCCGGAACCCGAAATCCGACATTTGGCGCGCCAGGTAGGGGTGCACCGGAATTCGTCTTCCACCGCCCTGTTCTCCTCCGACCATCACGCCCATGTCTGACGCTCGTCGGGCCCGCACCGAGCGCCGGGCCGCTCTCGCTTCCCGGGTCGCCCAGACGGCCCCTGTCGGCGGGCACCCACGCCGTTCCCCGTCACCTGCCGTCAACGCCGCCACCGGCCCGACGGGGGACAAGCGGCAAGCATCGTCCCAGCATCCGTCCGTGCGGCAAGACGGCCGCACCGCAACTCCCTCGCTCACCCCAGCTGGTTCTTCGTCCCGCGCGCTCCGCGCGCCCATGGAGGCTCAAGCTGCACTCATCACGGCAAACGAGCTCCTGCGCTACCGTCCCGTCGACGACGTCTATGAAGAATGGCTCGACCACGTTGCCGAGCTCGTCCGCACCGCAGGGGGCTCTCCTGCACCGTCCGTTCCATTGCACCACACCCCGCCCCGCGCGGGCGACGAGGCTCCGGCGCCGCCCCGGTCGCCTCCTCCTCAAGAAGACGCCATGACCCCAAGGCGCCTGGCCCTTGGGCGGAACCCGCTCCGTCAGGTGCCAGCACGGCAAGAGCAGAGCTGCCAGGAAGTCCCTCGCCCGCAAGAAGCTGCCCGGGCGCTCCCTGCTCCAGCACGTCGCGACCATGCCCCTGCTCCCGCGCGTCAAGACCCCGCGCTGCTCCCAGCTGCAGCGCGTGGGGACATGCAAGACCAGGCTCTCTGTCACCCAAGGCCTCCCGTGGCCACAGCAGGCTGCCGCGCCTTCACCATCGAACTACGCAGCGTAGCGTGGCCCGGCAAGTTCAAGCCAGACCTGCCTCCTCGCTACGACGGCACGGCTGACCCTGCAGAGTTCCTCCAGCTCTACGAGCTAGGCATCGAAGCTGCCAACGGAGACGAGAAGGTCATGGCGAACTGGTTCCCCATGGCACTCAAGGACGGAGCCCGCACCTGGCTCCTGAACCTGGCTCCGGGCACAATCTCCTCCTGGGAGGAGAGGCGCACCCACTTCATCGCCAACTTCCAAGGCACTCGCGACCGGCCACCCGCCGTGAGCGACATGCGCCGCATCAAACAACAGCCCGGGGAAACCCTGCAGAAGTACATCCAGCGCTTCAACAACGCACGCCTCAATATTCCCAAGGTGACTGAGGAGGCCATCATCTTGGCCTTCTCTGACGGCGTGCGCGACGTCAAGATGAAGGAGGAGCTGGCGATGCATGAAGATCAGTGCACTTCCTTGGAGCTGTTCAACTTGGCAAACAAGTGCGCCAGGGCTGAGGAAGGGCGTCTCTCCCTCCTCGAGCTGCCTGCCGCGGACCCAGAAGAGAAGAAGCCCAAGGCCAAGGACGTGAAGCGCAAGGGGGCTGCCGTGCTCGCGGCAGAACCAGACACCAAGCGGGGCAGAGATCAGCCCGAACCCTCCAAGGGCAGCTGGTACTGTGTGTACCACGACCTCCACACCCACAACACCAACGAATGTCAAGAACTCCGAGCCGTGCGAGAAGGAAGGATTGGCCGACGCCCCGACCGCAGTGACCGGGGCTACGGCCGAGGAGGAGGAAGAAACGCAGGACGCTGGGAAGACCGTGGGCCGCGCCAAGGGTGGCGCGACCAACCTCGCGAGGATCGCTGGCAAGACCCGCCTCGCGAGAGAGGATGGAGGGATCAGCCTCGCGAGGGGGACTGGAGGGATCAGCCTCGCGAGGATCGCCCGCAAGGCAACGCAGGCCTCCCACCGTTGCCGCCGCAGCCAAAGCGAAACAAGGACCACCACCAGGACGAGGAGGCTGGGGGCTTCCAGGAGCCGCGCGTGATCGCCTGCATCTTGGGCGGAGCACAAGCCCCGGCCTCTCAGCGCATCTTCAAGCAGTTCACCCGCGAGGTGAATGCAGTCCTCCCCAGGCTCGAAGCCACGCGCCCCCTCAGATGGTCGTCATGCGCCATCACGTTCAGCTCAGCAGATCAGCTCAAGTGTGCGGCTACAGCCGGAGTCCTCCCGATGCTTTGTTCCCCAATCATCAGCAACATGGTGGTCACCAAGACCCTCATCAATGGAGGGGCAGGGCTCAACGTCCTGTCCGTGGAGACGTTCAACAACCTCCAAGTGCCCTACAGCCAGCTTCAGCCAACCAAGCCCTTCGCTGGTATCACTGACGGCTCCACGGTCCCGATTGGGCAGGTCCGCCTCCCTGTCACCTTCGGGGCACGCGACAACTACCGCACCGAGCTCATCGACTTCGACGTCGCTCACATTCGCCTGCCGTACAATGCCATCCTCGGGTACCCAGCGCTGGCCAAGTTCATGGCCGTAACACACCACGGCTACAACGTCCTCAAGATGCCAGGAAGCGGCGGAGTCATCACGGTGCCTTGTGAAGAGAAGGACGCGGTGTGTTCCTTGGAACGAGCCTTTCAGGCCGCGTCACTGGAAGACCCGGATCGTGGAAGCAGGAGGCCTCCCGAGACCACCCCCAAGAAGAAGAAGACGTCGTCCGGTCCGACCACTCAGGAGGCAGGCCCCTCTGGGCCCGCGCCTGCCCAGGGGGAGCCTCCCTCCATTGCATAGGAAAGCGCGCCCAGCGCCCTCCTCAGGCAGGGCTCGGGGGCTCTCCCCTGGAGGGCCACCGACCTGGCTAGGGTCACGAGGGAGGAGCTTGGGCACCACATGGAGGCGTGTTTTGAAGCACGTTTCCCTCGAGAAGGAGCAAGGCAAGGAGATCCAGATCCTCAGGAGTTTGTCAGCAAGGCCATTCAGGAGGTACAGGAGTCAAAAGTCATGAAAGGCGGCCGCCGCTTGCCAGCAGTGGCCCCCCATCCAGGCGAGAATGGTGGGCTGCGCGTCTGCATCAACATACCGGGGCTCAACCGAGTCACCTCTCTAGAGCGCCTCTGGCCCTCGCGAGTGGGGCGCTGCGGAGGTCCACCCCACAGCTACGTTCGCATGCCTTACGGCTTGCCGAACGCGGCTGACGCGTACCAGCGTCTCATGAGGGGCATCACGGAAGCACGAGAGGCCAGGCGTCCCGCAGCCCTGGCAGAGACAGAGATGGCCCGCGAGGAGCCGCCAGCGCCTCCGGAGCCTCCCAAGGCCCCTGGGCCTGGGGGCTCGTGAGGATCGGCTCCCGCAGCCCACCGAGCCTGCTAAACCAACACCCCTTCATCCTCAACATCACCAAGTGACATCTTTCGAGTTTTACTTCCCGCTGGGAGCGCCCTCAGGGCTGCATTATTCCCAGGCCGCATGGGTCCGTCCCTGCGGCGTGTATCCCTTTATTCCATGTTGTTAGCTTACCTTGTTGGGGGCGCCCCTCGGGCTGCATGACCCCCCCAAGTCGCTCGGGCCTGACCCAGTGATGTCCACATTCCCAACATCTCTTTGAACGAATCCACTCCTTCTCGGCTAATGTGTTTTACCCAGTTGCCTGCTCAGCTGACGCCAACTAACGAATCTGCTCCCAAACGGCACGACGCTTGCGCATGGGTCCGTCCCTGCAACGCCGAAAAACCTGGATGGCTGAGCTCTGGCCGCGGCAGCCCCGCATAGTGTCACCTCGTCAAGCCTTCAGTGCCTCACTACCCCTTGGAAGCAACCCACGGCTGACCGTCAATTGTCATGGCAACCCTTTGCTTCCTCTATGATGGACCTGCAGGACCTTCCGAAGGAGCTGCGTCAGGCGAGGCCCTTGCGGTGTCTCCTCCGCTCTCGTTCGCGTGAACCGCTTGCACGTTGAAGGGGGGGGTGCCTGAGCATCGCGACTCAGGGATCCTACTGGCTCTCCAGCCCTCACCCTCTGGCCTTGACCACGGCATCGCGACCTGGCATACCAGCGACGGCTGAGACTCGCTCGAGGGCCGGGACCCGAGGACATAGAGCATAAAGGGGAGAAAAAGCGAGAGGGGTGAGATGCATGAGGACCTTGCCAAGCAACCTCGCGCATGCCGATGCACGAACCCGGCGACACACCAGGGAGTGGCCCCTGATCCTCGAGATAAGTCATCGCCCGGAAGCGCCAGCTACCGTGGCACCATCCCCGCACCTAATGCTATCCCATGTTAGCGACTCCGCTCTCCTTTCTCACCGAACGACGGCTGCTTGGGCGCCAAAGGGGACCTCCTGAGCATCGCGACTCAGGGGCTCCTACCGAACTCCGGGTCGCTCACCTCCTGGCCTTGACCACGGCATCGCGACCTGGCATACCAGCGACGGCTGAAGCCGCCTTGGGACTGGGACCTGTCGGCGCAGAGCACCAATCCCTCGTGAGGTTCGAAAGGGAGGACTGAGCTAAGATGGAATGAGCAACTCGCGCAATTCTACCACAAGGGTTATATATACAAGACAGGATCACAGGCACCTTACAAGCCCCTACGGGACACGTTTTTGATTCCTCGCGGGGAACGGATCCTAAAGGGACACAAACTACGCTCGTCCCTGCAAAAGACGCCATCATCAATAGTGGGCCGTCAAGCACTGGCGCCAACCCCATCTAGATCAGACTCGGCGGCGGCCTGACGAGCCCGCCCTGCTCCAGGAGCGGCGCCGGCTCGGGGGCTCGTAGCTGTCGTCGCTCGTCTCCGGAGTCGCGAAGAGCTCGCCGGAGTCACTGGAACCTCCGACGCCTCCACCGCCTGAGGAGCCTCCAAGGGAGTGGGTGGCATGCCCAGTCCTCGTCACAGCAGGGCCCTGGCCACCTTCCCCGGGGCAGCACTCCAGCCGGCGCCCGCTCGCATCGAAGACCTTGAAGAGCATCACCGAAGCACCGTCGTAGTCCAAGTGGATCGCGAAGACTCCCCTTGTCCTGCAAACCCGGGCGATTTCCCTCCAGCCCCGGGTCATGTAGACCTCGCCCGGGGCGACGACCGCGACCTCTGCCTCGGTCGCGAGGGTGCTGCAGCCGGCGTGCTGCAGCCAGAGCTCCAGGGGCTCCCCCTGCGGGATGATGGAGGCGAAGAAGGGAGGAAGGCGGATCCAAGACTGAAGAGGAATGGCGACGTGGAGCACGAACTCTTGGAAGGAGCCCTCGGTGTGGACCCCAGCGGGGACAACCCACACCTTAGTGACCCGGCGGCGCCGCCCGTGGCGGTTAGCATCAACTCCTTCGGGGCCCTCAATGTGGGCGTACAATGGAAGCAGGAACCCTGGCAGTGCCCGCTCGCCCCAAGGCCTCGGCACCACCTGAAGGGCCCCTTCGTCCGGGCCACGGGGGATGAGCCGTTTCTTCGGCGGGAGAGGGTCTGGCCCCTCTCGGGGAGCCTTTCCCTTCTCTGCCCTCGAGAACCGGCGGATCGGAGCCATCGCGGCAAGACGGAGGAAGGATCGGGAAGAAGGAGAAGCAAGGAGGGGTGGACTGGAAGGGCGCGTGCCGTTCCGTACTTATGACCGGCGAAGGCCAACCGCCGGCCTCCACGATCACAGGTAATCATGACCCATTTTTGCATGCAGGGACTCGTCCAATCCGTGCAGTTGCCGAGGCGTCATGGGGAAGTGGAGACGCCCACGTCCAATCAACCGCCACGCGGCGCCCAAGGCCGCAGGCTGTTAGGGCCCGCGGCGCTTCGCTCTTGCCCTTCTGCCTCCCTGCACGGCCAAGCCCGGGCGTGCCTTGGGCCCGGGGGCTACTGTCGGTGTTCTGGGAACGGGGGTCCCCAGACTTGCCTGCCTGCGGCCTACGGCGTGGCTCAAAGGGGGGCCCAGCACGGCCCGTCTTCACCAACACAAACCCAAGACCCTCGCGAGGGGCCAAGCCTCGCGGGGCGGACGACGCGGAGCTTCCTCAGGCACGGCCTCGTCAGGCTGGCTCACGAGGAGGCGGAGAGATCAAGGCGGGGTACCTCATGAGGTGCCCGTGACGCAAGCCATGACGATTCAGGGCGCCAGGCGGGTGCCAGCCCGCGTAGCGTCCTCCTTCCCTCTTTGGTGCAAAGGGGGCAAGCGCAGCCGCGGAGTACCGAGGCATCAGGAAAAGGTTGCCATTTCGGTGCAACGAGACCAAGACCAGGAGGACTACGAGACGGAGGTCACCGTGGAGCCCAAGGCGGCGTCATCACTAGAGCTTTGGACAGGCGAAGACTGCTTTTGTCAGGATAGCTGATACTTGTTGTCCCCCTTCAAATTAGCCCGCCATTGTTGGCTCCCTTCCCGCTCAATATTTGGGGAGAGGACCAGGGCCTCTATAAATAGGACTAGCCACCCCCAGGGTAGAGAGGATCGAGGATCGAGGATCGAGGATCGAGAATCAGCCAACCCAGAAACAAGCTGGTGTTGAAATCAGGGTCGGACAGTTGGAGGAAAGCAGAGAGAGAGAGAAAGGTGACTGAACCCCTCTGAGCAGTTCATCGCCCCAGCCAAGAACAGCCCCTCGCGAGGCTGTTCTCCCTTGTATTGTTCATCATCATCATCCCAAGAGGCAATCCACCACACCACACACTGGAGTAGGGTATTACACCACAACGGTGGCCCAAACCAGTATAAACCCTGTGTCTCTTGTGTTGTTCTTTCCTTAGTTTAGATCCTAGCATGGCGGAGAGGTGCAGGTAGGTTGGGGGCGAAATATCTGCGCACACCCCAGTGTTCAAACCTCAAGGGTCTGCCGGAACCCAAAATCCGACAGGTAACAAGGCAAAAGAGGGGCAACGTGCACTGACAGTTCGAGCATGGAGCAATCACGAGCATCGCATACACCACACATGCAATAATTCACGGGCAGTCGTCTCGGGGTTATACCTTCGAAGTGTGCAAGCGGGACAGTTCTCGTTCGGTGCAAAGGAGAGTAAGTAGACATTCTCGCGACGGTGATAGTGGAAGTAGTCGTTCTCACACGCTCTAGGGTTGACGGTAGAGGTTCTCGCGATCTCGGCGATGGTAGTGGTACAAGTTTATCGTTGCACGAGTTTCCGTAGACATTCATGTCATCGGTGTCGTGGTTCTTGGGGTCTTCGGACTTTCCAGTCTCGTTCTTGCGACGGTAGTCGTTCACGTTCATTTGGAGAGGTACTTGATGATCTCGGTCTTGGCGTTGGTATATGTACATGGCAACCATAGTGGTACTATGCGTCGGTCGTCGAGGGTCTTGCTGAAATCCACAGAGCCGGTGTGATTGTTCGGGCGTCGGTCTTGCCGATGGGGTACTTGGTGACCTCCACGGGATCAGTAGTTGTACATGGTCTTTGCGTTGTAGTTTGACTTGGCGATTCCAAAGAGTACATCGGTAGTAGAACTTGGCGGTCTCGACGGTCGTCGTGGTACTTGACGTAATCCACGCAAACAGTGCTTGTCCAAGCATCGATCTTGATGAAGATGTACTTGACGAGTTACCCGAACGCATTAGTCCTCGGACTTGGGCTCCGGAGATGGTGTTGTGGTGGTCCTGCAGCAACAGCCTCCGCAAGGGCGTTGGGGGGAGGAGATGGTCGCGATAGAGGACGAAACCAAGGAGCAGCAGTGCGAGGAGGGCCATGGCGGGCGTCGTGGTTGAAGGCCCGAGGTGGGTGTGGTCAGAGCAGAGTCTTGGTGCTAGACTCACCTGAGTCAATGTGGGCGCGTGGTGTCCAAACAGCAGCTGCAAGGGCAGAGCGAGGTCGGCGCTGCGGCGCAGCTCGACGGCGGCAAGGCGGCAAGGGGAACCGGGCAGGAGGAAGGAGAGGCCGGCGGCTGCGGTACAAGAAGCAACCGAGGCGCAGCTTCGGGCCATGGCGACAGCGAGGCGGCGGCGAACTTGGAGGCGGGGCGGCGTCGGGCGCGCAGGTGGCTGTGGCCGGACGGCATCGCCATGGGAACGGAGGAGGCGCGAGCGAGGAGCCAAGGACATCGCTCCTACTCGGGGTCCTGGGTACGTGAGGCTGCATGGCCATGGGGATTGGGATCCCCCTTGGTCGCGCTGAAAAGGTGAGGGAGGAAGCGAGAGGAGGGAGTAGGGATTGAGGAGAGAGCGAGAGATGGCATCGAGGGCGTGGTGGCGGCGGCCACGGGAACGTGAGGGGAGAGATAGGGATCGGGGAGAGAGCGAGAGGGAGATAGTCTAGAGTTCGCTCGGGCCTTAGCTATGGGCCGGCGCTGGAGTTTGTGAGGCCCAGGTGGGCAGCGGGGAGAGATGGGCCTAGTGGAGAGGGCGGGCCGCACCTAGGGAGACCGGCGGCTGGGCCTTAGGCCAATTTGGTGGGCTGTGTTCTCTCCTCTCTACACTCTCTTCTCAAGAAAAAAAACAGCACATGGATAAGAAAGAAAAGAAAGGGAGGATAGGGGAAGGAGTTGGACACGCGGATAAACTTCCTGGGCTCAAAAAAATGTGCTTGTTCCGAGAAAATAGAAAAAGGCCAAGATTGCAAAGTTTAAATCCAAACTCATTTGAATTTAAACAAAAGATTTGAACTAAGACTCGGTAAAAGGAAGGTCCATAAATGTTGAGAATTTAGGAGGAGCCTCGATAAAAGAGATGAGAGATATTGGCAAGGTTTGAAGGTCAAACTCGAAGAGGAATAGACATGGGAATTATTTTGCACGTGTGTTATGATGATTCCAAATTAATGGAATATTTAATATAGCTCCCTAATATCGCGATGATATGTTATAAAGAGAATCACCATGTGAATTCCCTCGGTTTAAATGGATCGAAGATCCATACGGTTTAATTAGTTGAGAAGCAAAAGACTTATGACATGATGACATGATAAAATGCAACGCGCAAGCAAATGACATGGCAACGATAGCGAATAACTGGAAGACACCTGGCGCAACGGTCTCGGGGCGTCACAACCCCCCTGCTACCTGGGACCCACCTTGGTGGGAGGCTGACTTGTGGGCCTACTAAGTTGACTGGGACGGAGGCCTTTGTCAACTTTAGTCAATATATGAACGACTCTAGCTCCAGTGACCGTACGATGTCCATCCAACGGCCGTAGTGCTTCTTCAACCTCTGGTCTTCTTGCTCCAGCCGCCCAAAGTAGCGCCGGTCGTGCCGCTTGGTCCTGCCGCCCGTGGCTGGCTGTGATGCCGCGGAGACCTCACCGCCCCCTACTACTCCCACCGCTGGCCAGGCCATCCCTCTACGCACCCACACCCTCTGTTATTCTGCGGCGATGGCAGCCTCAGACCGCAGCCGAACGAGTGAACCCTCATACTCCTCTACGCGTGGGCATCCACTGCCCCGTCTTCCCCGGATCCGCGTCGTCCCCTTCCTAGGCCTCGTCGTCGTCCACCGCCCTGGTGCTCTCGGCGCGGCGTGGCCAACATAGTCAAGGAATGGCTTCCATCGGACGTGGACTGTACGTGGAGAGACTGACAGCTGGGTCCATGGCCGCAGCAAGGAAGTGCCTCCTTATTATGCGCAAAATAATTATTCCTCCACCTGACAGCGGAGACCCACTGGACGGGCCACCGTATTTCCTGAAAAAAAACGTTTCCCCCTGACTGCTGGGACCCACCAGCTACATCTTCGCACGCAAGGAAGTGCGTCCGAAAAAACGATTCGCCCCCCTGACTGCTGGGATCCACCAGCTATATCTTCGCACGCAAGGAAGTGCGTCTGAAAAAAACGATTCGCCCCCCTGATTGTTGGGACCCACCAGCTACATCTTCGCACGCAAGGAAGTGCATCCGGGCAAAAAAAAACAAAACGATTCCCCCCTGACTGCTGGGACCCAGCAGCTACATCTTCACACGCAAGGAAGTGCGTTCGGGCAAAAAAAGATTAACCCCCCTGACTGCTGGGACCCACCAGCTACATTTTCGCAGGCAAGGAAGTGCCTGACAGTCGGGACCCATCTGGTCGAAGCGTACATAGCGTTGTCATTCTGGTCGCAAATGTGTACGTACATATATACTGGTCGATGTAGAGGCGCGCACGTGTCGTAGTAGAGGCGCGTACGTGTCGTAGTAGAGGCGCGCACGTAGCATGTACACGTACGTACAGCGGCCAGGGTGCAAGAAAGAAAATACGGCCACGTACGTACATACGAGCAGGGTCTCGAACGCCTACTCGCGCATACGTACGGCCAGGGCTCGTGTACATGGCTGGGTCGGAACGGAGAAACAGCGTCGTCGTCGTGTTCATGGGGAGGCAACGGAATGCGTCATGTTCGTGGGGAGGCAACGGAATGCGTCGTGTTCATTGGGAGGCAACGGAACGCGCGGGAGCCAACCGGCTGGGTCAGAACGGAATGCGTGTTTGTGTTCATCGGGAGGGCTTGGACGGAGCAGGCGATGGAAACGAGGCCTGGCATACCGCAAAACGGAGGAAACGGCCATTTGTTCGACCGGCCACGTTCAAAACGGGATCATGTTCATCGGGAGGGGTCTGGCGTGCTGCAAAACGGAGGAAACGGACCGCCTACGGTCGAAACGGGGGTCATGTTGATCGGGAGGGGTGTGGCATACCGCAAAGCAGAGGAAACGGGCCTCCTACGGTCGAAACGGGGGTCCTGTTGATCGGGAGGGGTGTGGTGTACCGCAAAACGGACGAAACGGACCTCCTACGGTCGAAACGGGGGTCCTGTTCATCGGGAGGGGTGTGGCGTACCGCAAAATGAGACTCCACGGGGTACTGTTCATCTCCACTGTCGACCACCTCTAGCCTCCACGGGCTCCTGTTCATCCAGCCTCCACCGCGCACTACTCCACCTGCTACTGTTCAACCACCCCTTCACTGTCTATTGTTCATCCAGCCCTCCACACCACAGGGTCCTGTTCAACCACCCCTCCACCTTCTACTGTTCATCCAGCCCTCCACCACACCACGGGGTCATGTTCATCCAGAGGCAACGCCACCGCTCACTGTTCATCAACCCCCCCCCCCCCGGAACGCTCACTGTTCATCCCAGAGGCAGCATCGATCGGCTTCGGTTAGCAGTAGTAGCGAAGGAATCACTCGATCGGGTTCAGTTAACATCCATCAATCGACCGCTCGGGTTCAGTAACGCGTAGCCTGCAGTGCAATCGCTCGGGTTCAGTTAGAGCCCAACGCCTCACTCGGGTTGAGTTAGAGCCAACGCCTCACACACACGCGCGTACGTGTACGAGAGAAACGCGCATCTCTAGGCCCCCGACCTCCCACCGTAACCGGGAACTCCCCGAAATTTTCCTCCCCCTCGCTTCTACCATGTTTTTTCCGTCATGGACGGCCCAAAGAATGTCATGCAGCTGCGTCTCTGGCCCGCCCAGGACGAAAAGCCCATTTTCTGTCATGATTTTTTGTCATAGAAGTAGAAGCCCACCACATCTATGATGATATCGGGATTTGTCACAATTATCGTCATAGAAGTGTCATATGTATGACAGGAAAAAAATTTGTTCGGCCCAAAATGTCACGGATGTGTCTTTTTTTGTAGTGACAAGTGGTATATGGATGATAGATATGGATATTTGTAATCTGAAAATATAAAAACAGCAAGGTAACTAATGATAAAAGTGAGCACAAACGGTATTGCAATGCGTTGAAACAAGGCCTAGGGTTCATACTTTCACTAGTGCAAGTTCTCTCAACAATAATAACATAATTGGATCACATTGTTGGGGAACGTAGCATAAATTCAAAATTTTCCTACATGTCACCAAGATCTATCTATGGAGTCATCTAGCAACGAGGGAGGAGTGGATCTACATACCCTTGTAGATCGCGCGCGGAAGCGTTCAAGAGAACGGGGTTGATGGAGTCGTACTCGTCGTGATCCAAATCACCGATGATCCTAGCGCCGAACGGACGGCACCTCCGCGTTCAACACACGTACGGAGCAGCGACGTCTCCTCCTTCTTGATCCAGCAAGGGGGAAGGAGAGGTTGATGGAGATCCAACAGCACGACGGCGTGGTGGTAGAAGTAGCGGGATTCCAACAGGGCTTCGCCAAGCGCTGCGGGAGGAGGAAGATGTGTCGTGGGAGGGATGGGGAGGCGCCAGGGCTTAGGTTGGGCTGCCCTCCCTTCCCCCCACTATATATAGGGCCAAGGGAGAGGGGGAGGGCGCAGCCTTGCCCCTTCCTCCAAGGAAAGGGTGCGGCCAAGGGGGGAGGAGTCCATCCTCCCCAAGGCACCTCGGAGGTGCCTTCCCCCTTTAGGACTCTTCCTTTCCCTCTCTCTTGGCGCATGGGCCTCTTGGGGCTGGTGCCCTTGGCCCATGTAGGCCAAGGCGCACCCCCTACAGCCCATGTGGCCCCCAGGGGCAGGTGGCCCCACCCGATGGACCCCCGGGACCCTTCCGGTGGTCCCCGTACAATACCGGTGACCCCGAAACTTGTCCCGATGGCCGAAATAGCACTTCCTATATATAATTCTTTACCTCCGGACCATTCCGGAACTCCTCGTGACGTCCGGGATCTCATCCGGGACTCCGAACAACTTTCGGGTTACCGCATACTAATATCTCTATAACCCTAGCGTCACCGATCCTTAAGTGTGTAGACCCTACGGGTTCGGGAGACATGCAGACATGACCGAGATGACTCTCCGGTCAATAACCAACAGCGGGATCTGGATACCCATGTTGGCTCCCACATGTTCCATGATGATCTCATCGGATGAACCACGATGTCGAGGACTTAATCAATCCCGTATACAATTCCCTTTGTGTAGCGGTACGATACTTGCCCGAGATTCGATCGTCGGTATCCCGATACCTTGTTCAATCTCGTTACCGGCAAGTCTCTTTACTTGTTCCGTAACACATCATCCCGTGATCAACTCCTTGGTCACATTGTGCACATTATGATGATGTCCTACCGAGTGGGCCCAGAGATACCTCTCCGTCACACGGAGTGACAAATCCCAGTCTCGATTCGTGCCAACCCAACAGACACTTTCGGAGATACCCGTAGTGTACCTTTATAGCCACCCAGTTACGTTGTGACGTTTGGCACACCCAAAGCACTCCTACGGTATCCGGGAGTTGCACAATCTCATGGTCTAAGGAAATGATACTTGACATTAGAAAAGCTTTAGCATACGAACTACACGATCTAGTGCTATGCTTAGGATTGGGTCTTGTCCATCACATCATTCTCCTAATGATGTGATCCCGTTATCAACGACATCCAATGTCCATGGTCAGGAAACCGTAACCATCTATTGATCAACGAGCTAGTCAACTAGAGGCTTACTAGGGACATGGTGTTGTCTATGTATCCAAACATGTATCTGAGTTTCCTATCAATACAATTCTAGCATGGATAATAAACGATTATCATGAACAAGGAAATATAATAATAACTAATTTATTATTGCCTCTAGGGCATATTTCCAACACACATAACTATCCCTCAACATGCAACAAAGAGTCACTCCAAAGTCACTAATAGCGGAGAACAAACGAAGAGATTATGGTAGGGTACGAAACCACCTCAAAGTTATTCTTTCTAATCAATCCGTTGGGCTATTCCTATAAGTGTCACAAACAGCCCTAGAGTTCGTACTAGAATAACACCTTAAGACACAAATCAATCAAAACCCTAATCTCACCTAGATACTCCAATGTCACCTCAAGTATCCGCGGGTATGATTATACGATATGCATCACACAATCTCAGATTCATCTATTCAACCAACACAAAGTACTTCAAAGAGTGCCCCAAAGATTCTACCGGAGAGTCAAGACGAAAACGTGTGCCAACCCATATGCATAGGTTCATGGGCGGAACCCGCAAGTTGATCACCAACACATACATCAAGTGGATCAATAGAATACCCCATTGTCACCACGGGTATCCCACGCAAGGCATACATCAAGTGTTCTCAAATCCTTAAAGACTCAATCCGATAAGATAACTTCAAAGGGAAAACTCAATCCATTACAAGAGAGTAGAGGGGGAGAAACATCATAAGGTCCAACTATAATAGCAAAGCTCGCGATACATCAAGATCGTACCACCTCAAGAACATGAGAGAGAGAGAGAGATCAAACACATAGCTACTAGTACATACCCTCAGCCCCGAGGGAGAACTACTCTCTCCTCATCATGGAGAGCATCGGGATGATGAAGATGGCCACCGGAGAGGGATTGCCCCCTCCGGCAGGGTGCCGGAATGGGTCTAGATTGGTTTTCGGTTGCTACGGAGGCTTCTGGCGGCGGAACTCCCGATCTATTGTGCTCCCCGATCGTTTTAGGGTATATGGAGATATATAGGCAGAAGAAGTATGTCAGGGGAGCCACGAGGGGCCCAGGAGGGTGGAGGGCGCGCCCAGGGGGTGGGCGCTCCCCCTGCCTCGTGGCTTCCTCGTTGCTTCTCTTACATGGACTCCAAGTCTCCCGGGTTGCTTTCCTTCCAAAAATAAGTTCCGTGAAGTTTCATGTCAATTGGACTCCGTTTGGTTTTCCTTTTCTGCGATACTCTAAAACAAGGAAAAAACAGAAACTGGCACTGGGCTCTGGGTTAATAGGTTAGTCCCAAAAATCATATAAAATAGCATATAAAGGCATATAAAACATCCAAGGTTGTTAATATAATAGCGTGGAACAATCAAAAATTATAGATACGTTGGAGACGTATCAGTTTACATTGAGTATGACTTGACTGGACCTCTTTTACCATGAATTACAATGTCTAGTCAGTCCTTGATCTTTAAAGGTGCTCTGCATTTATGTTTTGCGGTCTCAGAAAGGGCTAGCGAGATACCATCTTGTTATATCATATTATGATTGTTTTGAGAAAGTGTTGTCATCCGAGATTTATTATTATTGCTCGCTAGTTGATTATGCATTTGATATGAGTAAACTTGAGACCTAAGTGTTATTGTGAATGTGGTTAGTCATAATGTTTGCTGAAAACTTGAATGCTGGCTTTACATATTTACAACAATAAGAGCAAATAGATTTTGTAAAAGTTTTTCTTTATCACTTTCAGTTTATCAACTGAATTGCTTGAGGACAAGCAAAGGTTTAAGCTTGGAGGAGTTGATATGTCTCCGTCGTATCTACTTTTCCAAACACTTTTGCCCCTGTTTTGGGCTCTAACTTGCATGATTTGAATGGAACTAACCCGGACTGACGTTGTTTTCAGCAGAATTGCTATGGTGTTATTTATGTGCAGAAACAAAAGTTTTCGGAATGACCTGAAACTTCACTGGACATCTATTCGGAAATAATAAAAAATCCTTGCAAAAGATGAAGACCAGGGGGCACCACCTTTCCATGAGGGTAGGGGGCACGCCTGCCCCCTAGGGCGCGCCCCCTTACCTCCTGGGCCCCCTAGAGCTCCTCCGACCTCAACTCCAACTCTATATATTTGCTTTCGGGGAGAAAAAAAATCAGAGAGAAGAATTCATCGTGTTTTACGATACGGAGCCGGCGCCAAGCCCTAAAACCTCTCGGGAGGGCTGATCTGGAGTCCGTTCGGGGCTCCGGAGGGGGAATCCGTCGCCATCGTCATCATCAACCATCCTCCATCACCAATTTCATGATGCTCACCGCCGTGTGTGAGTAATTCCATCATAGACTTGCTGGACGGTGATGGGTTTGATGAGATCTATCATGTAATCGAGTTAGTTTTGTTAGGGTTTGATCCCTAGTATCCATTATATTCTGAGATTGATGTTGCTATGACTTTGCTATGCTTAATGCTTGTCACTAAGGCCCGAGTGTCATGATTTCATCTGAACCTATTATGCTTTCATCAATATATGAGAGTTCTTGATCCTATCTTGCAAGTCTATAGTCACCTATTATGTGTTATGATCCGTTAACCCTGAAGTGACAATAATCGGGATACTTACTGATGATGACCGTAGTTTGAGGAGTTCATGTATTCACTATGTGTTAATGCTTTGGTCCGGTACTCTATTAAAAGGAGGCATTAATATCTCTTAGTTTCTATTAGGACCCCGCTGCCACGGGAGGGTAGGACAAAAGATGTCATGCAAGTTCTTTTCCATAAACACGTATGACTATATTCGAAATACATGCCTACATTACATTGATGAATTGGAGCTAGTTCTGTGTCACCCTATGTTATGATTGTTACATGATGAACCGCATCCGGCATAATTCTCCATCACCAATCCATTGCCTACGAGCTTTCCATATATTGTTCTTCGCTTATTTACTTTTCCGTTGCTACTGTTATAATCACTACAAAATACCAAAAACATTATTTTTGCTACCGTTACCGCTACTATCATATTACTTTGCTACTAAACACTTTTTTGCAGATATTAAGTTTCCAGATGTGGTTGAATTGACAACTCAGCTGTTAATACTTGAGAATATTCTTTGACTCCCCATGTGTCGAATCAATAAATTTGGGTTAAATACTCTACCCTCAAAAACTGTTGTGATCCCCTATACTTGTGGATTATCACAAGGCGCGGTGAAATGACGCTCAATGTGTTGTAAGGCAGCGGCGGTTTACAAGCTTGAGCGGAGGTGGCTGAACACGACCGTGGCGACTCGGCGTCCTAGCGCGGTCGAAACAACACAGCATCGTGAAGACGTGTGGCGACGGGATACCACAACGGCAGCATGAGGCGGCGCAGGGCGCGGAGCCGGCCGCGGTGAAGGCAAGGCCATGGCAGAAGGGTGCGGTGCTGGCGACTTAATCCGGTGGCGGCTTGAAACTTGGAGGCACGGTAGCGGCTCGAAAATAGGCATAACCCGGCACGGCGGCTCAAGCATAGGTGGAGGCATGTCACCCGCAGGCGGCTCGTCCAGTGGCCCCGTGGCTGTGGCAGACTGACCAGGTGAGCCACAGCAGCGGCGGCGGTTTGTGACAAGGCAGTTTATGGAGTAGAGGTGGTGATCAGCTCACGCAGGGCAAAGCGGAGGCCCCTGGTGGCTCAGCACAGCGGTGGCGTCTTTGAGGAGAGCCAGGCAGGTCCGTGGGAGTGGGCAGCGGGCGGCTCGTCGTGCGGCGGCACCTGCGACAAAGGCAGCGGAGCATCTCCTGTCGCAGCTGTAGAAACCCCCTAGCGGGGCGGCTGCAGCAATCTTGACCAGCGGCGGCTCACGGTTCGGCGACTTGCGCAGATGGGCGTGGAGTCCACGGCTAGCAGAGGAGGAAGCCGGCGACACGCGGTCGGGCCCGAGACCGCGACGGTTTGCGGCAAAGGTGAGTCAGGACGGCACGGAGATTCGGCGGAGGTGTCTTCAAAGCCGTGGTGACGATTTGGATGCAAAATGACGTACTCGCACGGGGGCGAGGGCGGTTTGACGTGCGGCGACCGGACCGCGCGACGACGGCGGGTCAAGGTAGGCCCAAGGCGGTGACTTCGGTCTAAGGAGGTTCATGGCAAGGCAGCTTCAGGCAACGAGTCCGGCTCGTAGCCATATTTCGTAGCCATGTTTGCCGGCGTCGGCAGCTCAGAGGCGGGCGCGCGGGTCACAGAAAACCGGAGCGGTGCGACGCGGGAGATGGCACAGGGCCGGACCTGGCCGCGGTTGCTGCAGCTCGAGGTGCGCTGTAGTGGAAAAGGCGGCGCTCAGTACGGAGGTCAGGCCGGTCCGAAACGGTCTTTTGACCCGGCGGCCATGGCAGACCGGAGGATTTGGCAGACCATGCTAGCTTTGGCAGACGAGGGCGGCGGCTCAAAGGCATAGTGGCTCAGCGAAAACGGAGTAAGGCCAAGACGGCAACTCAGCAACACAGGGCGGCTGACCGTGGATGTGTTGAGGCTGCGCTTGGACTCAACACGGCGGGTTACGGCCACAACCGGCGGCTCGAGGCGAATCATAGCCGAGATGAACAAAAGTGTTAGCCAGCCCTTGACTGTAATCCACCCCCAATTCATATTCTTCTGTAGGTCGGCGGCTCCGACGCAAGGCAGCTTAATCGGCGGAGGAAGGCCGGCTTGCTGGTGCTCGGAGGTGGGTCGAACGGTGACTTATTGTAGTAGCTCCTCGGCGAGGTCCGGCCGCAGGGGCACCCAGGCGAGGGCGGATCAAAGCAGCAACAAGGGCGGAGGCGCTCGAACGGCGCCGCGACACTGGAGCAGCAGGAGGCGTTCGTCAGCACGAGGGACGGCGGCGGCGCAAGTGAGCCGGGCGAATGAGTAGGAGTTACGCCGGCGGCTCACAGCAGAAGCAAGGCTGCGGGAAGAGCGGCTCGCTGCAGCACCGGCGGTTTTGGAAGCATGATCCCGCGACAGCAAAGGCCCGAATGGCGGCAATGGAGGCGCAGTGGGTCAACGGAGTAGCTCCAAGGCGAGGCAGTTCTCCCGCAGCGGAGTACATCGATGGACGAGGTCCTGGTCAAGCTCAGAAGAGCCCGGAGACAAGAGCGCAGCGGCCGGTGGCGGGTCGGAGCCCGCGGGCGAGCGTCGGAGCGGAGCAGACCCGGCGGCGGCCGGCACATGCAGACCCGATAGTGGTGGCGAGCTGGCGAGGTTTCAGTGAGTCGTCGAGGCGATGCGGATACGGCCGTAGAAAGGAGCACGAGGCCACGGGCGGGCTAGCAGAGGAGGGAGAGCCGGCCGCGGAAGGGAAGCGGCGGCTTCGCCACTACGGCTCGGTGCAGAGCAAAGTGAGGCCCAACAGCGGGTCGAGTTGTTCTGTCGGCTCAAAGCGCGGCGGTGGCTTGGACGCGGGCTCAACTGCGATATTGGCCGCTCATGGAGAATCCACAACGGCGACGGCGTAGGAGTCCGGGTCGTGGTCTTTTTCTTCTTTTCTTTCTTGACTTTCCTTCCAACGTTAGAGTAATC